>NC_140170.1:37589151-38106651 GCF_963971535.1 Notolepis coatsorum | reverse complement strand
TGTGTGCGCGTGCGTGCGCGTGTGTACAACAGGAGTAGTGTACAACAACTGTAGACAGTGCCGAATCACGGCTGAATAACATTTCGATTTCTTTGTTGTTGTTGTCCTTAATAATAAAACACAAAATACTTGTGCCCAAAGGATACAGATGAGCACTCGATGAAGTAACTCTGGCCAAACCTGAGCCCATCACCAAAGAAGAGTCTGAAAGGCATATAAACAGGTGTGCTTTAGAACTACAAACAAAGTGCTTATAACCTGGTCAATAATAGCCCCACAACATTACTGCCAACTTCAACAAACCCAGGACTCTTTTGATTTGAGCTCTGTGTAGATAGGCAGTAAGAGACAGTATATGGCCAGCGTTAGGAAGTGGGCTCCTCTCTTCACCTTCGTCCTGTGAACCAGCCCCCTCCCTTCTTGCTTTCATTGCACATGATACCTATATTCCTACACCAACCTATATGCCTTTACAAACTCTGTTTGTAGTGTTACACTATCCCTGCCTCAGTGGCGGCCGCTGCCGCTGGTGCATTGTGGGTCGCAGTTCACGTTAATAGGTCGAGTTGAAAATGTAATGCTCTGAGATGCTCTGGAGCAATCTCTCTCTGTCTCTCGGATCAATCAAATCAAATAATTAACACATGTATGTTGTCATTTTAAACAACTCACCATTCATTCATTATGCATCAGCAGCAGCTAAATTAATGTTATAGTTCACAACACAGCAGCGCGTTTTGAATCGCTAGCCTATTAATTATCGTCTCAGCAAGCACAGTCAATACTTTTTTCCGTAGCCGCATTTCGCGGAGACAGCTGTGTGCGAGAGAGAGAGCGAGAGAGAGAGAGAGAGAGAGACTCACTGTTTAGTTGAAACGTCCAGGGCAGGATAGCTTGATAAACGTGTATAATCCACTGTTGATGTATTCCAGACCACTGTCCACTGTCTCCAGACTGCATCCGCCATATAGCTTGTTAGCCAAGTGTTAGCTTGTTAGCACAACACAAGTACATTCCTTTGTCCATTTCCGCTCGAACAGACTGCAAACTACCTGGCGTTCTATCGCCATGCTCTAAGACAAACTCTAACCTTAACCAACTTTGAAAGAGTGCCTAAGCTTAACAGTCTAAAGAACTTGCAGTCACGGCACGCTCTAAGACAAACAGCTGCCTGCATCATTCTCACAACAACACAACTATCTCCACCAACGGACCAACCTAGGAATAACCTAGAATTGGAACATTAGAATTGGATTCGGCCAATCAGAGATCGTCTCTGTGAAATTCTGCTACGGAAAAAAATACTGGCGTCGGCCAATCAGAGAGCGTCTCCGCGAAATGCGGCTACAGAAATTCTTGACGCTACTGGCTAGACCGCTTCAAATCGCGCCCGGATTCCAACATAATAGTCATATTTCAACGCACAGCGCGTTATGCACTGATTGGCTGTGACGGATACAGCGATCAAACTGTGACGCGCACTCAGAGCGCTATCGCGTCTAGCCCGGGCCGAGTAATACGAAAAAATTTAAAAAACGTGATGTCACTTCCTGCTCAGGAAAACGAGTGTTTTTTATTTGAGATAATAACGTTATATTGTGCATTGGAAATACAAACATACTTAAAATGAGTAAATATTATTCATTTTTTTTTTGATCCACTTTTTCTCACATTTTTCTATATTTTCTCCCATCCCAATTTCGTATCATCCAATTCAACCCTCCCCTGTCACGAACGCTGTTTCTTGCCTCCCACAAGCCGGCTGCAATGTGGACTAAGTCATACATAGCACAAGTCCCCTCCGGTACTTGAGGTAACAGCAGTCGCATCTTTTCACCTGCGCAGCTCGATCTCTCAGTGTCGAGGAGTAACGCGTGGGAGGCTCACGCTGCCCCCGACACTTCCTGATTCTACTGCGCAGGCGCACCAACCGACTTGTAGGAGTCGCTTGTTCACAACGTTCGATCCCCACCCTTCAGTTTTCCCTCCCCGTAATACGGCCAATGTGTATTACTGCGGACGACCAGCTAAACTGAAAACAATGTGGAGAGCTGGATTCGAACACGCGAATCCTAGCGTCTCCACACTGGTGGCGAGTGCCTTGCCCACTACACCACCTAGCCGCCCATTAAATATTATTCATTTTAAACATGTTTATATTATTTATAGGGCTATAAAACAAAAAACTAAAAAGTTTTATTTTCTTCTTCTCTGATTTAACAGCAGGTGGGTCGGCGCCCTTGCGCCCCTAGTGGCAGAGCCGCCACTGCCCTGCCTTGAAAACAGCAGCATTCCCAATATCATTGAATATGAAACAGAAAAATAACACAATTACCACTTGTTGTTGTACATTTATTCTGGCCCCAGCTGACAATATTTCTCCTCACATGGGGAAAACATGCACGTCAAAGTACATCCACTAAAAGAGCTTACCACTGGCTCAGATTGTTAAGTGTCTGACAAGATTATGTAAAGGATCCCTACAGAGATAGATATTTGTGTGTACGCTTCTTCGAGTCTCTGTTTATCCATTCCACTATTTGTGGCCAGGGGCGTTTTGTGCATCCTGGGGGGATAAGTCTATGGCTGAACGTGCTCCTCATCCTGGCTAGCTCCTCATAGAGGGGATGGGAGGGGTTTTCCAGTATAACATCCAGATTTTTCCTCATCCTCCTCTCAGCCACTACCTCTAGTTTGACCAGTTTGACTCCCACTACGGAGCTAGCCTTCCTCACCAGCTTGTTCAAGTTTGTTAGTGTCTCTTGAGTTGATGTTACCCCCCCGATAGGGCGGGCCATACTTTTTTTTTTTTGGAAAATCAATCGAGTGGGGTGTCTAAAATATGTGTTTTTTTGTGGGGAATTCAAATATGGGATTATTTTTCTAATCGGATAACTCCTACCTACATTGTTTTGGATTTCAAAATGGCCGATTTGACAATTTTTCACCCCTTGGCCATACATGGATGCCAACATGAATCTGAATGAAATCCTAACATGCAAGGTGTCTAAATGATGTGTTTCTTAATGGGGAATTCAAATATGAGTTCATTTTTGGGATAGGATAACTCTAACCTACATCATTTTGGATTTCAAAATGGCCGATTTTACCATTTTTCACCCCTTGGCCATACATGGATGCCAACATGAATCTGAAGGAAATCCTAACATGCAAGGTGTCTAAATGATGTGTTTCTTAATGGGGAATTCAAATATGAGGTCATTTTTGGGATAGGATAAATATAACCTGCATAATTTTGGATTTCAAAATGGCTGATTTTACCATTTGAACCCATTGGTATTGTATTACAAAATTGCAAAGATAAAAAATATATGGGAAATCATTTATAATGACAAAGCCATCAAATGTATTAACAAGTGAACTGTATATAACTGGATACAACTCCAAAGATCAATAATAATAATACTAACAATAATAAATTGTATTTGTAATGCACACAAACACCTAAGTGCTAAATCTCGATCTCCTGACTTCTTGAACTTTGCCAGGTTCCAATATCTTGATTGGACTCATTCTTGGATGGCAAGATCTCCTACTGTACTGCTTTAGCCACCAACCTACAAACACAAACTTAAAGTCAACGTCAGCCATAAATAGGTGAGCTCTTTCCAGAACTACTCAGCAGAAACCTCTGTAACCATTTTAACAAACGTCTCAATGTATTGAGAAAATCCATGGGACTCCATCAATCCTCTATCTTCTTAAATTTGATCAGGTTGCACAAGTCCTGCTTGGATTCATTCTTGGACATCAGCCTCCTGCTGGTCTCCTGAGCCCTGATCCCTCCATCCCTTTTTTCTTGTGAAAAGTACTTAGCAGAGGCCTCAGTCACCATTTTAACAACCCTCTCGATGCTTTGTGTGTGGCAAGGCCAGTCGAGAACCTCCATGGGGGTGTTGATTAAGTTCTTCACCTCGGAAGTGCTTAGGGAGCAGGTGAGAGGTGGCTCTGACAAATCTTCTGACCAGCTGATTAAGCCACCAATGCTGGAAGCGTCACTATTGATGTGAGGTGTTCTTCTGATCCTGACACAGGAGTCTCCCAGCTGAGTGTCTGGATCCCCCTCTCCCCTGATGGCCAGGATTCTCTCCACCCCCTCAATTCTCTCTTTTTGATCCTCAGAGCACAGCAGTGTTTGGAGGATGGCTTCACTGTGGGCATACCAAGCAGATCTTCTCACAGTTGGCATCACAACATCCAGCACCTCCTTCCTCTGAGACTTGAGGCAGTCCAGCTGAAACAGGATGTGCCTAGGCCCTTCGATTCAGGAGTGCTTGACCTTCATGTTGAACCAACATGGATAATACACTCCAATGATGAATTCCACAATGCATTGTAGATTATTCAGGTTCTTTCTTTTAAGTTGATGCTTTGACACCCAGAGCCTGAGGAGTCTGTTTGCTGTGGTGAGCCAGCGGCTGTGGTTTACCAGTCCAATCTCCAGCAGAGCCAGCCTTGCAGAAAGCACTCCATCCCTGATTGCACAGACCAGCTTATAGCCATAGTGTTGATCAGTTGAGAGATCTTGAATGATCTTCTCAGGCAGCTTGATCAGCGGAGGGCCAAGAAAGATCCTGGTGAAGTTAGGATTGATCTCCAAGTCTGTAACAGAATCAAGGAGCTGTCCTATTGGCCGAGACAATTTGTTGTCAGACAGAGTAGCCCCATCAACTTCAACAATGAGACGGCGCAGTGGAAGTTCACCAGTGTGCAGGTTGCACACCAACCAGACCAGCTTTCTCCCCAGGTGCAGCTCCAGCATTACACCTGCCTTCACTCCAGTGTTGACATTGGTCGAGTCTCCTCCAATGGCCCACAAGGTCTTATCAGAACCTCTCTCTTTCAGCCAGGCAAACAGGACCTTAGCAATCTTCTCTGCATGGGACTCCTCTTTAGTTGCTTTCTCTGGTGTAAAGTGGAACAGATAGTTGCTGCCAGGCTCACTAGCAACACTATAGTGTTCTTCCTTGATCTTTGCAGGAAAAGATTGGTCACTGCCCTCAGCTTCCATCATCACATTGGTCATGTCAATCCGCCCATCAAAGAGGATACAGGAGATCCCCCCCTCCTCCCTGCACTTCTCCTCAAACTCTTCCCCCAGCTCTTGCATCAACTTTTCTTGTGCTCTCTTAACCTTGTTCTTATCAATCACTTTACTTGTGTCATCTTCTAAGATGAGTCCTACATCAATCAGAGCTGCAGTTGCTATAGCTGCAGTTGGCCTTAGACCTATGCCATACCTTACCCTAGCAAGGGCGATGTTTGGAATCTCATCATAATTTTTCCGTAGCTTTGCTGAAGCTGCAGGGTCAGTTTCAGGAATGAGCTCAACTTCAGGGACTGTAAGGAAGCTCTCAACATCCTTCCTGGCAACCTTGTCTGCTGCTGCAAAGCTTTCTTCTTTGCCCCTTCTCCTTTTCTCTGCCTTCTTTTCCATCCCCTGCCTTTCCAATGTTTTAAGAAGATAGAGGATTGATGGAGCCCCATGGATTTTCTCAATACATTGAGACGTTTGTTAAAATGGTTACAGAGGTTTCTGCTGAGTAGTTCTGGAAAGAGCTCACCTATTTATGGCTGACGTTGACTTTAAGTTTGTGTTTGTAGGTTGGTGGCTAAAGCAGTACAGTAGGAGATCTTGCCATCCAAGAATGAGTCCAATCAAGATATTGGAACCTGGCAAAGTTCAAGAAGTCAGGAGATCGAGATTTAGCACTTAGGTGTTTGTGTGCATTACAAATACAATTTATTATTGTTAGTATTATTATTATTGATCTTTGGAGTTGTATCCAGTTATATACAGTTCACTTGTTAATAAATTTGATGGCTTTGTCATTATAAATGATTTCCCATATATTTTTTATCTTTGCAATTTTGTAATACAATACCAATGGGTTCAAATGGTAAAATCAGCCATTTTGAAATCCAAAATTATGCAGGTTATATTTATCCTATCCCAAAAATGACCTCATATTTGAATTCCCCATTAAGAAACACATCATTTAGACACCTTGCATGTTAGGATTTCCTTCAGATTCATGTTGGTATCCATGTATGGCCAAGGGGTGAAAAATGGTAATATCGGCCATTTTGAAATCCAAAATGATGTAGGTTAGAGTTATCCTATCCCAAAAATGAACTCATATTTGAATTCCCCATTAAGAAACACATCATTTAGACACCTTGCATGTTAGGATTTCCTTCAGATTCATGTTGGCATCCATGTATGGCCAAGGGGTGAAAAATGGTCAAATCGGCCATTTTGAAATCCAAAACAATGTAGGTAGGAGTTATCCGATTAGAAAAATAATCCCATATTTGAATTCCCCACAAAAAAACACATATTTTAGACACCCCACTCGATTGATTTTCCAAAAAAAAATAAGTATGGCCCGCCCTACCCCCCCGAGCATACAATGGCAATTAAGAGGACACTGGTAAAATGTCTGCAGTAGCTGTCTGCACACGTTGAGTCTCCTTAGGAAGAACAGTCTGCTCTGTCCCTTCCGCGTGTATGCTTTCTACAACGCAGTTGGGCGATTTGCGATTCTGATTGGCCACTGACGTTTCTGGTCATGTGACATGTGCGCCCAATAGCGTGACGAGCTGTGTCTTTGCCCATTTCCGCGTTGAACAGCCTGCAAAGCACCTGGCGTTCTATCGCCATGCTCTAAGACAAACTCTAACCTTAACCAACTTCGAAAGAGTGCCTAAGCTTAACCGTCGAAAGAAGGGCAGGCGTTCTATCGCCATGCTCTAAGACAAACTCTAACCTTAACCAACTTCAAAAGAGCGCCTAAGCTTAACCAGTGTAGACACTTGCGGTCCCAGGATTTGGCGTACATGTCACATGACCAGAAATGACCTGGCCAACTGCGTTGTAGAAAGCATACAAGCGTCCCTTCCTGTAAAGGGCCTCAGTGTTTTCCGACCAGTCCAGTCTACTGTTGAAGTGTACTCCCAGCTGGTAGGTCTCCACAATCTCCACCTCCTCTTGCCTCGCCTAGATCCAACCACCAGCTCTCTCATCCTGCTTTCCACAATGCGACAATATTATTAAACAGCAGCTCTGTGCTGTTCAGTATAGACATATGTACAATGTTCGATGCAGAATAGAAGTAACTGAGTTACCATACAATATACAATATACTATGCAATGTACTAATACGGCTCACTTTTCCCACTTCAATGACAGAGCTGCTGTTTAATAATATTGTCGCGTTGTGGAAAGCAGGATGAGAGAGCGTAGATTTCAGTGTGTATCATTTAATCATTTATCATTTAACATTTGAAAGGCATACATTGTTGTCATACAGAAGTACAGAATACTTTTATCCAAAATGCTTCTTACTGTTACTGTTAGAGACTGTGCTAGACAGCATAAGCGTGGCGCGATGTGAAAGGGGAAGTGAACTCCAGCGTCTCGCCACAGCAGGGCGCAGCGGCAAGCCTGCCGAGTCTGCCGCTGCCGTGGGGCCGTGCCACAGCGTGTCACGTGGCCGTCGCGGCCAATCAGGCAAACCCGGAAACCGAAATCCGACTAAATCCGTTGCGGAAGTGATACACGCGTACAGTCCACGTTGTCATCCATGATGTAACTGACAATGGAGGAGTCATCAGAGAACTTCTGTAGGTGGCACGTGATTGAGTTGTGGCTGAAGTCAGAGGTGTAGAGGGTGAATGATATGGCTGGTTTTCGTTGTGATTATAAAAAATGAATTGAGTTCATTCATGGCCTTTTCTAAAATGTTTAGTTTAAAGTTAGCTATGACCTGTGTGTTAAAACAGTCTGTCCCTGACTTGGGGGGTTATGAGGGCAGTGCTTCCCGAATAGCTGCCAGTCGCTAGGTAACCAGATATATTTTATAGTTGCCAGGCGACAGGACTGGCGACATCACAACTTTTGATAAGGGTGTGGTCCTTTTCTCTGGGTGAAAATGGAATGAGAGAGAGAGTCAGGGCGAGTTGCACGGGGCCTCAAGGTCGGATAGTTACATTCCTTAAAAGATAACAAGTTACAGAAAATGTGTTGTAGATCGCTCATTACGACCAGTTGTTTCACGTTACAGGAGCAGACAGACAGACAGACAGAGAGAGAGAGAGAGAGAGAGAGAGAGAGAGAGAGAGAGAGAGAGAGAGAGAGAGAGAGAGAGAGAGAGAGAAGGCCTCCCCCCTGACGGAGGGAGGGGGCCAGGAGAGAGCGGGCTACAAAGAGTTCTGTTTCATTATGGCTTTCGCTCAGCATCATCTGCACTGTACTTCACTTCGTGCACGAGCACTGAATAAAAAATTCCACCATGTACCTTTACATCCCAACATTCGTCTGGCCACACCCCCATCCGCTTACCTTTATAAGCAGGTGTGTGGTCACCTACTCGCCTCCTTCTTCACTTTCACCACAAGGAAGTGCCTTCGGTAGATCCCACACTTGACGAGGTTGTTAGCTGAAGAAAGTTGAGACGTGTTTACATTGTTGCTTGTTTTTTTCTTCTCTCATATATTTAGACAGAAAAAAACTAAGTCATAATGTCTGCTTCGGAGAGTCGCGCTCGCAACGCTACTCTTCACCAGCGGTTCTCCATTTCCGTTGTGCGTCTTGGAGCGGGGCTGAGACCTCTCTCGTGGTCGGCAGCCACGCCCGGTAGGTGTCCGATGGGTAGTTTGCCTCTCCAAGGAGCTGGTGCACCAGTGCCGTCTCCTGTGCGATGGCCTGGTTCCGGCTCTGGTTCCTCTGCTTCCGGGGAATCGTCCACTGTTGGGCGGCCGGTTCCCTTGGTTGCGGGGGATTTGAGACGCAAATCAGCAAATTGACGCAAATTGCGTCAGCTCGCTCCCGTCGCAAGATGGTGGCTTGCAGACGCGAACGGCCCAGTGAGTTGCTGGAGCCAGGTGAGGATGCGTCGGTCTCTACATGCCCGATGGAGACAGAGGACTACATGATAGAGGCGGACGGGTTCTTATTTGAAGGCCCGGTGGAGACATGCCTCACACCCGTCCAGGTAACACTGGAGGGGGGTGAGATGTCTCCTTGGGGCGCCTCGTTCGAAGACGTTGGGGTAGAACCTCTGACTCGTCGGCGGGATGCCCTGCTATCAGCCACATCGGAGTGTGGCTCCTTGACCAGTAGTAGCCTGCTGTATGTGAGGGATGCAGGCTCGGAGGAGGAACTGCGTGCTTTGTTTCCCGAGCTCATGGCGGCGGCGGCAGTCGCAAACGGCGTGCCGCTGCCGCAGCCACTGCCTGTTCCTGTCCCTGATGATCTCATAGGTCATCTATGGCAACGTCGCCCGGTGAGAGGGGTGGACGTTGTCTACCCATTTTTCCCCTCAATGGCGGCCTATGTCCGTCAGGGCCAGGTGGTCTCCCACATCATAGGCCTTACTCCTGCCTACGTGCAAGTCACGCGGGTGGCGGGTTTGGTCGACGGTATGAAGGAGGGCGTGCCGCGGCTTGATAGGCCGATGACGGCGCTCCTTTTTCCGGAGGTGGTGTGGGAGCCGTTACGGAAGCCGGTTCCCCAAGGGAAATCGGCGAGGCGGTTGGCATATTGGAGCGACCAGTCATTTATCACCGGAACACAATCTCTAGCTGCCGCATCTAACATCGCGCAGCTGGCGAGATTCATGTCCGGGATATTGATGGGCGGCACGGAGCTGACTGATGTACAACATGACCAGCTCGCCCAGTCGGCAGGAGCCATCCTGCATCTGACTCAGCCGCAGGCTATAGCCGCTGGGAAAGTGCGCGCCCTGGCAACTCTGGAACAGCGCCACCTTTGGCTGGAGCAGGCGCGTGTGCCGGAGAAGAAGAGAGTTCCACTTCTGACGGCACCCCTCTCCGATGCTGGACTATTCAGGACGGCCCTGCAATTGATGACCTTGACTTGCAGAGAGATGCAGGAGGAGCGATCCGTGCTCCAGCCTCATTTCCCCCCTCCCGATGTCGCCGGTGGAGTCAGACGGCCGCCACGTCGTCGAGCATCCTCCGCCGTGGCCGCCGCTGCCACCACCGCCACTGCTGGACCTTCGGGGAAGAAGGCCAGGAGGAGAGAGGGCGCCTCCGCTACGACAGCCGGCCCATCTACGCCCGGAGGCGACGGTAGGGATCGTCGAGACCAGCCGCCGATCGTTTACCGTCCCTCCGGGGCTCCACGAGGTGGCAAATCCCGAGCGGCTCTTGGCAGGCGTCGCTAGGACCCAGTGACTTTTCCCCCTGTGGTCCCCCCCCTCTGTGTTCCCTTCCCGGCCCCGCTATGATTTTGTTCAAAAATAAAGAGTCCCCTCTAAAGGGGGACTGTATTTTTTGTTAACAAACTGTGTGTTTATTCACCAAACATATGATGGGGTTGCAACGTGTGAATCTTCGCTAGTATGGGTTGATAGGAGGGTTACATTCATGTTAGAGCTTAAGCAAGGCCTGCAGCCTACACTCGGTTGAAAAAGGGTTTTTTCTGCCTCGGCCTGAATCTCTTGTTGTTGTGTGCTCTGTTGCTTACACAGTGATATTGAGCTACAACACTATTGTGTTGGGTTTGCAGTAATGCTCGTATGAAAACGTACCACGGCTCAGCCGCTCTCTCTCTCTCTATCAGTGTTTTTTCTGTGTTACAACATGGATGCGGGTGTAGGATTCACACACACACGCGACTTGGTCTTGTTATAAACCCTGTTCACAGATTTTCTGTGGTTAGCGTGCATTGTATTAGCTTGCGCTATTCATTAGCATTGCTACTAAAGGTATCATATGGCTAGTTGTTGTTGTTGTATGCAAGGGTTGGGCTTGTGAGGGGGTACCGGATAAACCCCTCCTTCCCTCTTCTGATTGGTCAGGGGGTTTATTCCTCTCTCATTAGTTCAGTCAGGGCCAAGCTTTTAGGCGGCTTGGCAGGGAGGGGGAGGGGGGGGGACGGGTTTCCCAGACTCTGCACCTATCACAGGCGTTGAGTCTTGGGTTTCCCCCCGTCGTAGCACACGTCACTACGCACGTTGCTATTGGACGATGGCTTCCGTGAGTTAGACGCGTATGTAGGGTCTGTTATTGTCAAGTGTCGGGATAGAGCGTAGGACTTAAGGTTTCACTACGCTCGATATACGCGTAACTTGAGTCGGTTGGTCACATGACTCAATGGTACCGTGACTTTTCAATCTATGGCTCACGTGGGAAATCTCTCTGGGGAGTTCCGTCTATCCTCTGTGGTAGGGATGACGGGATATAAAAATGTAAACAGTTTTTATCCTCGGCTGCGTCAAGTGGGATTCATGTCAGTCGGTGTTTCTTTCTTTTTTAATAAAAAGTGTGAAGTATATAAAGCACCACACCCTTCTTGTCGTTCTCCCAGGCGCCTTGAGGGATCAATGTGGGGTCTGAGTAGACTGTTCATTGATGTGTTTTGTGTCCCGACGCATGCATAGTGCTGGCTCGGGGTGTTTCTGATAAGAATCATGCGGGGGCTAGTACGCCTTGGTTGCTTGTTATTAAAACAGCGTTTTTATAAAGCAACTGGGATGTTTTTTTTTTTTTTTTTTGATAGCCTGTTGTTGGGTCTCGACGGATTCTCGTTCATATCTGGGGGATGTTAACGGAATAGATCAGAACATAGGTAGAGGGGTCTCACGCCCTTGGGGTGGGCCGCCGAGCACGGTTCAAACCGGCCCGTCTGGGTGGCGCCCTCTTTTCATGTTTTAGATCAACACGCATATCTGTCCCTTCTCCTGGAGTAGGCATGTCGGCGTGGTTAGGGCACGGGACTGATTCTGGTCACGCTGGTCCAGGTCAGATAACCCGTTGTCCGCCGGGGATGCAAATCTGCTGTTCTGGTACCCTGAGGGACTTGGGCTTTTTTCAGGGGGAAAAATGCCGGGTCGGCCCGGGTGTCACAGGGTTAGGCGTTGTGGAGACCCTTTGTTGGGTACTCTTTTGTACCTGGCACTATTGTAAGGGGCTGGTTCTCCTTCTTTCGCTCCTCTCTCACGCATGGCGAAGAGGGGGCTGTTGGGGTGGTCTTCTGGACCCCCTCTGGTAATCCTGTGTGCTTCTCGGGCCGCCGGGCCCGGTCCGAAGTAAAGTTTTGTTGATACCGTAGGCCTGGTATAACCCTTTTTTGGAAACTGAAACACTTGTACTGCGGTATAGCTGGTGTATACCCGCAGGTGTGTTTTGGATTTTTTTCTTGAGGGGTTATAGGAACAACCACCGTCTGTACCGAGAGGGTAGTTGATTCCCTGGTGTGTTGGAGCAGAGTCAACTCCCGGGTTACCCGGTTGAGTGTGCCCCTGCACGTTCATGACGTCTGCCAATCATGTCAGCCTTCTCTGCCTCGACCCCTCTGGGTGTTTTTTTTTTAATGGAGCCTTTGTCATGGTGATCAACAACGCCAGCATACGCCCCTTCCGCCGGCGGGGCTGTTTTCAGCTGACTCCTTTGGCGCCTGTCTCGTCCGCAGTGCTCCAGGCCAGGCCTGTACAGTGCGACATATATGTCGCACGTGCGACACTGACGTCAGTCTGTGCGATGAATGAATTGACTTTAGTAGCACTGGTGCGATGGCCCGTGCCGCAAGCAAAAAAAAAAAATGTGACGGTAAATTGAATGGACCACAGCGCCACGCTATCCACTTGGTACTTGTAGTCTTGTGCGATTAAAAACAATGTCCCGTCTCGCGTAGAGTCCATAATCAAACACCAAATCCCATAATCCCTAGCGAACAATATCCCCGCGACTAAGTTGCGACCTCAATGTACACTGACTGGGTGACTTCGACAAGATGAAGCGCTTTTTTAAGGTATTAAATCCAACAAAAGAAGTACAAGATCAAAACCCCAAACGAGCCCGAGAGGGACCACCGTTAATAGAAACGAGACAAAAGGAGAAGATTAACAAGACAGATATAACGCAGAGTGGGAAAATGATTTTCCGTGGATATTTTTTAATGAGGAAGCACAGCTATTATTATTCTGTCACTGGTGCCGGGAGACTCCGGAAAAGATCCGATCAGAGAATCCCTATGTCGCGGGTAACAATATCCTAAAAAGGGATAACATTAATAAACACAATACGTCCCATCGACACATTCTTGCCCGGGATGCCTTCAACGCTAAACAAACCCCTGAGCGGGCCGGCACCCTCTTGCACTCGCTGAGTAAACAGACGACCAGAGCGGATGATGCTGATCTCCGTGAGGTAAAGTTTAAGATGAATGTGGCATATTGCATCGCCAAGGAAGAAATGCTGTTCACTAAATTTAAGCCGCTAATTTTACTCTGTAAAAAGAACTCCATCGTATGGCTACTTAAATTCCCCTCCGGGATCAATAAAGTATTAATTATCTATCTATCAATCAATCTATCTATCTATCTAATAACGAGACAATATGCAAATAAGGTAATAATAATTCATTTTATTTATAAAGCCCTTTTCATTCATGCAGAGTTCCTTGTACTTAGTTCTGATTAATGCAATAGTGTGTGTGTGTGTGTGTGTGTGTGTGTGTGTGTGGATCTGAAAAAGTGGCCAGCAGACATGATGCTGGAACTGTGACACGTGTGCAGTGCACACACACACACACACACGCACACACACACACACGAATAATTATAATAATAATAATACATTTATTTATTTGGTTCCACAAATATGTACAGGTGTTTGTATGCATTATATCTATGTGTTATGTTGGTTTCTAGGTGTTTCTAGGTTGGTTTCTAGCTTTCCCTGTAATCTGAGTCCACACCAGCGCTGCCTGGTCTCGGACTGCTTCATATCGGTTATATGGTTATGTCCTTGTTCTTTTTGTTTTACATTATGGGCAAATAAAGAAAGAATTTGTCTAAAAGCATTTCTTGTTAAAGTTTGGATTTTGTGTGCCCTGTATGCAAGATTCATGTCCCTTGCCAGTCACATACCTATTTAAGTAATGAACTGCACTACTTGTGGTTGTTTTTAGAGATTTTAGAGACGTTTTATACTCGTGCTACAAGATTTTGGCCTGTGCTACAAAACGATCAACCTCTGTAGCACCAGTGCTATGTGCAAAAAAAGTTAACGTACAGCCCTGCTCCAGGCTCAGGTTACAGCCTGCTGCCTGGTTTCCCCGGTGCGCTGCCTGCTTCCGTTGGTTAACCTTTTTGAGTGCTTACGGCCATGCTGACTGCCTGTTCTGCAGGGTCAGTGTGCCAGGCGGTGTGCTATTGGGGGGAAAGGGCCCGCTCTTGGAGGGGCCTTCTCCGAATACGCTGGCGATGTGGGGGGCGGTGTCACTAAGTGACCGCCTGGTGGGGTCTTGATGCCTGGCGTCATTGACCTCTCCGGGCCCCCTTTTTTCCAGGGGATCCAGTCCTTTCAGTGGGTCTGGGTCTTCCTTCGCGCTCCGCTGCTACAGCCTTGCCACGGGGTTGGGTTTGCTCTTGACCCCGTGATTTTGGGGGCAGTAACGAGGTTTGTTCCTTCCGTTCGTTCCCTGGTGGCATGCGGGTTGTGCGTGTGTGTAGTCGTGGGGTCAAGCCACGGCCTGCTCACCCTGTGCGTTGTGTTGCTTGAGTTCCTCTTTGCACGGTCGGATCCGTCTCCCTCCCGTAAGCCTCCAATAGGGGGGGTATCCTCCATTAGGGAGGGTCGGGGGGGCTCGGTCCTCCCCGGTCTGATGGTTGTGGGGAGCCTCAGCGGGGTACATTTGTCGAGCTATGGCTCCCGCTCAGCTCCTCTTGTGCAGATGATGCTGAGCGAAAGCCTTAATGAAACAGAACGTAAGGTTATGTATATAACCAAGTTCTGTGAATTATGGCGACGCTCAGCATCAGACGCCGCTGCGGCCCTTGATCTCGCCTTGTGGTGAAAGTTTGGGAAGGAGGTGAGTAGGTGACCACACACCTGCTTATGAAGGTAAGCGGATGGGGGTGTGGCCAGACGAATGTTGGGATGTAAAGGTACATGGTGGAATTTTTTATTCAGTGCTCGTGCACGAAGTGAAGTACAGTGCAGATGATGCTGAGCGTCGCCATAATTCACAGAACTTGGTTATATACATAACCTTACGATAAGGCCACACAACAACCAGAGAGAGAGAATGAGACAGATAGATAGATCTTTTCTTAGCTTTTCTTAGACCTTTAAATACCTTTTTTCCTTCATTTCATTCTGTATTAGACCTCTGTTTATTGTAAATAAACGTCCTTTTGATATAAATGGACGATTCAGTGTACACTGTTCACAATGCACTGGGGAGAGATAAGGGTGTCTCAGACAGTTTTCCGTCTGAGGATGGAATTCCACCACGAACAACTGCCTCAAGGGAAAAAAACTAAAATACACAACACGGAGGACAGAGGCAATGAAGGCTTATAGCGATCGACGACCAGACAGACACCCTGAAAAACCCAGAAATCGTACAAGTAAAACAGGTGCTTGGACTGGCAGTAGTCATCAAAATAGCTGATGGTCTGTGAGGCTCAGTGTGCAGACAGTCTTTTCATCCATTTGCACCATGCAAATCCAGAGCCTGCAGAATAATGAAAGACCCCCACCACCCCAATAACAGCCTGTTTCAGCTGCTGAGGTCAGGCAGACGCCTGCGAACCCCAGCTACTAGGACAGAGAGGCTTAGGCTCAGCTTCTTCCCCCAGGCCATCAGAGTCTTGAACAATGAACATTGAGTACCACAGAACACTGAACTATCCACACATAAGCACACATGAGCACACACACGACACGCACGCTGTGCACGCTCACACACTAGCAGCCACTTTAACACTTTAACATGAGCGGGCACACACTCATGCCGCACACACCCACACTTATTGCCAAAAGGAAAGGCCACTTTAAATTAGTATTAGCAACAGTAACAGTGTATTGCACTACCAAAGCTACCTAGCATGTCCTATATGCTCTGTAAATAACTATGTACAAATACCGAGATGTCACACCATGTTACCTGTTACCTGTTACCTGTTATTGCACAATGTTTTTTGTATTGGATTCTATTATATGTTGTACCACTGTATTGCACATCGTTGCGGGCAAGACCACCCGCATTTCATTGTATACTCGTATGCCGTGACAAATAAAACTCTTGACTTGACTTGACCATAACTACACATTTATGCCTCCCTCCCCAGTGATATGGACCCTATGCAATTTGCATACAGGACAAACAGGTCCACCGACGACGCGGTCTCCCAGGTACTGCACAGCACCCTCTCGCACCTTGACCGTCAGAAGGGGGGCTATGTGAGACTGTTGTTCATTGACTACAGCTCAGCGTTCAACACCATAGTCCCCACCAGACTGGTGGACAAGCTGATCGAGCTAGGTCTGAGCTCCGCCCTGAGCGCCTGGGTACTGGACTTTCTGAGCGAAAGACCCCAGGCGGTCAGGGTGGGGGGTCAGACCTCCAACACCATCACCCTGAGCATCGGGTCCCCCCAGGGCTGTGTTCTGAGCCCCCTGCTGTACTCACTCTACACACACGACTGTGTGGCCAAGTTCAGCTCCAACTCCATAGTGAAGTTCGCAGATGACACGGTGGTGGTGGGGCTGATCTCGGACAACGACGAGAAGGCCTACCGGGAGGAGGTTGAGGTACTGGAACGCTGGTGCCAGGACAACAGCCTGCTCCTGAACATTGGTAAAACCAAGGAGCTGATTGTGGATTATAGGAGAGGTCAGCAGGAGACACACACACCACTGATGATAAACGGGGCTACCGTGGACAGGGTGAGCAGCTTCAAGTACCTGGGGGTCCACATCTCAGAGGACCTGACATGGTCAACACACATAGTCACAGTAGTAAAGAAGGCGAAACAGCGTCTCTACCACCTGAGACAGTTAAGGAAGTTCAGAGTATCGGGGAAGATACTCCAGTCCTTCTACTCAGGAGCTGTAGAGAGCATCCTGACCGGAAACATCACTGCCTGGTATGGAAACAGCACGGCACAGGACAAGAAGGCCCTACAGAGAGTGGTGCGCTCAGCCGAGCGTACCACGGGTATTGCACTACCCCCCCTGCAGGTTCTATACAACAAGAGGTGCAAATCCAGAGCCTGCAGGATAATGAAAGACCCTCACCACCCCAATAACAGCCTGTTTCAGCTGCTGAGGTCAGGCAGACGCCTGCGAACCCCAGCTACTAGGACAGAGCGGCTTAGGCTCAGCTTCTTCCCCCAGGCCATCAGAGCCATGAACAATGAACATTGAGTGCTCAGAACATTGAACTGTCCACACACAAGCACACATGAACACACACACGACACGCACACTGTGCACGCTCACACACGAGCAGCCACTTAACACTTTAACATGAGCGGGCACACACTCATGTCGCACACACGCACACTTATGGCCAAAGGAAAGGACACTTTAAATTAGAATAACAGGAACAGTGTATTGCACTACCAAAGCTAACTAGCATGTCCCACATGCTCTGTAAATAACTATGTACAGATACCGAGTTACCTGCTACCTGTTACTGCACAATGTTGTTTCCTTCTTTTGATTCTATTATATGTACCACTGTATTGCACATCGTTGCGGGCAAGACCACCCGCATTTCATTGTATACCTGTATGCCGTGACAATTAAAACTCTTGACTTGACTTGACTTGACTTGAACTAGCCACACTTTCAGCGTATTCCTATCAAACTGTGCAAAGTGTGGCTCGACATTTTCTTGGTACTGTACAATTCGGATATGCCATTGTTATACCATTGTTTTATATATCTTAGATAATGCAATGCTTTCTGTATTCCCAACAAGACAAACTAATCTTCCTCACCAACTCACTGAAGTTTCCACCGTACTCTTCCTGCAACAACTCACACCACGTGGGATTTCAGAGTGAGACTTCTGTTTGAGCCAGACTAGTAAAATAAATGAGAAAAGTTCAAAATAAGCCCTTTTAGTGACATGCATGTTTGCTCCGTGTGATTACATTGCAGCCTGCAAGCGATCTCCCTTATTACTGGACCAATTACATGTATTTTAATTTTCATTCTTTTGTTATTATGTCGCTGTTTCATTTAGACCCCACATGATGGAAACATAGGGTCCAGGTTTAAAAATTCCTCTGAACACATTAATCTATTCAGTATTATGATTGTCATGATTAATCACAATACATTTAATTATTTAACAGATATTATAACTCATAATGAGCCCTATTAATAACCATTAGCCTACAGCCACAATGGTGTTATATTAATTCACATCAAAAATAGATGTAACATGTTATTAGGCTTTTACAAGAGCTGTACACACTTTCATTATTCATGATCAATCTATACTTTGACCACAATCAAAACTGAAACAAATTTGAAAAACAAACTCAAAACATCAATTGATCATAAATAAATGGTAATGGCAACACGCTTACAAGTTTATAGATTGCTTTAAATATCTTTTATAAAAATATTACAAGATATTATATATTTCATTATGACTGGACGAGAGGCATTCCATGAGTTCTTAGAATGGCAATATAGGAATTTGTACCTTACAAATTGACTGGTTCTGCCGTTAAATCTATGAAAGGCAGAACTCACTCACAGTGTTTGATGGAAGGAAGTAAAGACAGAAGTTTAATACTTAGCAATGGGGAGTTATTTTTTGTTGGCAGAGAATATAAATAAAACTAGGCCTATCAAATTAGAACCTAAGGCTCCTATCATGAAATAATGATACGCTCACACACGCACACACGCACGCACACACACACACACACACACACACACACACACACACACACACACACACACACATTCTTGCTATGTCTGAATGTGGTGTTGTTGTCTAGCAGGGAGCACTCTGTCCTCTGGGCTTGGCAGTAACAATGCCCCTGTTACAGTGACAGGGACACCATGCGAGTGCCGTCCTTTGGATGAGACGTTAAACCAAGGATCCAACTGAATTCGCTCGTTAAAGAACCCAGGGTGCCTATCACAAATAGTAGGGGGTTCCCCGACGCTCATGGCCAAATTCCCAATCAGGTCTCTGACATCAAGGCCACCTAATCATCCCTTCCCCTTAATTGGCTGATATCAATCCCTGTCTCCTGAGCCTTTCAGTGTATGGCAGCCATTAAGCCTGCGTAGCTTGTAGTTTGGTGCTACACAGTGGTGTTGAAGGAGGCTATTTCCACCCTACATTGTAAAGCGATTTGAGTGTCTAGAAAAGGTCTATATAAATGCAACATTCATTAATTTCTCTATCTCTTGTCTTAACATAAAGAATGCATGCATGCAACCTTTGACCTCTCTAAATATGTCAAATAAATGGACTGTTGAACTCAGACTCACCTTCCTAAATGAACTATTGGGGATATAATCCAATCAACTATGCATAATACACACCCATACTACGACACCCAGTGGAACCCCAGCCCCGCCCATTCTGGGGACCCCCATTTAAAAAGACTGTTCACCCAGAAACACAGTATGTGTTGTAGATACTGGGAATCAGTTGGCCGACATTCCTGATAAAAATCTACCTCAAATCGACCTTGCTCATCTCATTGAAAGTCACAGACTCAACTTTGTCTCGTGGCGAATAACTTGTTCGCCAAAGAACCTTTCCTGCGTCTAGAGAGACATGATTTCGTTTCGTTCTCAAAGACTGCTTCGGAATTGGCGAACAGCCAGAGAACTGACTTTTTCCACCCTGCTTGAGTTGGACCCTCATCTGATTACTGAGTAGCCAGAGGCTGCCTACTACTGCAGTCACGTTGCTAAGCGACTGCATCCCAGCTGTTAAACTGCCTGTTGCTTTGCTGGACAGCCGCAAGCTCAGTTTAAGAACTTTGTTGAACCAAACTTCACATTTGTTTGGGTTCCGACAAAACTATCTCAACTTTTACCAACTTGGGGGCGGTCGGATGGCGTAGCGGAGATTGCGCTCGTCACCAATGCAAGAGGCTGCGGTCTCGACTCCCGGAGTCAGCATTGCCCTGCGGCTTGGGCCGGTCGTCATACTAACTCGTTTGGCTGAGTTAGGGGGAGGGAAGTCATGGGTGGTAATCTGGTGTTGTGGACAGCAACGCCTACAGGTCAGGTCTGGGCGCCTGCTCAGCGAAAGGCAGGAAATGGTGAAGGCAGCGTGACCTCCCACGCGTTACGCTTCACCAATGAGAGTCCTCGCTGCCAGGTGAGAAGAGAGCCACTGGCTGTCTCCACATGTGTCGGAGGAAGCATGTGGTGGACTTCAGGGTTCCCTTGTACCGACCAGTAGGAGGAACATGCGCACAACAACCAGGTAGGGGAGGGGGGGAATTGGCATAACGACTAAATTGGGATGGGGAGAAAAAGAGGATACAAAAAAATTATAATAATTTTACCAACTTGGTTGAGATCCCCAAAGACTCACACAACAAGGCCACTGGACACAATAACTCCTGGACCACTGAAGTTCCCTAGAGCCTTGTTTCAGCGCTGCTGTCCTCATGCCTTCCCTAGGGGCATAGGCGGCGGGTAATGAATGCTAGGGTAGGCTAAGCCTTCCCACATGTTATGTTGGGAATTTGGGAAATTATATATAATGTGCACAGCATTATATAGGCTACTATATTGTGTGTTTGTCGCTGCAGCCCCCTGGTGACAATCATGTGGTAATTCAGCAAAGTGAATATGGGTAAGGTTAAAAAATAAAAGGCATTCCATGTAGCCAATCACATCCTGATCCCACTGCAAAGCATAATACATTTTTTGTAAACATCCGCATTCCGAATTTCCGCCCGCCAATCGCTTTGTAGCAAACACCAGCACGCTATTTTGAGTAAAATTTCTAAAAGCTAAATGGATATACAGTCTTATTTCAAGGCAAAAGATAAACAAAGTAATTCAGAAGCTGCCAGCAGCTGCACCAGAGGCTATTGTTGAGATGTTGCTTGGCAAACAAGGGCTTGCTCTACGAGGGCATGATGAGAGTTCATCAAAATCGTGGACACTTTTTAGAGCTATGTACATTGTTTTCAAAACATGAGATCCAAATTACGAAAAACATTTCGTAAGGTGTGCTTTACTTTAAATAAATCGTAAAAATGGAAGATTGCTCTACTTCTACAAGGTCAATTTGCATGTTCTTGTGTTACTAGGCTTGAGTAAATCGTAATGAAACAAAGGAGAATACAAATTATGATAATTCTTTTGCATCTTTGCCGGTGAATAACACCGTTATAACATAACATAAAATAAAATAACATGTTACAATTGTGCTGGAACCGAGCTCACTCACTGAGCTCATTCACCACCTTATTGAGATCAAGTGTACAAAAAATCTAAGCAAATTAATAAAGGGAAGATGATTAAACAGAAGGATTTGTAGATACAGTAATCCATTTTAATTATAAATTCATATTTGACCTTGAACTTGACCTTGACCTTATTATGGCCAAATCATACATCTATGGATAGGGGAAAAGCTCCTCTTTCCAATGGCAGTGTTAAACGTGGATTTAATAAGTTTTACGATAAAATATAATAATAATAATAATAATAATAATAATAATAATAATTGGCATTTTTTTGATAAATTCTTATTTTCGGTAAATCTTAAAAACATCGGTATAAATGAAAATATACACATTGACTGCTGTTTTGATAGGGTTAAGGTCTTTACTCTTGGCTACATTTGAAAAAGAAACACAACATTACCTCTTAACATCCAAGGGCACATGTGGGCCCTCTTGAGGATGATTCGCGACACGCCACTTTGCCGCCCTTTAGCGGCTCGGGTGTGCATTTCTTTTAATACAATATATATATTGATCAGTCGATCTGCCTGTCGATTGTCGTTTCAGGTGACAAAATCCGTTCAGCGGTTCTCGAGTTACATGCCGATATGTGAGGCGTGCGCCAAAGTACTCATTACCACCCCCGACTCCCGGGGCTGTAGCTCCGTCAATCATTTGGCGATCTCGAAAAACTTTTGACAGGGTTGTAGCCAATGAGTGTGGCTTTCCAATGATGTGGGGATATAATAGGGTCTATATTGATCGATTTATGATAAAAACAGCAGAAGAGATACTTTATTCCTACGATGCCAAGACGAAACGTCGCATATTGCAGCATTAAGGTAAGACAATGGTTAATCATATTGGATGCCTTCATTTGAACACTTAATCTGCACTATATATTAAATGAGTGAGGCCCGCTGTAATAGCCTAGTGGGTGTGTGTATTGTATGAATTCAGAACCATGGACAGCACTCTTTGCAGGTGTGCACAAGCAAAAAAGGAAAATAAGCATTAAATGCTAGGGAGATCGACAGACAGACAGACAGACAGAACACTTGTTAGTCTTGGACATTTATTTGTGTGTCACCCCCCCCCCCCCCCCCCCCCCCCCCAATACATTTGTGAAATTATGCTAAATAACTCATTGTTACGCCATTGTGTGAAACTATTTTATTTGCGCAACTCCCAACTATTAGCCTCGCCTAATGTTCGGCTCACCCACCAGCCTATACCTGGGGGGCTTCTATTGTCTCTGTTCAGAGTAAGCCTTGATCACTTAATGTGGCATATTATGGTAATCAATGCAAATTAATATAGGTAAAATATATTATATATAAGATAGGTTAGGTCAGTGTAGGTTTTCAAACACTTATTCTCTACTATGCTCAAACCTTTCTGTGTAGTCTGCAAATGAATAGCCTAATATGTCATTCCCAATTGATTTCTAAATCTAGTCTCAAACAGCCTAATGCTTTCCTGTTTCTTGAGGTTTTGATAATGTTTTGGTATTCTAGTTAGGCTTATCCACAGTTTTCATTTGACTTTTATTTGTTATTCTCCACTGTACATTATACTCAAACATACGTTGCTTTTATGACCTGTATCAATGCTTTAGTTTAGTAAATAAAGTTTTCCTTGTACTTAAAAGTCACGTTCTCTGTCTGGTCATAATTTATGCGAAGAAACAAATGAACCATTCAGATTGTGAGCCTGTTCATCTCGGGGATAAGAAGTTAACAGCGGTGCCCCTACAATATATTTATAATATCTCTCATCACTGAGTCATATTATTAATTATTTGTGTGTTTACACAGTAAAGCAGATATAATGTAGTTCCAGTTGCATCATCCTGGGTTCAAATTCAGTTTCCTTTGATGCACGTCGCTCCCTTTCTCTCACTCCCCATATGCTATAATGAAGCAGAAAGTCCCTTAGAAAATATCAAAAAATATCTTTAAAAATGTTGGCTATAAAAGCAGTAACATACTCAAGGGCCACTCGCAGAGTGTTTAATTATAGCTTTTTATAGGGCTCTACCCCTTTACTGTTAATAATTCACACCAGAATCAAACACCATCTGTTGAAGGCAGAGGTTCTGTGTAGGATTGTTAGTAACTGTCTAACTGCATATATAACTGTTTACACTAGTAACTGTCTAACTGCATATATAACTGTTTCCACTAGAGGGAGCTCTAGGCGGAGATACTCAGGAACACCGCCAGGTGGCGAGTATAAATAGTGGTGTCACCTCCCACTTCTTTCTCTTTCCCCCAGTCTCTCAGTGAGAGAAGACCTGTAGTGTTACTGCTCTGCCATGTGAATAATAAACCACGCCAGTTAAGGCTCAAGATAGAAACCAGGGCCCTCATTCATCAACGTGTGCGTAGAACATGTTCTATTTCCACACGTAAGCACAGAATTTAGAATGAGTGTACGCACAGGAAAATCGGGATTCACCACACGTGCGTACACAGGTTCTACGCACACATGTCATGATGAATCTCACCTTGGCCCTGCGCCGAGGCTCGTGCACACATTCACGTATTTGCATACCAAAACCGCCCCGATTAACCATATACGGTAATGGACACCCCCATGAAATGTGGAAGAATGGACTAAACCGAGGGTGTTGTACACTGTCGGATATTATACCTATTAACTTCCTAAAAGACCATTGCTGCCTGGACACCGCAAACACTAATAAAGACCATTAACGTTAGGTTATGGCTATAACCAAGTTCTGTTAATTAGGGGTGACGCTTGGCATCACACTGCACTATCTCGCGTACGTGCACGCGCACTGAATAAATTCCACAAATGTACCTTTAATACCAGTATTAGTCTGACCACACCCCTCATCAGCTTACCTTCATAAGCAGGTGTGTGGTCACCTGCTCTCCTCCTTCCCAAGCTTTCACCACAAGGTGAGGTCAAGGGCTGCAGCGGCCGTCTGATGCCAAGCGTCACCCCTAATTAACAGAACTTGGAACACGTTCTGTTCCATTAGGGGCTCTGCTTGGCATCACACTGCACAAAGGGAGGCCAAGCGGAGCCGCTGGCTGACAAATACACCCCGCTGAAGGCCCCCCACAACCAACAGAACAGGGAGGGCCGAGCCCCCCCGACCCCCCCTAATGGAGGGCACCCTCCCTATTAGAGGTTTACCGAGAGGGCGACGGACCCGACCGTGCGAAGAGGCACTCAAGCAACTCAATGCACAGGGTGAGCAGACCGTGGCTTGACCCCACGACTACACCCACGCACAACCCGCATGCCACCCGGGAACGAACGTAGGAAACAACCTCGTTACTGCCCCCAGAATCACGGGATCAAGGGCAAACCCAACCCCGTGGCAAGGCCATAGCAGCGGAGCGCGAAGGAAGACCCAAGTCAAGTCAAGTCAAGAGTTTAGTCAGACCCACCAAAAGGACTGGACTCCCTGGAATGGGGGCCCGGAGAAGTCCATGATGCCAGGATCAAGACCCCACCAGGTGGGCACCTAGTGACCCCGCCCCCCACATCGCCAGCGTATTCGGACAAAGGCCCCTCAGCCGAGCGGGCCCTGTCCTCCCCAACAGTACACCGCCTGGAACACAGGCCCTGCAACAGGCAGACAGCATGGTCGTAACACACAAGAGTTAACCAACGGAAGCAGGCAGTGCACCGGGAAAAAAGACCAGGCAACAGGCTGTCAACCCAAGCCTGGAGACTGCGGACGAGGCAGGCGCCAGAAAGGACAGCTGAACACAGCCGCCCCGGCGGAAGGGGCGTATGCTGGCGTTGTCGCATAACCAAGCCTCCATAGAGAAGGCCGATACGATCGGCAGACGTCATGAACGTGCAGGGGCACCCTCAACCGGAGAAACCGGGAGTTGACACTGCAGCAACACACCAGAGAACCAACCACCTAGGCATTACCCCATGCAATGGTTGGTCCCATAACCCCTCAGGAAAGAAACCCCAAAAACACACCTGCGGCACTGCCGCAGCCCGCGTTCTGGTTTCCAACAGGGCTATCCCGGGCCTACGGGTCAACGAAACATTACCCCGGACCGGGCCCGGTGATACGGGGAGCACAGGGTCCCCCGAGGAGGTTAAAACCACCCCAACAGGCCCCTCTGCGCCAAGCGCAAGAGAAGAGCGTAAAAAATGGAAGACCAGCCCCAGCACCCCGCACTCGGTATTCCCAGGAGGTCACCCAACCAAGTACCAACCAAGACCAACCTGCACAGCGGCCGAGATCCGACGAGATCGGGCGCGTACAGGTTGGCACGGCCGTAAGCCATTACGACAGTGCAGAATACAACGCACCCAACAAGGGTTCCATAACGCTCAACCCTGTGACACCCGGACCGACCTAGCATTTTTTCCCCCTGAAAAAAACCCAAGTCCCTCAGGGTACCAGAACAGCAGATCTGCATCCCCAGCGGACAACGGGTGCAACTGATCTGGACCAGCGCGACCAGAACCAGTCCCGTGCCCTAATCACGCCGACCTGCCAACCCTAGGAGAAGGGGCAGATATGCGTGTTGATCCCAACATAAAAAGAAGGCGCCACCCAGACGTTTCGGTACGAACCGCGCCCGGTGGCCCACCCCTAGGGCGTGAGACCCTTCCCCATATGTCCAGACCCATTCCGTTATCATCCCCTGACATGAACGGGAACCCATCGACAACCACACAGGGTGTCGGAAGAGGAAAAACCCCCATCCCAATTGCTTCATAAAAACGCTGTTTCAACCCCAAGCAATCAAGGCGCGCCAGTCAGCCAATGCCCCAAAAGAACATCCTGAGCTAGCACTATGTGTGCGTTTTGACATACCCACATCAACAATAGGCCGTTTAGACCACCCTATTGAATCCCCAAGACGCCCAGGGGAACGACAAGAGGGGCGAGATGCAATCAACTCCATGAATGAATGAATGAAAAATTTTACCCAACAGACCGCAGAAAGGGTACAACCCAGTACGGCAATACACCCAATTGGTTAAGGGGAGGCAGACCTGAGAAAGACGTTAGTCTTGTTTCCATCAGGGACCCTCATTTCCAATCCATATAGACACATCCAACTCTTTATAATAATAAAGAAAAAGCATCACCCGTATGACCCAACTGCACAGCTGGGAGTAAAAAACCTGTTTTCACATGATTTTAATCCAGTCACTCTTTTTAATCAGAGTGTAAGACCAGACCCTCCCAGAAACACCTTCCCACATGAGTTCATAGTCATGAAAAAGATATGCCAACTGTGAGTCACGTGACCAACCGACTCAAGTTGACACATAAATCGGGCACAGCAGAACTGTGAGCCCTACGCCCTAAACTCGACACCTTTAAGACACCAACTCATGGAAGGCGTCGCCATAGCAACACCGCTACAACGGGCGGGGAAACCTGCCGGCTCCTGTCATGTAATAGGAGTCGGTAGAATAACCCTACCCCCCCCCCCCCCCCCCGCCAAGACGACCCACCGGATTGGCCCTGACTGGCTCAGCAGAAGAGATCAAAAATCCCCTAAACCAATCAAGTGGGAAAAAGGAGGGGTTTATTCGACACCCCCTCCCGAAAAAACACCCTTTATCCCTACACACAGAAAAACAACCGTAGCCATCTTGAAAAACCTCCGGTAGAAAGCAATGCATAGCAAAAGCTAATACAATGCCCGCTACCCACAAAAATGTGAACAGGTTTTACAACAAAACACAAGTCGCCTGTGCGTGAATCCTACACCCGTTGACTATGTCGTACATAGGAAAAAACGCTGATCGAGAGTAAACGGCTAGGCCGTGAAATGTGTGTGTACGAGTATTACTGCAACTAAACAACACAGCATTGTGAAACACATATACTTAGATCAAGCAATGGAATAACACCAGTTTCTACCTGCATGTGGAGCATCAAGCTAATAGAACCTATTACCGAGTGTACGTTGCAGACCTTGCTTAACCTCATAACACAACACGACTCATCCCACAACGTAAAAGGGCAGATTCATATATACACAACCCCACCATATGAATTGTTTGAAGAAACACACAGTTTGTTCGGCCAAAACACAGTCCCCCTCACATCGGGGAACTTTTTTATTAAACTAAATAAAGTGTTTCAAGGCACAAAATCATAGAGGGGCCGGGGAGGGTGTAGAGGAGAGGGGACACAGAGGGGAAAAAGTCACTTAACGGCGTCTGCCACCTCGCGCCGCTTGAGTCTTGCCACCCCGAGGAGCCCCGGAGGGACGGTAGGTTACAGTCTGCTGGACACAACGTTCCCTACCGTCTCCTCCGGTCGTGGATGGGCCGGCGGTGGCAGAAGCGCCGTTTCGGCCCCTGGCCCTCTTGGCAGGGCCAGCAGCGGCGGCGGAGGCAGTGGTAGCGGCGACGGAGACAGCTCGACGTTGCGGAAGCCTTCTGACTCCACCGGCAAGGACGGGAGGCGGAAAATGGGGTTGGAGAATGGACCTCTCCTCTGCCATCTCTCTGCATGTTGAGGACATCAACCGCAGGGCCTTCCCGAATAGGCCAGCGTCGGAGAGGGCGGCCGTCAGAAGAGGAGCTCTCTTCTTCTCTGGCACACAGGCCTGCTCCAGCCAAAGGTGACGCTGGCCCAGGGTGGCCAGCGCGCGCACTTTCCCCATGGCTATGGCCAGCACCTGGGAAAGGTGCAGGACAGCTCCCGCAGCCTGGGTGATCTGATCGCATTTCACCTCGTTCAGATCCGTGCCGCCCGTCATTATCCCTGATACAAATCTAGCCAGGTGGGCGATGTTAGACGCCGCAGCTAGCGATTGTGTACCAGCGATGAATGACTGGTCACCCCAATAAGCCAATCGCCTAGCCGATTTCCCCTGGAGGACCGGCTTGCATAGGGGTTCCCACACCATATCCGGACAGAGGAGCGCGGCCATCGGACTGTCAAGCCGAGGCACGCCCTCCCCCATACCTTTGACCAACCCCGACACCCGCGTAACTGGTACGTAGGCGGGAGTTAGTCCCATGATGTTGGACACCGCCTGACCCTGACGAACATAGGCCCCCATCGATGGGAAAAATGGGTAGACAACGTCCACCCCTCTCACTGGGGAACGCTGCCAGGGATGGCCTATGAGGTCATCAGGGACAGGTGCAGGCAATGGCAGCGGCAGCGGCACGCTGTTTGCTGCGGCGGCTACCGCCATGAGCTCGGGAAACAAGGCCCGCAGTTCCCCCTGCGAACCTTCCTCCACCGACCCCGCATCCCTCACATACAGCAGGCTGCGACTGGTCAAGGAGCCACAGTCTGATGTGGCCGACAGTAGGGCATCCTGCTGATGAGGCCAAGGTGGTTCCTCGACATCCTCGAACAGGGCGCCCCATGGAGCGATTTCCCCCCCCTCCGGGGTCTCCTGAGGAGGGATACTCTCCTCCACGGGGCCCTCATACAAAAACCCGTCCGCCTCATCCATGAAGTCCTCAGTCTCCATTGGAAATCCAGAGCCGGACGCATCTTCGCTGGTCTCCAGCAGTTCCCCAAACCCAGGCCGTTCGCGCCTGCATGCTACCATCTTGCGACGTGAACGGGCAGACGCGAAAAGTTTGCATCGCAAATCCTCTGGCTCCAAGACAACCCCCCGTTCACCAACGGGCGATTCCCCAGAACCAGAGGAACCAGAGTCTAGATCAGGCCATCGCCGGAGCGACGGCACCGAACCCTCGGCTCTTCGGTGAGGCAAACTATCCACCGGCAGTCTCCCGGGCTGGGTCGGCAACCACGAAAGTGGCAACAGCCCAGCTCCGAGGCGCACGATGGAGGCGGGAATGGAGAACCGCTGGTGAAGAGTAGGTCTAGCGGGTCTACTCTCCGCGGAATACATTATGACCCAACTTTTTCTTGTACAACAGATGTGAGAGAAGAAAAAATTAAGCACAATGTAAACCCGTCACAACTCTTTTCAACTAACAACACGTCAAGTGGGGTACTACCGAGGCACTTCCTTGTGGTGAAAGCGAGAAGGAGGAGAGCAGGTGACCACACACCTGCTTATGAAGGTAAGCTGATGAGGGGTGTGGTCAGACTACTACTATACTGGTATTAAAGGTACATTTGTGGAATTTATTCAGTGCGCGTGCACGTACGCGAGATAGTGCAGTGTGATGCCAAGCAGAGCCCCTAATGGAACAGAACCACTGTTTTGCCGTTGCCCGTTAGTGTCATTAATGCATGCTGGAATAAGAATGCCTTTCTTAATCTATTTTTAATATTAATAATTATTATAATACAATAAAAGACAGCTCCGTCTTTTAATACACATATATTGTACAGTAACGTCAAATAAATACTACAGTCCCCGCTGAAATAAAGGTTCTGCACGCACATACATACCAGCAGTGATCTACAGCATAAAAGATAGCTGTAACTGAGGGGTACAATTCCCTGACTGTATTGATAAGTATGGTATTATTAAACCACTACCGCTTGTACTTTAACTTCTGGCCATCCAGTACATGATATAGATATGATGAACACTTTCCCACCTGATGAAACGAAGTCCACACAAATGTATAAATCGAATATTTTATATAGCAAAGGGTATATACAACGTTCACTTAATGACATTTATGATTTGAAATGCACTTGTAAGGCAAATGAGTATTCGTAGGTAAATCAACATTGAATGTCCAATCTCTGGTTACGCAGGGAGCAAATATACAACCTGGTTCGTTAGGGAACTATAGCGATGGTACTTAAATGATTATAGCTGGATACACTAAAGGGGGGGGGGGGGTCCCGCTGGTTGTAAGTCAGTAGGGGGGGGGGGGTTAGAAGAGCCGCTGGCGGTATCCCATCTGGCCGACGATTTCTTGGGAGAATTCAGAGTGCTGAACACGGTGCCCACAGAACCTCGGTCCGCAGATGAATACAGCTGGGCCCTCTGGTGGACGGTAGCTGCCGGTCCACAACGAAGAGACGTGAGGCGACCTCACTCGGGGTAGAGCGCCGTCTCACCTGGACTCCTCTCCGGGGGGTAGTTCCAACACTCAGCAGTGTTGGCCGTTATCCATGGAATAATCAAAGCACCCAAAGCATGTAGATAATCCAAGCCGTGGAAGGCTCGCCGTCGTCCGGGTAAAGTAATCCAATGTACAGGTCCACTCGTCCTGGCCCGGAGCTCCTCGGATGCAAGCACCACACGTGGTCTGCCCAGCCTGGTTAAGACTCCAGATAACGTCAGGAACGATGGGGGTACTGCTCACGTTATAACTCTAACTGAACGATGCACCATACATAATAGACTATTATTAACTTAATAGAAATACGTCCCACTCGACGGTATAGTGCCAAACTATGACAATTCAACTATTAATCCACACGATGTCTCAATGCCTATTCTGAGGCCAAGTAGGCCTTACTGCACCACACGTGCGTCGTGGGTGAGGCTTCGCGTCTGTTACTAGGTTGGAGGGTAAAGGACTAATGGACTAAAAGAAAGTTCTACTTTACTTGCGCCATATATATATGCGCTGTGAACAAATAGTACCATTCGTATTTCGCCAGACGTATTCCTACGCGGAACCGGGCTTGTAACGACATGTTGGTCGGCACGATTGAACTTGAACCAAGGGGCATGGCTGCTGGCGCCAGGTTCTCGTCCAATGGTAGAATGAAACTATTATGGGCTGTTAGTAGACTAAAGGGATATTCAGTGCATATTGTACAAGGAATATACAGGGGATATCAAACGATATACAAATACTATTAAATATATATCCATAAATAAATATATATATTCGGTTTAATCTGATCCTTCACAACAGCCGCCCCCTAATTAGTCCCACCTAATTAGCTAAGCAGAGACAGATTAACCGCACTGTCTACCACTCAAGGTCCGCTGTAAGGGTCAGTCAACTCACAAAGTCATGGGGTCATGGTCGTCATCGATAGTGTCTGGGAGTCTGGGCAGTTCTATTAGCCTCGCCACGGGTCGTGTGTAAGTTCGCCCTTGGACGAGCACTTCAGCTGCTCGGACCTTGCCATCGGCACCGGTGATCACTTTGCTTACGCGGCCAGCCGGCCACATAGCTCTGGGTAGTGACTGGTCGATAATCATGACGACTGTTCCTTCTGTCAAATTGTCTCTCTCTTTTACCCACTTCTGGCGGGTCTGTAGAGACGGTAGGTAGTGGAGTAGGAAGCTGTTCCAAAACTTGTCAGCTAGCACTTGACTGTACCTCCACATTCTTCGGCCGTTCGCTTCTTCAGGCCTGTACATTGTCTGGGGTAGCGCGGGGTCCAGCCGGCCCATTAAGAGTGTGTTGGGGGTGACTGGGTCGACATCTGCTACATCACTGGAGACGTAGCCGAGGGGCTTGGAGTTCAATACTCCCTCGATCTCCGTGAGGACTGTCATTAGGACTTCCTCCGCCACAGTCTGGGCCCCAAGCACGGCATACAGGGCTGTCTTTATAGAACGTACTTCTCGTTCCCAGGTTCCACCGAAGTGGGGTGCGTTCGGGGGATTAAACTGGAAGTCAATCTGGGATGGAGCGAGGTGGGTCTTAAGTTCTGGGCCCATAGCTTGGAAGCTCTCTCTCAGCTCTCTTTCTCCGCCTTTGAAGTTTGTCCCGTGATCAGACAACAATGTAGACGGTTTTCCTTTCCGTGATGTGAATCTTCGGAAGGCCATAAGGAATGAGTCTGTGCTCATGGTCGGAAGGAGTTCGATATGGATCGCTCTGGTGGTCATGCATTTGAATACAATACCCCACCGCTTCTCGGTTCCTCTTCCTCTCTTTATATACAACGGGCCAAAACAGTCCATGCCTGTGGAGTGGAATGGCTTGTCGCCGAGTCGGAGGCGACAGGGAGGTAAGTCAGCCATCCGGGGTATGCTGGGCTGCGCGCGCCACTTTCGGCAGTCTAGACAGGTTCGCTGGAACCGCTTCTCTTCCTTGAAGTATCCAATAGCGACGTCTGATCTCCGCGAAGACTCTCTCTGCTCCTGCGTGGTGTACATCCTCGTCGTATTTCTTTATGATCAGCTCTGTGACCTTGTGTCGGCTGTTCAAGACTATCGGGTACTTAATGTCATCCGGTAGATCGGGGGCTCTCCGCAGGCGACCACCCACTCTGATGAGATTATGGGCGTCGCTCTCGGGTGCCAGGTGGAGCAGTCTGCTGTCTGATGGGACGGGCTTTCCTCCCTGTAGACAGTCTAGCTCATCGGGGAACGAGTCTCTCTGGGCTCGTTGTAGTAGAAGAAGTTCTGCTTCTTCGTAGTCAGCTGCTGAAATGTCAGTGGTGGACTGAATCTCTGGGTGGTGCCACAGGAATGTCTTTAGCTGCGCACTCTGTAGGGTAATGCAGTCATCTATGTTGGGGTCTGTGGAGGCGACTGTGCTCAGTCCACAGAACATAGGTTTCTTGTTCTCAGCCTCCTCTTTACTTGCTTCCCGTGGGGTGGGCGTAGGCCACTCTTCTTCCGGGAGCTTGAGGAATTCTGGTCCGTCACTGTAGATGTTGCGACGGGTGAGGTCATCCAGGGACATTCCCCGGGTGATGACGTCAGCTGGGTTGTGTTTGGTGTCCACATACCGCCAGCTCGCTGCTTCTGTTAACTCTTGAATCTCTGTGACTCTGACTCCCACGAAGACCTTGTATCTGCATGAATCAGACTTGATCCATGTGAGTACTGTCGTGGAATCTGACCACAAGATTGTTCTGTGCACCGGAATGGTGAGTTCACGTTGGATTAACGTGGCTAGATGCGCTCCTGCTAGGGCTGCGCAGAGCTCTAGACGCGGGATAGATTGTTGCTTTCGTGGGGCTATTCTTGAGCGAGCCAGGATGAAAGCAGTGTGTATCTCTCCTCCCTTCTCTTGGGCACGCAAGTAGGCCACCGATCCATAGGCTACTTCGGAGGCATCACTGAAGACGTGTAGATCCATCTTGCATGTCTCTGGCCTCACTGTGGATGGGAAGTAGCTGCAGCGTATATTAACGCCTGGGAGTGAGCGGAGTTCCGTCTCCCACTCTCTCCATGTGGAGGCAAGGTGTGCGGGTATTGGGTCGTCCCAGCCCTGGTCCTTGTCCCATGGTGCTCGTACAATCATCTTTGCCCTGGTGGTGTAAGGTAGAATACATCCCAACGGGTCATATTGTCTGGCGAGTGTTCTGTACACACTCCGTCTGGTGGTCGGTATCGCCGTCGACCTTCCCTGCTCTGGAGTCAGGGGTTTGTGTCTATAGTGGAGCGAGTCTGTTTTGAAGCGCCAGACTAGTCCTAGTGTCATTTCTTGGGCTTCTCCTGGGATGGTCGCCATCCAGGTCTCGCTGCTGGCAGCCTTGTCCGCGGGGGAGAGGCTGCGCAATACTTGCGGGTCACTGCTGGCCCACTGCCTGAGATCAAAGCCGCCTTTGATCAGGGAGGCGCCTAGCTTGATTAGGAGAGCCTCGGCTTCTTCTTGAGTCGAAACGCTTTGTAAACAGTTGTCCACGTAGAAACTGTTCTTCACACTGTGTCGGACCTCTTCATCTGCTGCTGGGTCCTCTGCGACGTGTTTCTGTAGTGCAAATGTAGCACAGCACGGGCTGCATGTGGTTCCGAAGGGGAGTACTTCCCACTGGTAGATGGTTGGGTGCTCATCTCCGATCCTCTCTCTCCATAGGAACCGCAGCAGGGGCTTGTCCTCCTCCACTAGTCTCACCTGCAGGAACATCCCTTTGATATCCCCGCTGATAGCCACCTTGTCCTGGCGGAAGCGTAGTAGCACGCCTAGTAGAGAGGGGCCGAGTGTGGGGCCGGGCAAGAGCTCTTTATTCAGATTTTGGGATCCGATCTGGTAGCTGCAGTTAAACACAATGCGATCCTTGCCGTTGTGGTGGACCTTGTGGTGCGGCACGTACCATGATTCGGTTGTCTGATCTGCCTCTTTAATGTCAATCTTTGTCACGTGTCCCGCTGTGATTAGCTTCTCAATCTCAGCGCGGTACACACTCTCTTGAGCGGGGTCTTTGGCTAGGCGCCGCTCTGTGTTCAATAGATACCGCTCCGTGGCGTCTTTCTTTGCGTGAAAGGTGGGCATTCCCTCTCGCCTCAGGAGTGGAGTTGCGTATCTCATCACTCCGCCGACTGTGACTCTCTTTGTCCCTTGCTCGAGTAGGTTGATGGCGTAAATGTCTTCTTTAGAACGAATATCTTTCTTTTCGTTCTTAAAGGGCATTGTCTCTAGTGTCCATAGCCTCTCGACATGCTGCAGGAGAGTGGTGTCTTCTTCTGTCGTTCTGGAGTGGAGGCAGCTAGTGGCTGCTGTTCGGTTGAGAGATTTAGCGAGGGGGCCTTGTAGTGTCCACCCTAAGCGGGTCTCGACTGCTGCAGGACAGCCTCGGGGTCCTGTATGGACCCGGTCAATCGGGACTATGAGTTCTGCATGGTCGGAGCCTATCAGCAGGGTCGGGGTGGCGCCGTCTATGAGCGGGATAGGTAGTTGACGCAGGTGCACATATTTATCCATCAGCTTGGCGATGGGGTAGGTGTACTGCGATAGTCCTATTTCTTGGCTGGTGAAAGCATTTGTAATCCTATACCGTCGCTCTGGCTGCCCGCTTGCTGCGATAGTGAAGGAGACATTCTCGCCTTTTATCGTCTTTAAATCTCTTCTTATTGTCCGAATCGTCATTTGGTTCTCGCTCCCCCGCAGTCCCAGCTGGGCCGCAGCGGACGCGAGCAGAAGGGTCTTCTCTGACCCGTCATCAAGGACGGCGTAAGTGTCCATGACTTTATCTTGGTAGCTCAATGTCACACGGACTACCTTTAAGAGCACTTGGGCGCCGCTGCTGCTGGCGGGGTCAATGTACATGACACTTGCCCTGGTGCCGCTCGATGGTGCAGGTGCAGGCCTTCTTCTGTTACTGTCGTGTAGTATATCTAGATGGGCTCCGTCACACCGACTGCACCTTTTCTTTAGGCGGCATTCGGCTGCCATGTGACTGCGCGCACATCGGTAACAGCGCCTGTTGGACTTTATCCATTGACTCACTTCTTCTGCATTCATCTTTGTGAACAGGTCACATTGTGACAGCCAGTGTTCCTTCTCACAGTAGGGGCACACCATCTTCCACTTCTCTTTTCTCGAGGGGGTACTGTGGCTCTTACTGCTCGGTACTGACTCTGATTGGTGCATGACAGTCACCGATCTTCTTCCATCGTTTATTCTCCTGGGTCCCTCTCTGGAGCTTGGCGTGCTCCGCACGAACGTATCCAGTCGTAAGCTGCTGACTTCTCTCGCCAGGAAGTCGGCTAGATCGAGGAGGGATGGTTCGGGACCGTTAGGATCACGGTGGTCTCTCTGCCGCCTAAAACGCTCTTGTCTTGCGGGTGGCAGCTTCTCTAAAATCCTCTCGACGTTAGAGTTGGCGTATAGCTCATGCATGCCCTTTTCCCGTTGCGCTCCCAGCATCCCTACCAGGGACTGCACTTTGATTGACAGGTCGTCTAATGAGCGATTGTCTGTTGCTGGGGGTAGGCGATCAATATGCCTTATCTCTTGGATTACGTAATCCCATATACGTCCATATCTCTGGTCCAGCGCTGCTAGAGCTGCGGTGTATGGGGTCGTAGAGGTGGTATAGGCTAGCGCTATATTGTGCGCTCGCGGTACTTTCAGGTGCTTCAGTAATATTGCATACTTGTGACGTTCATCAACGACGTCCACCATCATTGTCTCTAAGCACATCCGGAGCTCCGTGTACTGTGCTCGATTCTCATAGGTGAAGTCTGGAAACGTCGGCGTGGCAATGTATGACGCCGTGGATGGCTGATACATCGGCGAGCGTTGGGGGAGAGACCTCCTAGGCGAGTCTCCTCTTGCGCCTCTCTGTGGGCTGGTACCGACAGGGTACCATGGCCCGCTGGTCCAGGTGCTATTCCTCGGGGCTGGTCGTGCGTCGTGCTCATCCGTGAATAGAGTCGGGGGTCTGTAGCGCAGCGCCGCGGGGGTATAGCCTGGGCTGTACTGGACCTCCTGGTCCGGTGGAGTACTGTGCTGTCGTCGGGCTTGGTTCTCCTCCTCTCCCTCTTCTTCTTCTATCAGGTCCTCTAGATCCTGTAGTCGTTTATTTAGCTTCTCCGCAGTGTATGCCGCTCCTTCCTTGTAGCTGGGTCTCGCTTGGACCGGTCTGGGAAGGGGGTCTGCGGGGGGTATAGGCTTGGTCTGTTGGTCAAGTTCAGGGTCGCTTGCTCGGTTAGGAGACGCTGCCCTTGACTGTTGTCTCGACGAGTTCCTTGAACCCCTGGCGGAGGGAGAGGGTGTTGCCTTGAGGATCAGCTGCTCCATTAGTTGCGCTTGTAACTTGTCGCGCTCGGCTTCGCGCTTGGTGAGATCTGCTTCTCTTTGGGCACCGGCAGCGGCGCGCTGGGCGTCGGCCCGGTCTCTTGCCATATTCTCTTCCGTCTGAAGGCGTCTCATCTCCAGGCGTATGCGCTCTTCTTCGCTCCGTTGCTGTGCTTGGAGTTGTTCTCGCTCGATAAGCATCTGTGCTTGGAGTCGATCGCGTTCACCCTGAAGTCGATCGCGTTCACCCTGAAGTCGATCGCGTTCGGTAGAGGCTGTCAAGCTGACGAGGATCGCCTGTTGTAGCATCCTCTCCGCTTCGCTGGGGGAAGACGGTTGTAGAGGTGAGCCGCTCCTGGGTGAGCCGCTCCTGGCTGTACTCGTTGGGGAGTCCTGGCGCTCTATTTCCTCGGCGCTCTCCTCCTCTTCTTCCGTGCAGAGTTCTCTCTCTGTAGGGTTGTCTTCCTCCCGGGGCTGATCGGGGACTACTTCTTCGGTATTGGCGGGGGGTAAAGGCATGTCAGCTCCCTCCTGGTCCCCACCGTGAGCTTGGTCAGTTACATTAGAACCCACTAGGGCCTCTGTGGTCGGGGAAACCTGGTCGTTAAGGTCAGACATAATTTTACTTTCTACTTTTACCGCGTTTACCGTTTGTCGAAGGCTAGGTAGTTGACTGACAGCGTAGTCCTCTAAGTACTGAGGTGGCTGTCGTCTGCGCTGCGGGCGTTCTACGTTAGGAGGACCGTTTCGTGGAGTGTTCATCATAGGCCATTTCAATATTAATAACACTATATTAATATTACACTAGTTACCCTCCGGCTCGAAGGACCAATTGTAACTGAGGGGTACAATTCCCTGACTGTATTGATAAGTATGGTATTATTAAACCACTACCGCTTGTACTTTAACTTCTGGCCATCCAGTACATGATATAGATATGATGAACACTTTCCCACCTGATGAAACGAAGTCCACACAAATGTATAAATCGAATATTTTATATAGCAAAGGGTATATACAACGTTCACTTAATGACATTTATGATTTGAAATGCACTTGTAAGGCAAATGAGTATTCGTAGGTAAATCAACATTGAATGTCCAATCTCTGGTTACGCAGGGAGCAAATATACAACCTGGTTCGTTAGGGAACTATAGCGATGGTACTTAAATGATTATAGCTGGATACACTAAAGGGGGGGGGGGTCCCGCTGGTTGTAAGTCAGTAGGGGGGGGGGGGTTAGAAGAGCCGCTGGCGGTATCCCATCTGGCCGACGATTTCTTGGGAGAATTCAGAGTGCTGAACACGGTGCCCACAGAACCTCGGTCCGCAGATGAATACAGCTGGGCCCTCTGGTGGACGGTAGCTGCCGGTCCACAACGAAGAGACGTGAGGCGACCTCACTCGGGGTAGAGCGCCGTCTCACCTGGACTCCTCTCCGGGGGGTAGTTCCAACACTCAGCAGTGTTGGCCGTTATCCATGGAATAATCAAAGCACCCAAAGCATGTAGATAATCCAAGCCGTGGAAGGCTCGCCGTCGTCCGGGTAAAGTAATCCAATGTACAGGTCCACTCGTCCTGGCCCGGAGCTCCTCGGATGCAAGCACCACACGTGGTCTGCCCAGCCTGGTTAAGACTCCAGATAACGTCAGGAACGATGGGGGTACTGCTCACGTTATAACTCTAACCGAACGATGCACCATACATAATAGACTATTATTAACTTAATAGAAATACGTCCCACTCGACGGTATAGTGCCAAACTATGACAATTCAACTATTAATCCACACGATGTCTCAATGCCTATTCTGAGGCCAAGTAGGCCTTACTGCACCACACGTGCGTCGTGGGTGAGGCTTTGCGTCTGTTACTAGGTTGGAGGGTAAAGGACTAATGGACTAAAAGAAAGTTCTACTTTACTTGCGCCATATATATATATGCGCTGTGAACAAATAGTACCATTCGTATTTCGCCAGACGTATTCCTACGCGGAACCGGGCTTGTAACGACATGTTGGTCGGCACGATTGAACTTGAACCAAGGGTCATGGCTGCTGGCGCCAGGTTCTCGTCCAATGGTAGAATGAAACTATTATGGGCTGTTAGTAGACTAAAGGGATATTCAGTGCATATTGTACAAGGAATATACAGGGGATATCAAACGATATACAAATACTATTAAATATATATCCATAAATAAATATATATATTCGGTTTAATCTGATCCTTCACAACAATAGCCACTTTATAATACTATTCTGAGTAGATAATTCATCTGTATCGCAACAGAGTCACGGATCTGGTCGGGGCAGGTATCATTATGTCGGGAAAATCCTTATGAAATAAACAAAAGTGAATTAAAGAATTTAAAAACAAAGTTTAGCATATTAAATTGTTTTATAAGCTTTCTGAGTAGATAATTCATCTGTATCGCAACAGAGTCACGGATCTGGTCGGGGCAGGTATCATTATGTCGGGAAAATCTTTATGAAATAAACAAACGTGAATTAAGGAATTTAAAACGAAGTTTAGCATATTAAATTGTTTTATAAGCTTATAGCTTTTTTCGTGCTGATTTGAGAGGGTCCAGCTGCAGCGCCGGAGAGCAACTCTCAGGGCCAAGATAGCACTTATACTATTTTGAGAGAGACAGCAGAGAGACAGACAGCAGAGAGACAGACAGACAGACAGACACTGTTCCACAGTGTGTGTGTGTGTGTGTGTGTGTGTGTGTGTGTGTGTGTGTGTGTGTGTGTGTGTGTGTGTGTGTGTGTGTGTGTGTGCGTGCGTGCGTGTGTGTGTGACTACTAGTCTAATAGTAGAGACTCAGCCCCCCCCCCCCCCCCCCCTCTGGACCACCTCCTAGTAGAGACTTATCTAGGAAGAAGACGAAGATGAGGATTAAGGCGAGACACTGCAGGTGAATAGGCAAATATACCTTTTTTGTTGATTTTGAGATTCTGTTATATTTTGCTTCCTAAACATGTCTTCTATGAAACTAGTGACAATAAAACGTCAATAACACACATTTAGTTGTTCATTTTACTTCATTTTGCCTTATTGCATCCATTAATGTCCACATATTTAATGGGGAAGTGCCTCATTTGCATATATAAACATAAATTTCAGAAAACTTGTCTCTACTAGGAGGTGGTCCAGAGGGGGGGGGGGGGGTCTCTACTGGGAGGTGGTCCAGAGGGGGGGGGGGGGGGGGGGGGTCTCTACTGGGAGGTGGTCCAGAGGGGGGGGTCTCTACTAGGAGACTAGTGGTCACACACACACACTGTGGAACAGTGTCTATCTGTCTGTCTGTCTGTCTCTCTGCTGTCTGTCTCTCCGGCTCTGCAGCTGGACCTTGATCAAATAAGCACGGAAAAGCTTTTAAGCTCGTAGCTCCAATTTGGGTCCCAAATTGCGGTACAAATGAAGGAGGTGTCTCGGGTAGTGGACTCTAGTTAATATTATGTTCTCTCTGCAATTAGACTGCCCCTCATTAATCCCTATCTGATGCTATCTCTGAAAACAGTTCCTGCGAGCGCAGTCAGTGCACCCCATAACGCTATATATATAAACCTGCATTCATTCGGAGAGAAAGACCTATTCCACATGCTATTTAGGGTTTGACAATAATTACACTAATATCGCTATTTCACAATGAACTATAATGAATTACGGGGGTCATACAGAACACGGCCAGTGCAGTGTCTTTATTTCCGCGTTGGAACGAATGCATGTACTGAGGAGCGCTTGTGCGTAGTAACGATATTCTACCACTGGGCGTCAGCTAAGTGTGCTCTGACCTGTGCGTACACGTAAGCACGGAGTCAAGTTCAAGTTGAAATTGATGAATCCCACTCTTTGCTTAGAAATGATCGTACGCACAGGGTAAGCACAAATCTGTGCGTAAGACACGTTGATGAATGAGGGCCCATGCCTCTTGACCACATTATTGTCGCCCTATAGCCGAATTCTGTTAACACCATCCCTAGGATTTCTAGCAAGTAGGAACTTAAAAAAACCAGAAGACTCTGGCGGTGAGGCCGCGGACAGGTCAGCCTGTCAGCCCAACCCTGCCTGATTGAATTCACCGGCTGTGAGTGTAATTAATTTATCGACTTGAGGCACACAGGGGAGACACAGACGGATGGATGAAATGACGGACAAAATCAAGGTAAAGCCTTCTGACAACCTGTTTATGAGGCATCCATTTAGGTTTGGATCAAGAGTTATAGGGGAGCTTTGGCGAGGAAGGTCGTGTCCAGGGACAGTTTCATTGGGCGAGCTGTCACACCACACACACACAGACAAAGGAGTCCTGTGGCTTTATCTCAGAGGCCAATTAAGATGCTTAAATAATGGATCACACTGGACAGAAATACCTGTGTGTAAGTGTATGTCTGTGTGTTTATATCCATATACAGTGCATCCGGAAAGTATTCATACCCCTTCACTTTTTCACATTTTGTTATGTTACTGCCTTATTCCAAAATGGAAAATGGGTTAAAAAAAAAATCCTATACACACAATAGTATAGTGACATAGTGTGTGTGTGTGTCTGTATATATGTTGTGTGTGTGTGTGTGTGTGTGTGTGTGTGTGTGTGTGTGTGTGTGTGTGTGTGTGTGTGTGTGTGTGTGTGTGTGTGTGTATGTGTGTGTGTGTGTGTGTGTGTGTGTGTGTGTGTGTGTGTGTGTGTGTGTGTGTGTGTATATGTGTGCAACCATCCCCATTCCATTCAAGGTGAATGAGAAATTGACAGTTTATTTTTCTTCTGTCAAGGCGCAACTCTTAGAAGAAAACTGAAATATCAAATGATCTTGTTCTGGGTTTACAAAGGCATATAACATGTGTAAATAAGTGTGGGCCTATCTGTTCAATCTATATAAATATTTTTCCTTTGTAAAAATGTAGAATGCAAAAAACAAGGGTGAACAAAGAAATTGTAGACGATTCATTGATTGGACTTTAAGTGCCAAACTTGTGCTCCCGGTGTCCAGCCCACATGAACTTATAAGACATTGTATATTCCATTACATTGGGGAACAACATAGGGACAAAAAAATATTATTAACCTAGAATCTTTATAGATAGTTATATTTTAGTCAAAATCTTTAACAGGCAAAATATTGAAGGTTCTACTTGAGTGCCCTGAGTGCAGTTATTAAGACTCCCTGCCACACACCTCAGGAATTCTGACAGAATCTTCTCTTCTGTGTCTTTGTAAGCCTGAGCATGTGTAGTTGTTCAGGGCTGTATCTCTGGCTGGCTGACGATATATACAGAGTTGGCTCTGAGCTCATTTTACTTTGTAGGGAAGCAACGGTAGGGAGTAGAGTGCGCAAAGACCAGGAAGGGGATTGAGAATTGGCATAACGACTAACATTGGGAGGGGAACGAAAAAAGAAGGGGGAAAAAGATCATTCAAAAACAAAGAAAATCCAAGAGAGGCTATATCAACATAAGAGATATACTTGCTTGGCAGTGTGTGTATTATTTAAGCATTACATCACGCAACAGAGTGATAGATCATGCCTATGGGTGGTTGTTAGGCCCGAGGCGCAGCCGAGGGTCGTTAGACCCCCATAGGCGTGATCTAATTTCTATAACACACTCCGTCGCATGATGTAATGCTTTTATACAATTGCAGAATTCATCCAACCTTATTGCTATACAATAAACACACAGTAATTGAAGCATAATGGAGATTTATTCACAAAACCATCAGCAGAAAAAGTAGGTCAAAAAAATATAATAAAAGAAGTTGCCTCCGTGTGAAGTTGCCTCTGTGTCTAGAAGCAGCTGGGAGTTTCAAAGCATGCCATCTAACAAAACCAATTACATAGGGCGGCTAAGTGGCACAGTGGGCAAGGCGCTCGCCACTAGTGCAGGAGATGCTGGGTTCGAGCCCAGCTCTCGGCATTGCTACCAGCTTGGCTGGTTGTTCATACTAACACAACTGGCAGTGTTAGGGGTGGGAAAGCTGGTGGGTGGGTCCTGGTCGTTGTAAACTGCGACTCCTACAGTTCGGTCGGGGCGCCTGCTCAGCGAGGAAAGGATCTAAGGGGGGTAGTGTGATCCTTCCACACGTTACACCATCTCAGTGAGAGTCCGCGCTGCCAGGTGAAAAGAAGCGGTTGGCTATACATGTGTCGGAGGAAGCATGTGATAGCCTCCACTCTCCCAGACCGACCGTAGGGGGTAGGTGCGCAGCAACCAGGAAGGGGATTGGCATAACGACTAACATTGGGATGGGAGAAAAAACGGAGGAAAAAGGAGAAAAAGATATTAAAAAAAATAAAAAATATTACATAATCCAACATTGTGTAAACAACTAACATATTCCAGTTAACGGTATCTTTTTTAAATTATTCGTTACGAATATATCCATACTTCCATTGTGTCCGGGACATCCAGTGAAATCGCTTCGTGCGACAGTGTCCTTTGCAGAGGCAGGTTGCTACAAAGCATGGCATCTAACAGTGAAGTTAGCGGTTGTTATTGGATTGATTGATTGATTGAAAATTGTATTACCAGATTGCAGAATGGGTACAATACAGTACAGCTCAATACACACAATTGTTAAGGGGATGCAGACCAGAGAAAGACTTTTGTCTTGTTTACATCAGGGTCCCCCATTTTCAATGCATCATAACATGACATACAGATAGACAGTGCTACATCTATACATAGGTTGCTTCAAAGCATGCCATCTAACAGTGAAGTTGGCGGTTGTTATTTGATTGATTGATTTATTGATTGAAAATGTTATTAGAGATAGACAGTGCTACATCTTTATACAATTGCCGAATTCATCCAACCTTATTGCTATACAATAAACACACATTAATTGAAGCATAATGGAGATTTATTCACAAAACTATCCGCAGAAAAAGTAGGTCAAAAAAATTTAAAAAGAAGTTGCCTCCGTGTCTAGAAGCAGCTGGGAGGTGCGGTGCTTCAAAGCATGCCATCTAAGAGTGAAGTTAGCGGTTGTTATTGGATTGATTGATTGAAATTGTTATTACAGATAGACAGTGCTACATCTATACATAGGTTGCTTCAAAGCATGCCATCTAACAGTGAAGTTAGCGGTTGTTATTGGATTGATTGATTGATTGATTGAACATTTTATTAACAGTGAAATGACAGTGTCCTTTTGAAGGAGAGGGAGGTTCTACAACGAATGCCATCTAACACCACACTTCCCGCGATTTATATTTTGTTTCACAATGAGTCATGACCAACCAATTACATAATCCAACATTGTGTAAGCAACTAACACATTCCACGTGACAGAATCGTTTTTGAATGAGTCGTTATGACGATAGCAATACATCCATTCATAAAGATTATTGTCCGCCATCTTGGTTTCATTCCTAAAAACACGAACGGCGGAGTGATTCGGAAACAAAGTAATTCGGTTGTGGGCGGGTTCTGGGATCACGTGGAGTGTGTTATGAGAAATAACAACGTCTGAAAGAAGTGTTTCAGCCAATCAGAATCAAGAAATGTGCATGCCATTGTATAACTCAGAGTATTCCCCTCTGCGTTTCCCATTCTGCTTGGGGGTGAAATCATAAATCATGTAAAGTCATAACGCTCTTTTGTCTTGACCCCCCCACCCCCCATCGCCCAGCGGTGTCCCAAAGCGATAGCATTTCTAGCATTCTACCTGTGCAACACTTGATTTTTCTGTTTGTAAAAGAAAATCTCTCTGGTCCACAGGCTCTCTCTCTCCCTCCCTCCTTCTCTGTTTTTCAGTTTATCTCATTCTCCCATTTCTTTCTGTACAAATGCTAAGTCAGCTGCATTATTCGCGCAGCCTTTTTAAACGAAGGCCTGGCTCATTCCTTGTGACACGCCATTTGTTCTGTTTTCGTAGGGAGTCACACAAATGCTGATGCTCCACTTCTCGAGGTCCAGGGCACTCCGATGTTCCCTAACCAGCCCTTACTTGCGACAGGGGGCCGATGTGTGGAGTTCATTAAAGGTGTAATTAATTCCCTATTTAGGTTGTGTATAAGTTAGAGCGACACAAAGATTGAACTGTCCCCGCTGGCAGCCATTTGTCTTACTCTGCGGCGGTGGAGCCGTAAGATGGATCTTAAAGGATTAATGTGATGACACGGTTTGTTTTTCCCACAGTTTTTCGGTTAGCAGCTTTTTAGTTCTACACAGTGGCCATTACGTCATGCTCGGGTGGGAAAAGGGTGGAAAGGAATGCCACCCTGAGCATGACGTGAGAGCAAAATGGCTGCTGTGTGAATATGGCCAATACAGTAGCTCTGTCAGTTGGTCCACAAAAGTCTCTCCACCCTGTTGCGGCGACAGTCTTCACCCTAAGAGGCTGGAATTTGGTGGGGAGGTCAAGCGGCTGGAATTTGGCACGGAGGTCAAGTATTTGTTTGAGGGTGTGTGTGAACTCTAGGCATTGGCCTCACAGCTCTGTCAGTTCTGATTCTGGTATTGGGGCAGTCGGGAGATGCTCTTCTCTCCGTCAAAATGTAAAGTGTATTTCTCCGTCACATAAAAGCTGGCTGGCAGTGTGCAAAGAATAATCTACTCCAGTACGCGCTCCACAAGTCAGTAAACTTGCACATAACGGAGTATAGAGAGAGGGCTCTATAGCAGAGGTCCCCAACCATCGGGTCGCGGACTGGTACCTGGCCATGGATCATTTGGTACCGGGCTGCAAAGAAAGAATAAAGTTGTTTAAAATTAAATGTATTTTATTTTCGTAAATTACACAGGCATATCAAACATTCACACATAAAACACGTGTGGTAATATTGACTTTGAATTTCATAATTAATATGTGTGAATAAATTAGAGAACCATAATGTAAAGCCAGGTGTACCTTTCAATAGCAGAGTGGACTCAGTGGCTAAATAAGGAACCATACTTGAGACAGTTGCATCAGATAACAGCAGGAACAGTTATTTCAACCCCCACTCAAGCAATGACTAATTTAGAGAACAAACAACACCTTCTCGAATTGACTGTATGTAAATGTAGAAGCAGAGACAGCTGGGTTGAACACAGGGCAGACCAGTTTAGACTTGTTGAAGAGATGATTAGTCATGGACACTAATTCACAAACAAAGTTATCTATTAATCAACTGTTTAGTATCAAAAGGTAAGCCAAGAGTAAACCATAATATTAGAAATGTGTAAATTCATATACACGGGAGATACAGTTGGTAAAAGGTTTATTGGAACATGCCTCTGTACTCATCAAGCGGCCACACCAAGGAGGGGGGCCACCAAGACCCCCCTTCTGTTCACTGAAGGAAGACAACGAAGGGGGCCACCAGCGGCCCCCTCTGTTTATTGAGTCAAGACCCACACAGGAGATCGAGGAGGTGGGGGCAGCCGGCCCCCACAGAGAAACCCAGGAGATCGATTGGGGACAGCCCCCACAGAAGACCACCTGATTGGACCAAAATGTACTACTAGAATGTTATGATTGGTGGGAAGTTATAGTATATAAGAGCGAACATAGTGTTAGTTCAGGAGCCCAGACCCCCTCCCCAGGTCTGTGGCTCCACCGCTACCCACCCAGAGAATGCTATTGGCTGATGTTCATGTAAGTAGGCTGGATGGACCCATTATGTTGGTTAGAATAGAATATAAAGATACTTGATTTGATATTTTTTTTTGATTTGAAGTCTTTATTTCGAACATGCAATGAATACAACAAACAATAACAAAAAAGAAAAACAACTCAATCTGCATGTTCGAAAAGGAGTAGGAAGAAGTATACACTTATTTAATCCTACCCCTTTTCCACTACTCAAATGAGTGTACTATTTTAAACATAAAAAAGAAAAGAAAAGAAAAAAAAATATATATATATATATATGCAAAACAAAAAACAAAAACTATATATGTATAAAATAAAATAAAATAGAAAACAAAATAAAAATGTAAACACCCGTGAATATCAAGTCCCTTCTTCATCCCTGTACCTTGTGAACATAATTTCCTTATACATCAGTTTGAATTGTCTCATGTTTGGACATTGCTTTAGCACCACATTTAGACTGTTCCACAGTTTCACTCCACATATTGAGATGCAGTGTTTTCTCATGGTAGTGCGTACGTTTAGCACCTTTAAATTGTGTTCTCCCCTCAGATTATAACCCCCCTCCCTATCAAAGAACAATTCTTGAATGTTTCTTGGAAGTGCATGACTTTTTGCTTTATACATTAATTGTGCCGTTTTAAATTCCACAAGATCATTTAACTTCAATGTCTTTGACTCCAGAAACAATATGTTAGTGTGATCACGATAACCTGCAATGTGAACTATCCTTATGGCCCTTTTTTGGAGTATAAAAAGTGGTTGTAGTGTAGACTTATAATTGTTTCCCCAGACTTCAGCACAGTAATTTAAATATGGTAAAACTAGTGAACAGTAGAGAATGTAGAGTGATTTTCTATCCAGGATGTGCTTTACTTTACTCATGACTGAAATGCTTCGTGAGAGTTTAGATTGGACATGTTTTATGTGAGGTTTCCAACAGATTTTATGGTCTATTATTACACCTAGGAATTTATTTTCATAAACTCTTTCAATAATCACATCATTTATTTTAACTTGTACCTGAGTATCCAATCTACAGTTTCCAAACAACATAATTTTAGTTTTGCTCAAGTTCAATGATAATTTGTTTCTATCAAACCATTCCTTCAATTTCTTCATTTCAGATGTGATGACCTCTAAAAGCTGCTGGACATTCTCACCAGAAAAAAAAAGATTAGTGTCATCCGCAAATAAAATACATTTAAATATATTGGATACTTTACATATCTCGTTAATGTACAAGATGAACAGTTTTGGACCCAACACTGACCCCTGGGGGACACCACAAGCAATGTCCAAACATTCAGATTTATAATCTCTCATTGTCACAAATTGTTGTCTTTTATTTAGATAGCTTCTTACCCAGTCCAATACTACCCCCCTGATCCCATATCTCTCCAATTTCCTGATTAATATATCATGATTAATAGTATCAAATGCTTTTTTTAGGTCAATGAATACTCCAGCTACATGTTTTTTTTTGATCTATGGAATTTGTGATTTTTTCAATTAGTTCTATTAACGCTAGTGATCTTGACCGGTGTGTTCTGAATCCATACTGGCTATCGGTGAGTAAATTATGTTTATCTATGAATTTATCTAATCTGTTGTTGAAGAGTTTTTCTAATATTTTTGAAAACTGAGGAAGTAGAGAAACAGGCCTATAATTTGTGAAGTGGTGTTTATCTCCAGTCTTGAACAGAGGTATGACTTTTGCTATTTTCATTTTATTCGGAAATCGACCAGTTTTGAATGATAAATTGCAGATGTGCGTGAGTGGTTTTGAAATCCCAATAATGACATTTTTTACTATTTTCATATCTATTTCATTACTGTCTGTAGATGTCTTGTTTTTACATTTATTAGTAGTTTCTATAATTTCATTTTCATCTACCGCTTCCAGAAACATTGAACTAGGATTTCTTTCAATGTAATTGTCTTTTATGTCTTCAGGAGTCACTGGATCTGGGATTTTTCCCGCTAATTCTGGTCCAATATTTACAAAAAATTTATTAAAGTTGTTAACCACATCATCCATATTGCTAATAGTTTGATCCTTTTCCATAAAATACTGAGGATAGTTTATTTGTCTTGATCCATTCCTGATAATACCATTTAATATCTTCCAAACACCTTTAATATTATTTTTGTTGTTATCTAATATTCTACTATAATGATCCTTCTTACATCTTCTCATAATATTAGTCAACTTGTTTTTATATTTCTTATATTTATTTTCTGCCTCTTTAGTTCTATGTTTTATAAATTCTCTATATAGTGTATTTTTCTTTTTACATGCATTCTGTAATCCCCTTGTGATCCATGGGCTGTCTGAGTGTTTATGTTTACTGCTATATTCTTTTATTGGACAATGTTTGTGATATAGTAAGTTAAATATAGATAAGAATGTTTCATATGCTTTATCAGTGTCATCCTCTTTATATACTATCTCCCAATTTTGTAGTAGCAAATCATTTTTGAAAGCGTTCATTGATTCTTCAGTCCTTACTCCTTTAAATTGTAGTTTATTGTCCTGCTTGTTTTCTGTGTAGTTGTTGTCATAAACTGTAAAAACTGGTAAATGGTCGCTGATGTCATTTATTAGTGTTATGGTTTGTAACCGACCCCAATCGCACAACACAAGACAGGTATGATGGTTTGCCAAGAAACAGATATTTATTGAGAGACAGGGAAAAAAGGGCACTGTCCCTTTAAGGGAGAACACAAATACAGGAATATAACAAGAGGGGAAAAACTAGGTGCCTTTAAGAGGCGGGCAGGAAAAGGGTACACTAAGGGAAGGTTAATGAACGCTAGGGGAAACATTAAAGGAACGCTAGGGGAAGGTTAAGGAAACAGAGGAACTAGAGACTAGGAGATGTCGGGACAAGGAGAGCTAGGGAACAGGAGAACTGGGGACTAGGAGAACTAGGGACAAGGAACTAGGTGGAACTAGAAGGGGAGAACTTGGGACCAGGAACTAGGTGGAACTAGAAGGGGAGAACTAGGGACAGAGGGGACTGAGGCCCGCGGAGGCGGGCTGGGGACAGGGAGGAACTGGGGACTGGTGGGAAAACATCTGGGCCGCTCTGCAGAACAGAGGAGAGGGTTAATATTCAAAAGGGAACAAACAGAGCAGATGCAGAACAGTCCAAATAAACAAAGTAACAAAGTAATAATATCTTCGTGTGACAAACACACAGGGGGAGATGTAATGTCCAAAAATACTATCTAAGTGAGAACAAAAACAGAGTGGGAGATGAAATGTCCAAACTACTAACTAAGTGAGAACTAAAGGAGGCATTACGCTGGGTGAGTGACATCACAATCAAAACTCACCCAGGCGTATGCGTAATGGTACAGGAACAGCAGCGGGAACGGGGGCAAGAGGCATTACGCTGGATGAGTGACATCACAATCAAAACTCACCCAGGCGTATGCGTAATGGTACAGGAAACAGCAGCGGGACGGGGGCAAGAGGCATTACGCTGGATGAGTGACATCACAATCAAAACTCACCCAGGCGTATGCGTAATGGTACAGGGACAGCAGCGGGACGGGGGCAAGAGGCATTACGCTGGATGAGTGACATCACAATCAAAACTCACCCAGGCGTATGCGTAATGGTACAGGGACAGCAGCGGGGCGAGGGCATCGCCACCGGGTGGCTGGCTGTCTGAGCCGAGGAACAGAGTGCTGGAACAGCGGCGGTGGCGAGGGTGTCGTCCACCGGGTAGCCGCTGTCGGAGCCGAGGAACAGAGTGCTGGAACAGTGGCGGTGGCGAGGGTGTCGTCCACCGGGTAGCCGCTGTCGGAGCCGAGGAACAGAGTGCTGGAACAGCGGCGGTGGCGAGGGTGTCGTCCACCGGGTAGCCGCTGTCGGAGCCGAGGAACAGAGTGCTGGAACAGCGGCGGTGGCGAGGGTGTCGTCCACCGGGTAGCCGCTGTCGGAGCCGAGGAACAGAGTGCTGGAACAGTGGCGGTGGCGAGGGTGTCGTCCACCGGGTAGCCGCTGTCGGAGCCGAGGAACAGAGTGCTGGAACAGCGGCGGTGGCGAGGGTGTCGTCCACCGGGTAGCCGCTGTCGGAGCCGAGGAACAGAGTGCTGGAACAGCGGCGGTGGCGAGGGTGTCGTCCACCGGGTAGCCGCTGTCGGAGCCGAGGAACAGGGTGCTGGAACAGCGGCGGTGGCGAGGGTGTCGTCCACCGGGTAGCCGCTGTCGGAGCCGAGGAACAGAGTGGCGCGCCACACCTTGGTGTGCACGTCGGAACCGAGAGACGCCTCGGGGTGCGTCTGCGAGGAGGAGTGTGCCAAGCACGAGGATCCTTGGAAGATGCGCGTTGCGCGCTGGAGACTGGAGAGCGTGCCAAGCCCTTGAAGATGCGCGTTGCGCGCTGGTGACTGGAGAGCGTGCCAAGCCCTTGCAGATGCGCGTTGCGCGCTGGTGACTGGAGAGCGTGCCAAGCACGAGGATCCTTGGAAGATGCGCGTTGCGCGCTGGAGACTGGAGAGCGTGCCAAGCCCTTGAAGATGCGCGTTGCGCGCTGGTGACTGGAGAGCGTGCCAAGCCCTTGCAGATGCGCGTTGCGCGCTGGTGACTGGAGAGCGTGCCAAGCCCGAGGGTCCGGGAGATGCGCGTTGGTCTAGATGTGCGTCAGGACGAACAGCTGCGCTGGGGTCTGCAGTGGAGCGCTGGGGTGCCTCCCGTGGAAGTACAGGGAGCGCAGAACAGTCTCCTCCACAGGCTACGGCGACAGCAGACGAAGGCTGGAGCAAAACATCTCAAGGCTGGAGAAATCCATATACAGCATTGGTAGACCAGAGGATCTCCCGAAAGAGTCTAGATGTTAGAGAATATGACTCAGCATGAATACAACACGACCCCACGCCGAAACGAGGGGAAGAGCCCTGGTATTTAAAGCCCACAGGGGAACTAATTAGCCTGCCACCACAGGTGCGAGAGGTAATTGATAATAGTCCAGGTGTGGCCACTGAGAGTAAACGAGAGTAAAGAACGAGAGGGTGGGGGCTAGAGAGAGTGAGTGAGAAGGGAATTTCTAACAGTAGGCTTAAAGAAAACAGAGAAAGTTGGTGAGCAGCGGACAAAACCTCACAGTACCCCCCCCTCAACGGGAGCCACCTGGCGACCCAAAACAAATACAGACAGAGTGGCAGGGGGCAAAACAAGACAAAAACAAAAGGTACTGGCCAAGCCAGCAGGGGAAGCCACCACAAGAGTGGGGCTAGCAAAAGAAACAGGGTCGCCGAGGGGTAACTAGGGTAGCAGAGGGGCAACAGGAGGAACTGGCCTAGAGGAAACCGGGCCTAGAGGAACCGGGTCAGGAGGAACTGGGTCCAGAGAACTAGCCTAGAGAACTGGCCAAGAGAACTGGCCTAGAGAACCGGTCTAGAGAACTGGTTTAGAGAACTGGCCTAGAGAACTGGTCTAGAGAACTGGTCTAGAGGAACTGGTCTAGAGGAACTGAGGGGCAAGCAGGGTAGCTAAGGGGTAACCATGGTAGCACCGGGAAAGGGCTAGCAGAGGGAAAGGGTAGCTGCCAAGGCACTGATAGCTACAGGGCCTATGCTAGCTGTACTGCTACATCAACATAGAGGCTGCGCTAGCTGCCGAGCTAGGCTAGCAGGGGGAAAGGGTAGCTGCCAAGGCACTGATAGCTACATGGCCTATGCCAGCTGTACTGCTACATTAACATAGAGGCTGTGCTAGCAGCCGGGGCTAAGCTAGCAGACTGGGGCTCTGCTGAGGGACAGGGTTAGCTGCCAGGGCATGGCTAGCTACAGGGCCCATGCCAGCAGCAAGGGCTGCATAAACATAGAGGCTGTGCTAGCAGCCGGGGCTAAGCTAGCAGACTGGGGCTCTGCTGAGGGACTGGGTTAGCTGCCAGGGCATGGCTAGCTACAGGGCCTATGCCAGCAGTAAGGGCTGCATTAACATAGAGGCTGTGCTAGCCGCCGAGGCAAAGCTAGCAGACAGGGCCATGCTGGTAGTAGAGGCCTAACAAGCTGCAGGGGGGTCAAACAGGGCTAAGAGGGGAGCTAAACAGGGCTAACAGGGAAGCAAATGGGGGAGTCAACAGGCTAACAGGGGAGCTAACCGGGGAGACCAACAAGCTAACAGGGGAGCTAACAGGCTAACAAGGAAGCTAGAGGGGAGCTAGAGGGAACAAGAAAAAAAAAGGCAAACTCAACATACACCGTCTGTGCTGGCTGGGGTCGTCGATTTGGTGGGGTCGTACTGTTATGGTTTGTAACCGACCCCAATCGCACAACACAAGACAGGTATGATGGTTTGCCAAGAAACAGATATTTATTGAGAGACAGGGAAAAAAGGGCACTGTCCCTTTAAGGGAGAACACAAATACAGGAATATAACAAGAGGGGAAAAACTAGGTGCCTTTAAGAGGCGGGCAGGAAAAGGGTACACTAAGGGAAGGTTAATGAACGCTAGGGGAAACATTAAAGGAACGCTAGGGGAAGGTTAAGGAAACAGAGGAACTAGAGACTAGGAGATGTCGGGACAAGGAGAGCTAGGGAACAGGAGAACTGGGGACTAGGAGAACTAGGGACAAGGAACTAGGTGGAACTAGAAGGGGAGAACTTGGGACCAGGAACTAGGTGGAACTAGAAGGGGAGAACTAGGGACAGAGGGGACTGAGGCCCGCGGAGGCGGGCTGGGGACAGGGAGGAACTGGGGACTGGTGGGAAAACATCTGGGCCGCTCTGCAGAACAGAGGAGAGGGTTAATATTCAAAAGGGAACAAACAGAGCAGATGCAGAACAGTCCAAATAAACAAAGTAACAAAGTAATAATATCTTCGTGTGACAAACACACAGGGGGAGATGTAATGTCCAAAAATACTATCTAAGTGAGAACAAAAACAGAGTGGGAGATGAAATGTCCAAACTACTAACTAAGTGAGAACTAAAGGAGGCATTACGCTGGGTGAGTGACATCACAATCAAAACTCACCCAGGCGTATGCGTAATGGTACAGGAACAGCAGCGGGAACGGGGGCAAGAGGCATTACGCTGGATGAGTGACATCACAATCAAAACTCACCCAGGCGTATGCGTAATGGTACAGGAAACAGCAGCGGGACGGGGGCAAGAGGCATTACGCTGGATGAGTGACATCACAATCAAAACTCACCCAGGCGTATGCGTAATGGTACAGGGACAGCAGCGGGACGGGGGCAAGAGGCATTACGCTGGATGAGTGACATCACAATCAAAACTCACCCAGGCGTATGCGTAATGGTACAGGGACAGCAGCGGGGCGAGGGCATCGCCACCGGGTGGCTGGCTGTCCGAGCCGAGGAACAGAGTGCTGGAACAGCGGCGGTGGCGAGGGTGTCGTCCACCGGGTAGCCGCTGTCGGAGCCGAGGAACAGAGTGCTGGAACAGTGGCGGTGGCGAGGGTGTCGTCCACCGGGTAGCCGCTGTCGGAGCCGAGGAACAGAGTGCTGGAACAGCGGCGGTGGCGAGGGTGTCGTCCACCGGGTAGCCGCTGTCGGAGCCGAGGAACAGAGTGCTGGAACAGCGGCGGTGGCGAGGGTGTCGTCCACCGGGTAGCCGCTGTCGGAGCCGAGGAACAGAGTGCTGGAACAGTGGCGGTGGCGAGGGTGTCGTCCACCGGGTAGCCGCTGTCGGAGCCGAGGAACAGAGTGCTGGAACAGCGGCGGTGGCGAGGGTGTCGTCCACCGGGTAGCCGCTGTCGGAGCCGAGGAACAGAGTGCTGGAACAGCGGCGGTGGCGAGGGTGTCGTCCACCGGGTAGCCGCTGTCGGAGCCGAGGAACAGGGTGCTGGAACAGCGGCGGTGGCGAGGGTGTCGTCCACCGGGTAGCCGCTGTCGGAGCCGAGGAACAGAGTGGCGCGCCACACCTTGGTGTGCACGTCGGAACCGAGAGACGCCTCGGGGTGCGTCTGCGAGGAGGAGTGTGCCAAGCACGAGGATCCTTGGAAGATGCGCGTTGCGCGCTGGAGACTGGAGAGCGTGCCAAGCCCTTGAAGATGCGCGTTGCGCGCTGGTGACTGGAGAGCGTGCCAAGCCCTTGCAGATGCGCGTTGCGCGCTGGTGACTGGAGAGCGTGCCAAGCACGAGGATCCTTGGAAGATGCGCGTTGCGCGCTGGAGACTGGAGAGCGTGCCAAGCCCTTGAAGATGCGCGTTGCGCGCTGGTGACTGGAGAGCGTGCCAAGCCCTTGCAGATGCGCGTTGCGCGCTGGTGACTGGAGAGCGTGCCAAGCCCGAGGGTCCGGGAGATGCGCGTTGGTCTAGATGTGCGTCAGGACGAACAGCTGCGCTGGGGTCTGCAGTGGAGCGCTGGGGTGCCTCCCGTGGAAGTACAGGGAGCGCAGAACAGTCTCCTCCACAGGAGACGAAGGCTGGAGCAAAACATCTCAAGGCTGGAGAAATCCATATACAGCATTGGTAGACCAGAGGATCTCCCGAAAGAGTCTAGATGTTAGAGAATATGACTCAGCATGAATACAACACGACCCCACGCCGAAACGAGGGGAAGAGCCCTGGTATTTAAAGCCCACAGGGGAACTAATTAGCCTGCCACCACAGGTGCGAGAGGTAATTGATAATAGTCCAGGTGTGGCCACTGAGAGTAAACGAGAGTAAAGAACGAGAGGGTGGGGGCTAGAGAGAGTGAGTGAGAAGGGAATTTCTAACAGTAGGCTTAAAGAAAACAGAGAAAGTTGGTGAGCAGCGGACAAAACCTCACAATTAGTAATCCACTCACTGTATTGTTTTCTATAATGTTCGTAAATATATTGTCTATCAGAGTGGCACAATGGGATGTGATTCGGCTGGGTCTTGTGATTTACTTATCTTAGAAACCAGGCTTACTTATATGAAAAGCGGCTTACAGTAAATTCTCTAATTACATTTATGTTAAAAATGACTGTTGTTTGTACCTACATGTTGGGGTTTTGAGATGCAAACCTTGTTGATCCTGTGTACAAAACAGACATGATTAATGTATTCTGATAATCCTTGTATGTGAAAAGCAACCTTTTTATTCACTCCTGGTCGCCGAGACAAATAAATCCATGAGTTGAATTCGAACTCTGTTGTCTGGACTGCACATTTATTCCTTGCTGGCTATATTGGGAGTCAGATGAGGAGACCAAAAATTCTATCACTTATGATCCTTTCTCCTCCTTTCAGTTAAGCGACCTCCTTGTACTGTACAATAACCTTAGATTATTGTTAGGATTCTACGACACACGCACATAGGTAATGCACACGCACACATGGGTAGGTAGAACACACATATATATATAGCACACATTGGTAATGCACACACATAAGAGCCACATTTATTTTTAATAATTTTTTGTATTATTTTACTTTCTTGTTTGCCTGTCTCTTGTACTGTTATTATTGTTGTCGTCGCTGTTGTTATTGTTACTATTATTATAGGGTTAGGGTTGTGCGTGTGTGTAGTCGTGGGGTCAAGCCACGTTCTGCTCACCCTGTGCGTTGAGTTGCTTGAGTGCCTCTTCGCACGGTCGGATCCGTCGCCCTCCCGTGAACCTCCAATAGGGGGGGTATCCTCCATTAGGGAGGGTCGGGGGGGCTCGGTCCTCCCCGGTCTGATGGTTGTGGGGGGCCTCAGCGGGGTACATTCGTCGGGCTATGGCTCCGCTCAGCCCCTGTTATGCAGACAGGTGCTGAGCAAGCCATAACGACATAGAACGAAGGGTTATGTATATAACCCAGTTCTATGAGTTATGGTGTGCTCAGCACCTGGACGACGCTGCGGCCCTTGATTTTTCATTGTGGTGAAATTTGTTGGGAAGGAGATGAGTGTGTGGCCCCACCCCTGCTTATGTAGGTAAGCGGATGAATGCTGGCATGTAAAGGTACATGGTGGAATTTTTTATTCAGTGTATATACGCTAAAGCAAGATATATGCAGACAGGTGCTGAGCGCACCATAACTCATAGAACTGGGTTATATACATAACCCTTCGTTAAGTAGAGACTGGTTGTTGGGTTTCAGGGAAACATAAAGCTGTGTGTCGTCAGCATAACAGTGAAAAGAGATGTTGTGCTTCTGAATGATTGGACCAAGGGGTAGCATGTAAAGGGAGAACAGGATCGGGCCAAGGATGGACCCTTGTGGGACCCCACAGGAGAGGGAGGTTGAGGGGGAGGAGCAGTTGGCGATGTTGACAGCAAAGCTTCTATTTGTGAGATAGGAGGAAAACCATGCTAGTGCAGTGTCACTGACACCAACCCCATGTTGGAGACGATCTAATAAAATGGTGTGATCAACAGTGTCGAAAGCTGCACTGAGGTCAAGCAGCATTAAAATAGAGCAGTCACGGTTGTCAGCGGCGAGGAGTAGGTCATTTGACACTTTAAGGAGGGCTGATTCTGTGCTATGGCCAGTCCTGAACCCTGACTGAAATGTCTCCAGGATGCTGTTCTGGTGCAGGTAGGGAGACAATTGGCACAGAACAACCTTTTCAAGTATTTTTGACAGAAAAGGAAGCTTGGAAATGGGCCTGTAATTACTGTGCAGGGTGGGGTCAAGGTTTGGTTTTTTCAATAGTTGCTGGACTACTGCATGTTTAAAGCAGGATGGAACAGTACCAGTTGCCAGGGAGCTGTTAATAATGGAGAGGATGCTGGGACCGGTTGTGTGAAAAACCTGTTTCATGAGAGCAGTGGGAACAGTGTCAAGGGGGCAGGTTGCAGGTTTCATAGAGGAAACTATCTCTGTGAGGGTGAGTAGACTGATGGGCTGAAAGCAGGTCAGTGTGGATGAGCAGACCAGAGGGACAGCTACATTACGTGTGGGGGGTGAGATGTTCCTTCTGATATGTCTTTGTGGTATGTCGGGGGGGGATGAGTCTGTGGCTAAACGTGGACCGCATTGCGGTCAGCTCATCATAGAGGGGATGGCATGCAGCTTCCTCCTCGTCCTCCCCTCTGCCACCACCTCCAGACTGTCCAGGTCCGCTCCCACCACAGAGCTTGCTTTTTTTACCAGTTTGTTTATTTTGTCTGTGTTGGTGTTGCCCCCCCCCCCCCCCCCAGCATACCACAGCGAAAAAGAGGGCACCCGCAACCACAGACTGGTAGAACATCTGCAGCAGTTGCAGACATTAAAAGACCTGAGCCCTCTCAGGAAGAACAGTCTGCTCTGTCCCTTCCTGTAGAGGGCCTCTGTGTTGTCCGTCCAGTCCAGTTTGTTGTTCATGAGAACACAAAGGAATTTGTAGTTCTCCACCCTTTCCACCTCCACCCCCTGGATGATGATGGGAGTTGGGGGCTTCCTCTTGCTCCGCCGATGGTCCACCACCATCTCCTTCGTCTTGCTGATGTTGAGCTGTAGGTGGTTTTCCTTGCTCCACTCTGTGAAGCTCTCCACCACAGCTCTGCACTCCTCCTCGTTGTCGTTGGTGATGTATCCAACGATGGAGGAGTCATCAGAAAAAGTTCCCGGAGCTGAAGCGGAAGTCTGAGGTGTACAGGGTGAATAAAAAAAAAGCCACTGTCGCCCCCGTTAATGAGTATTAATGAGTATGTGTTATTACTTTCTGTATGAGAGATCTTTCAGTTAGACATCATCCGGCAGTAGCCTATCCAGTCACATGCATATGCTACATCTTTAAAACAACAAAAAACAGAGCCCTGAGATGTACCCTCTTGAAGATGTGGACAGTGGAGGACTTACTTGAATAAGAAAGCAGAGTTGGATGAGACCTCACATGAACCAAAGCCAGCTCGCAATCAACCCCGAGTTCTGCACATGGTTCTGGATCATTATCCCACCAAAACAAAAGTCTTCTGTTATATTGAGATAATGAAATAAATGAATCCGTTATTACGAGAAAACCACATTTGTTATATCAAGATAACAAAATAATAAGTCGTTATCATGAGAAAACGGACTTTGTTATCTCGAGATAACGAAATAATAAGTAGTTGTTATCACGATAAAACGGCAATACAATAATAAATAAAGACGTGGCCATTCTCGGCTTCCGTACACAACATCGTCTAGTAGAAGAGGCAGTAGAAAAACTTGTATTGCCATGTGTAAGTATAGATTCAAGATTCAAGAGGTTTATTTGTCACATACATACCAGGGCATACAGTGAAATGCGGGTGGCCATGCCCGCTTTGATTGTGCAATAATACTAAATAATAAAACAGACATAATAAACAGGTAATAAAATAGACATAACATAGGCATGATAAAATAGACATGTTAAAGTCCTGAGATAATGCAATACAATGTTAGCTATGAATTAAGGCACTGGGTCCTATGCACACTACTATAAAATATAGTTTTTACTCTATATCCTTTTGCTATACTTGTTATTTCTAAACTATACCACATCAGTTCTTTCCTTAAAGTGACCTTTATTTTCCTCGTTCCGTTAAAGTGTCCTTTCCATTGTGTTTAAAGTTACCGTTTGTGTGTGAGCGAATGCAGAATGTGTGTTGTGTGTGTGTGTGTGTATGTGTGTGCTCATGTGTACTTGTGTATGGAGAGTTCAGTGTTCAATGTTCTGATGGCCTGGGGGAAGAAGCTGAGCCTTAGTCTCTCTGTTCTTGCTGCGTGTGCGTAGGCGCTTGCCTGACCGCAGCAGCTTGAACAGCCTGTTGTTGGGGTGGTGCGGGTCTTTCATTATTCTGCAGGCTCTGGATTTGCACCTCCTGTTATATAAGTCCTGCAGGGGTGGTAGTGCAATACCCGTAGTACGCTCTGCTGAGCGCACCACTCTCTGGAGGGCCTTCCTGTCCTGTGCCGTGCTGTTTCCAAACCAGGCAGTGATGTTTCCAGTCAGAATGCTCTCTACAGCCCCGGAATAGAAGGAGTGGAGTATCTTCCCCGATACTCTAAACTTCCTTAATTGTCTCAGGTGATAAAGGCGATGTTTTGCCTTTTTCACCACAGAATCTGTGTGTTGACCATGTCAGGTCCTCTGTGATGTGGACTCCCAGGTACTTGAAACTGCTCACCCTGTCCACGGTAGCCCCATTTATCCACAGTGGCAGTATATAAAAAGAAAATACATTGGAAATGTGGAGCTCTCAAAAATAACAAGGGTATACAAGAACATCTAAATATTGACATAATAAAAACATTTGCAAACAAAAAGCATGTGTATATACTGTATACTTTACCTACTCATAGTACATATTCAGATTTTAAGTGTTATTGGTCATATTTATTGTAGCATAATATAACTGATAGGGCATACAGACCATCATCTGCACTTTTGATTACACTGCTTACTTGCTCATATTCAGAGTTAATTATATTGTTTACACTGCTTATTTCTATATATTCTTTTAAATAATTCTGATGCATATTTATGTCTTCTACTATTACCCTGTATATCCCCTCCCCCTCCCCCATGCTGCTATGAAGCCTGAATTGTATCGTATCTTATGTGCAGGTAGTTTATTTATGAAGTGCATGGTCTCTATCAGACTGTAATAATAATAATGCTACTAATAATAATTATAATAATGATCTCTATGAGAACAGGTATTCCAATCAGAACATTAATTACAAACTACATCAATATAAAAATCACAAGTCTGTTACACCTCTCTTTAGAAACCAGACATATGTACCTAAATGTGTCCATTGTTTTTGTGACCATTGTTTTATTTTGTCTATTATTTTTTCATCAAACGCCAGCCACTTATCTTTGCTCTGATTAACTGTGTGCCATTGGGAGGCAGTTCATCACACTTTTTGTGTGGTGTCAAAGCGGATGGCCTCGGTGCCAGAAGAAAAGAGTGAGATGGCTGAGATCCATCGCTGTAAATCTGTCTTCACCCTTCCTCCTCCTCTTCCTCCACTCCAGTCTGCTGTGTGCACCCCATAGATGATGGTCGACTATTCAATCGAAGAGTGGCTACAAGGGAAGGGAGCAGAAATTAAATTGATTTGTTTCTGCTGCACCGTCTACCTGCACATTTGGAGGGGGGGGGGGGGGGGCTTGTATAAGCCAATCAGATCGTCCTTTAGGGTCCATCTCTTACATCACAGCCAGGAAATTGCTTGTGAGAAGTTATCAGGCCGCAAATGACATGTGTAATAGGGGGGATTAGCTATTGACACGACCCCTCAGATGAATGGAGAGAGAGGGGGAATGGCGTCATGTTTATTGAAAGATACTTCCCACACTACTGATGCTATTTCCTGTCTTGGCTTTGACGTGAAGAAGAGAGGCAAAGCTGTCACAATGATTTAAATATGTCGTTACGTGGGCCGCCATTCATCATCTGGGAATCAAAGCGGTTCTCGTCGCATGCGGCCTATTTTGGTGAATGTTCAGAATTTGCATTCGGTTTTTCAGGGAGTGCATGTCTCTGTAGAGTTGTGAGCGGTAGAGATGATCTCCTAATGGGGGAACAGTTTACATTTAGATGTTAATGATTCTGTACAGAACGTGGCCTCATGCAACTGAGAGAGGAATGTATTTATAAATAGAAATATCACTTGTATATCACTTCTTATCTTGGACTGGGACAGGGAAAGGAAATACAAAAATGAATCAATTGATTAATTGAATAATAATTAGTATTAAGTATTAAGTTAAGGAGTAATTATGATGTGTTACTTTTTTTTATCACATTCTTTTTATTTTCTTTCTTTTCTTTTACATGGAACATAAAACATGACAAAACACAATACAGTAGTAATAATAATAGTTAACAGGATTTCACAGGACAATAATAATAGTAATAATAATGACAATAGAAATAACACAAATAATAAATACAAAACATAAAAAATGAATTCAAATTATGTTATCACAGACACCACAAAAGACATTTCCTCCCCCACCCCAGGACCCCCCAGGACCAACACCTTGACCCGGCTCCGCTGCTAGATCTGCTAGAAGATCATGGCTTTACATTTCTCGGCTAGGTGGTCAGGTGGCGTAGCGGAGATTGCGTTCGTCACCAACGCCGGCGATGCTGGGTTCGCGTGTTCGAATCCATCTCCCGGCATTGTCACCAGCTTGGCTGGCCGTTCACACTAATACAATTGGCAGTATTAGAGGGTGGGAAAGCTGGCGGGTGGGTCCTGGGCGTTGTAGACAGCGACCCCTACAGTTCGGTCGGGGCGCCTGCTCAGCGAGGGTAGGATCTGGAGAGAGGTAGTGCGGCCTCCCACACGTTACACTCTCCCAGTGAGAATCTGCGCGGTCAGGCTGGATGCCGGCAGGCTGCACATGCGTGACAGTCTCCGGCCTCTCGGACCAACAGTGCGCAACAACCAGGAAGGGTGGGATGGGAGAAAAATCGGAAAAAGAAGGAGGGGGAAAAAGATAATAAAAATTAAATAATAATAATTCTCGGCCGCTGAAACCCATAGTTCAATGCTGGCCTGTCTGGAGTAACTATGATGTTTTACTACTATTTACAATTTACACCAAACTTGACAAATGTGTTTGTCGCACGATGTGATGTGAGGCAGTATCCTTGTTGATACATACTGTAAGATATGGATTTATAGCCTGGGTCTGTTGAGACTGGCAGGAAACTCTCATTTCTGTCATCTACCCCCATCCCCCACCCCCCAGGAACAATCAAACTATCTCTTATCTCGTCACTTAAATAAGAAACATGGAGATACAAATCAAACTGTAAAAAAAGCAAGGAAATAAAAAAAGCAACAACATAGATGGAAATACCCCATCCTCCGTTCCTACACAAACAAACAAAGATCTTTTCAATTCTTCATATTTTCAATTATATAGATGTCACAATGTGATCCTTCGTTGAGCCTAGTAAACAAAATGTGAGGCTTATGCGATAAAGTGCAGCGGCACATGGGAATATACATACTCTGTTTGACATAGTAGCCGATGTTTTCTTCCCTGGAAGAAAAGTGTGATCTTTGGAAGTGTGGGGGGGGGGGGGGAGCGTGCCTACTTTCTGACTGCCATTATTGAGTATAGACCTTTTCTTAAACATTAAATGTTTCACCTTAGTGCTTGCTGCTAATACAGTAGCTGACAGGAAATACACTGTGGCCCAAGCTGTTTCTCTAGCAACGGAATTCTTCTGAAAAGGTCTAGTGAGCATCGAATGACCATTTGAACGAAGTGCCCTCCACTACAGCCATGCTGAAAACACAAGACTCTGTGTGTGTGTGTGTGTGTGTGTGTGTGTGTGTGTGTGTGTGTGTGTGTGTGTGTGTGTGTGTGTGTGTGTGTGTGTGTGTGTGTGTGTGTGTGTGTGTTGTATGTGCTGGCTTGTATGTGTGTGTGTATGCATGTGTGTTTGTCAGTGAATGAATGTGTGTGTGTGTGTGTGTGTGTGTGTGTGTGTGTGTGTGTGTGTGTGTGTGTGTGTGTGTGTGTGTGTGTGTGTGTGTGTGTGTGTGTGTGTGTGTGAATGTGTGTGTCTGTGTGTGCAGGATGTGTGTGAGTGTGTACAAACAGATGTGTTATGCCCTCCAGATCACACATATGGTAAACATGGATCCCAGCTTTGTTGATGTGTGTGATATCCAGATTGCCCAACACCACAGACGCAAAGCACCTGACTGAGTTATTTATGGCTCAACATGTCATCAGTGTGTCTGCTCTAGCTGTCTAAACCTGTCTGAATTATGTTGTTCACAGAGGAGAAATGTGTGCCAAAAAAAAAACGTAATCACAACGATTCGCAAGTTTGATTTTCTAGGAGGGGTAGGCTTACCTGTCAGGCAGAAATAGAGCATGGTAGGCATCGATTTTCAAGGCCAGCGCTGTGTGCTACAAGAGGTATCCCACAAACTCCCAAAGGCACCTGGCAGCATTACAATGTTGGGATGTAAAGGACATTTCACCAAATAATACCAAAGTGGTTCCAAAAACAACAATTGGGGGCGACAGTGGCTAAGGAAGTAGAGCGGTCATCTGGTAATCAGAAGGCTCCTGCCCTTCAGCGTGTCAAAGTGTCCTTGAGCAAGACACAACAGGTCGGCACCTTGCCTGGCAGCCTCCGCCGTAATGTGAGTGAATGGGTTGTAAAGTGAATGTGAGGCATAAGTTGTAAAGCGCTTTGGATAAAAGGACTGTATGAATGCAGTCTATTTACCAAACCCCCTAGAGGTCGGGACTGGAAGGCCTATAGGAGCAGGAACTAGATTTGACATCTCAAAATGTGTGTACAAGGCTTTCAAGCACTGGCTTATAATGATTTATAATGATGATATAATTATTACAGTGTGTACTGGCCCTTGAAACACGAGGATGTGCTTTACCATGTGGCGTTTTTTTTAATGCCATTCTTGTACAGTATTCGAATACATACACCTAGAATAACTGGCACATGCATTATTTGGCAGTTTCAAGATCCCACCATTACCCCCGGAATTACCATTTTACAGTGTTCATCGGCGTCCGGGGGAAACATTTCATTTGACACCCAGCGGGGTGTCACTCATGTTGCAGTGGGTGGGGAGTTTGACATTTTAGCGATCTTGTACAATCTCAGGAATTTACCACCTGCTGATATAGGCCTCTCGGCTGGAAAATTGCCTCTGCGGGTGTTCTGGGTGTACTTCTTAGAAGAGGTTTCTAATCCTCTCTTTCTCTCTTTTACTTTTCTCCAAGGGGCCTGGACCCCTGCGAGAGGCTGTATACTGACCCTTTTCCCATGAGCACTAACAAATCATTTGAATCCGTCTAGAGAGAAAAGATTTTGAAATCCTTTCACTCATTATTTCAGAGATTTTTTCAAAGTGGAACAGATATCCTCACCAAGATTGGATTTTGGAAAATACTTGGCTGTGCTTTTAATGATAAGACACATAACTAAACATTATAATAATGAGTCTACACTGTCCTTGTTTCAAATAATTGAAAATATGTATGTGGCTTTATTTGCTCGTAGTAATACACTGACTTTTGTCAAGAAACATGGTGCCAAGTGATAGCAGAATCAGACATACTGGAGGATGGTGGTTTTGTGTGTAATTTAGTAGTTTGTTGTGGTGTGGATTCAAACAGTTAATTTAGCTCAGAACTCTGCCTGTACTATCCCCCTAGGTTGTTGTAGATACATAGTTAGCGTTATAGATACAGCACATATTGGTTTCTGTTTTATGACTCTTCACTTCTCTGCACCTATTTAACAATATATGGCCAAAATATATATATATATATATATATATTTCCTTGAATTGTTATATCAAAATCAAATCATGTTTTATTCCTGTAAAACTAAATATAACATGTGCTTAAGCAGGCTTTCACAAACCTATTTCAACCAATAATATCATGACTTTTCCCCCCTGGAGACGTAAGTGTTAACCACAGTGGGGTCCTGGGATCCTTGAGGGGATTCTATGGGTTTTCAGCTATGAAATCGAATTCCTCCCAACGTTAAGTCCCGCCTGCCTTATCCTGTTTCCCTCTGAAATACGCCACAATGCAAAAGCTATATAATCTTGAAATGCTGTTTCAGCTCCACTTTAATAGAGTGAAGTTAATGGGCTTTAGATAGATAGATAGATAGATAGATAGATAGATAGATAGATAGATAGATAGATAGATAGATAGATAGATAGATAGATAGATAGATAGATAGATAGATAGATAGATAGATAGATAGATAGATACTTTATTAATCCCCTTGGGGAAATTCAGGGTATCTCACAGCTCACACAGTATACAGACATTGACAGTTCTCATTCAGTTGTTTCACGTTATGTCTGCATCATGAATAAAAAATAAGCACATGATAAAATTCAATTAAATCATTATCTATCAATATCAATAAGAGCGTGATGAGATAAAAGCAGGTGTATAAAACAAGTGTGTAAAAACAGGTGTATAAAAATAGGTGTAAAAACAGGTGTGTGGGGAACAGGGAACAGGTCAGAGGTCAAGGTCACGGTCAAATGGGTGGAAGTGTCGCTGCCTGTTGCGGAATAGAGGTGGAAGACTTCCACCATAGACTCATTAAAGATAATAACAGGGATTCTGTTGCACTGATAACTCCTTTACTCATACAGTAATGGACGCAATGGGAGATTAATTATTAATATATAAAGTGTCATGTCTCAGCATCCACTTCTCTCTCTCTCTCTCTCTCTCTCTCTCTCTCTCTCTCTCTCTCTCTCTCTATCTCTCTCTCTCTCTCTCTCGACAATCTCCAGAGCACACTTTTTGGCACGTGATGGAAGTGTGCCAACGCATTAGACGGCGGTCTCTTTCACTGCAGGGCCCCAATCCCTGCCTCTTTTGAAAGCTGTTTACATAATTACACATTCTTTCAAAAAGTCTGGATGAGGGAGCTGTGTAAAGAGAGAGAGAGGGAGGAGAAAGGGAGAAGGCTCACACAGATGAGAGCGAGTGCGGTATCAGCCAAGCCCGGCCGTCAGCGAGGGACTAAAATTAATGGTATTTTATGCCACTGAGTATGTGAGATGGCAATGAGAGCAAAGGACCAAAGCAGTTATGGAGGGGGAGAGTAATTTAATAATGTAGCATAATAAATATATGAAGAGAGTCACTCTGTCGCCATTTGAAAGAGACGGGTACATTATTAGCTTAAATCAGCGAGAGATGTGTTTTTACTCAGCTGGAAGTGATTCAAACTCATGTACAAAGTTAAAATGAAGAGAGCTATTTTGTAGCAAATTGATGAGAGTACACAGTGTATATCAATATTTACTTGATTAATGGGACATTTAGAGCTGCTTCACTAGACCCTCCCTCCCATGCAGCTACAACCAGCCAGCCTACCAAGCTGAGATTCTACTTGACATTAGAACCTTTGCACACCTGTAGGTCGACGGGTGCATATAGGAGAAGACCATGAGCCGACAACAGTAGAACACACAGCTTCTGCACGCTGTCTTCCTCACTTACGATGAGAGGGGTGGTGTTCTGCCGAATTCTACTACCTCCTCGAAAACTGCTGCCGTAGCGCGAATCGCCTATATCTTTTGACAGCTGGGTGACGTCACCCTATAGTTCACTCTGAACTCCAACAGGTGTACCGTGTACCGACATGTTATCATCTACAAATACATTCAGCTGCAAAGCCAATTACATGCAAATATTTACATGCTTATACAGTTCAAAAGGTGCAATGAAAAACATATGTTTAAGATATTGTTTAAGATATATCAACAAGACTCAACATGACGTTCGTCAGCAAGGTGGCAGAATATTGTAGAGTGAACGATTGTGGGTCATGCGCATGCGTGCGCAAGCGCAGGAGCGCTGGCAGCAGAATTCGAGGAAGAGTAGAATGTTGCAGAACAGTGGCACAGTGGCACTGCTGCCTCACAGCGAGAAGGTCCTGGGTTCGAACCCCAGCAGGGGGCCTTTCTGTGTGGAGTGTGCATGTTCTCTCTGTGTTCGCGTGGGTTTCCTCCAAGTACTCTGGTTTCCTCCCACACCATAAAGACATACAGGTAGAGACTAATATAATAATAATAATAATTGTTAGACTAGACTAGAAGTCTTTATTTGTCATGCAGTTTAACACACACACGCAAGATGGGCGACCCACAGGAACACACACACACATGCACTGAGTCACCGATGAAATGTCTCTCTGCACTTTTCCCATCCCGCTGTCCTTCCCCCCATGGGCAGCCGGGAGCAGATAGGGCGTCAACCTGAGCCGCGCCCCGGGGACCAATCCAAGTGCTCCTGTCCGTCTTCGTCAAGGACGCCACAGCGTTACCGATCTGTTGTGCACGTTTTTCCATTGGGTTTATCTTATCGGGGGGGAAACCCTTGCGAGCACGGGGAGAACATGCAAACTCCACACAGAAAGGCCTGGGAGATACCCCACCTGAGTACCTGGCATCATGGAAACCTGGTCCCCAAGCGGGAATCTAACCCTGGACCTTCTTGCTGTGAGGCAACAGTGTTAACCACTACACCACCGTGCCGCTGACTACATATGAAAGATAGCTCATTAGCTAATTCTGGCACATTGATGTGGAAACTGAAGATGTTGATTAATGTGCACTGTCCCTGGGTAAAAATGTAATACATAAACCTCCCTGTGCCTCCCTACGGAAAAAACGTTACAGGAGACGGGGAAAACGAGGCGGTGTACACGTCAAAATCAAGGCCTACCTGCTGGCCTCTTCGTCCATGATCAACAACGGTCCCCTCTATGATGGATGTTATTTCCCTGCAGTCCAACCATCTGCGTATTTAGACCACTATCACTGGGGCACGTGCCCCAGTGTTGATCAGTTGTGCCCCAGTGATCAATCAATGTCCCCATAAAAGAAAAAAAAGTGAGCGCTGTCGTGCTGGTGGTAGCGTGCAGATCTCGCAGTGTTACCAGAGCTACTAGATTCAGTAGCGGCAGTGTTCAGATGACGTTGTTGCGGGAAATGCGGAAGTGGAAGTGCGCGCAGACCATACTGTTTATGCTGTCTATATTGGTTGTAATTGAGATAACAGTTAACATATGTTAAGTATTAAGTATTTTTACATAAATGGTTATGCCAGCCGAAATAAGGATTCGCAGACGGGGAAATCGAGCTGGCACGAGCGTGAAGGACAGGATAAAGGACAGCAGGAGATTCAAGCCTTACCTGCCCGCTGTCGTCATGGGGAACGTGCGATCGCTGGCCAACAAGACCGACGAGCTCTCAGCCCTGATGATCAACCAGCGTGAGTACAAGGAGGCAAGCCTACTGTGCTTCACCGAATCCTGGCTGAACGAGAACATCCCGGACAGTGCAATAGAACAGGAGGGCTTCACGGTGGTGCGCGCCGACCGGAGTAAACAGAGCGGCAAGCGGAGAGGCGGAGGGCTTGTTGTCTTTGTTAACTCCAAATGGTGCCACCCGGGGCACATCACCATTAAGGAACGTATCTGTTCCCCCGACATTGAACTATTGGCACTGAGTCTGCGGCCATACTATTTACCGCGAGAAATAACACACGTCCTGGCTCTCACTGTTTACATCCCACCCAGCGCGGCGGCGGCGCAGGCGAGTGACGTCATACACTCCACCGTCGCGGCGCTTCAGACAAAACACCCGGATGCATTTATTTTTATCAATGGGGACTTCAACCATGTCAGACTGAACAAGACCCTGACAAACTTCACCCAGTATGTCACCTGCAAAACCAGGGGAGACAAAACTCTGGACCTCCTGTATGCTAACGTGAAGGAGGCTTTCAGTGCGACTTCCCTGCCCCCCCTCGGCCAGTCAGACCACAACCTTGTGAGGCTTGTATCCACATACACGCCTCTCATTAAGAGACAGCCTCCGACCACCATGTCTGTCCCACAGTGGTCTGACGACGTCGAGGAGGAGCTACAGGAGTGTTTCAGGTCGACAGACTGGGATATGTTTGAGAGGGCCCACGGTGATGACATTGATGGACTATCCCACTGCATCACAGACTACATCAGGTTCTGTGAGGAGAGCATCGTACCCACAAAGAGGGTACGCTGCTTCTCAAACAATAAACCCTGGATTAGCAAGGACATTAAACACCTGCTAAACAGGAAAAAGAGGGCCTTCATGGCAGGGGACACTGAGCAGGCCAGGGCTGTCCAAAGGGAGCTCAAAAAAGAGCTAAGGGCAGCCAAGGTCAGCTACAAGGACAGGCTGGAGGGCAGACTACAGGCCAACAACACCAGGGAGGTGTGGGCGGGGGTCAGAAAGATCACTGGTTTCAAACAGCAGGGCACAGCTGTGGAGGGCCCTCCAGAGCGTGCAAACGAGTTCAACTCGTTTTTCAACCGCTTTGACCAGAGTGGCCTCCCCACACCCCTCCCCCCACCCATCGACACCAGCACCAGATCACACCTACAAAGCAGCCCCCCCACCCCCCACCCACCCACACCCATCAGCAACGGCACCCCACCCCCAACACCAGCAGACTGCCCACCACCCCCAACCCTGACGATCACAACCAGTCAGGTCAGTAGGCAGCTCTCCAGAATTAACGTAAACAAGGCCAGAGGACCGGACAACACCAATCCCAGGGTGCTCAAGGTATGTGCAGAGCAGCTGGCAGCACCGCTCCAGCATCTTTTCAACCTCTCCCTGAGGCTGGAGAGGGTGCCCCAGCTCTGGAAGACCTCCTGCATTGTCCCGGTGCCCATACCAGGCAAACATCGGGGTGGAGGATGCCATCATCTACATGCTCCACAGAGCGTACACGCACCTGGAGAAGCCGCGCAGCTCAGTGAGGATTATGTTCTTTGATTTCTCCAGCGCCTTCAACACCATCCAGCCGTCACTGCTAGCGGAGAAGCTCTCTGCGATGCAGCTGGAGCACGGCTTGGTGGCCTGGATCAAGGACTACCTCACTGAGAGGCCACAGTACGTCAGACTAAAGGACAGTCAGTCTGACGTACTGGTGAGCAACACCGGCGCCCCCCAGGGAACTGTGCTGTCACCCTTCCTCTTCACCCTCTACACCTCAGACTTCTGCCGCAACTCCAGCGGGTGCCACCTGCAGAAGTTCTCAGACGACTCCTCCATCGTAAGCTACATCACCGACGATGATGAGGAGGAGTACAGAGCCCTGGTGGAGAGCTTCGTGGGGTGGAGCGACAGCAACCACCTCCAACTCAACACCAGTAAGACCAAGGAGCTGGTGGTGGACTTCCGGAGGGGCAAGAAGAGGCCCCCCCCGATTCCCATCTCCATCCGAGGGGTGGATGTGGAGATGGTGGACTCATACAAGTTCCTTGGGGTACACCTGAACAATAAACTGGACTGGTCGGACAACACAGAGGCCCTCTACAGGAAGGGACAGAGCAGGCTGTTCTTCCTGAGGAGACTCAGGTCCTTCAATGTGTGCAACAAACTGCTGCAGTCTTTTTACCAGTCTGTTGTGGCCAGCATCCTCTTCTATGCTGTGGCATGCTGGGGAGGCTACATCAACTCAAGGGACACCAACAAGCTCAACAAGCTGGTGAGGAAGGCTAGCTCCGTGGTGGGAGTCGAGCTACCTAGACTTGAGGTGATGGTAGAGAGGGGGATGATAAGGAAGCTGGATGCCATCATGGAGAACCCCTACCACCCCCTCTACGACGAGCTAGTCAAGATGAGAAGCTCGTTCAGCCACAGACTCATCCCCCCCCGACACTCAACTAACCGCCTCGGACAGTCCTTCATACCAGCGGCCATCAGGCTCCACAACAGTGGGCAGCGACTAGCAGCCTCCAGGCCCCACAACAGGGGGCAGCGACAGCGACTGCTACCAGACATTGACCTGGGACTTATAGGAACCCAAGGGGGACAAAGTAGACTACCCTGGTACTTTGATTAATGTATACTCAGTAGATAGTAAATTATAACACTACCTCATGCATACTGCACCTTATGTGACACTGTGAATAATGTGAATATTCCTCAGCTAGTCAGATAGTAAATTATATTGACCATATTGATCAAATTGTTTACACTGCCTGTGTTGTCTTTTACTACCTGTATACTGTGTTGTTTTACTACCTGTACCCCTCCCCCCCCCCCCCCATGCTGCTATGATGCCTGAATTTCCCCAAGGGGATCAATAAAGGAATATCTTATCTTATCTTATCTTATCTTATGGCTTTATTGTTTTAAAATCCCAATAATGTTGTGGGTTCACCAGACACACACATATTGGGTGAGTAACCAAAACGCGTACACCACACAAGTATGAATATTATTTGTATGACATGTATCAGCATGTACACATCAAATTAAAACTAATAAAGAACTTTCTAAAAATCAAGTAGTTACAAAATCCGCCCATTTTCGCCCCAAAAAACTTCCCAAACCGGCAAAAAAGAAAATCTCGGCCGCGCGAAGCTTGGCATCCCTTAGTGCCCCCCTGTGCCCCAGTAGAGTGCTTGGTCTAGATACGCCCCTGAGTCCAACGCTCATTGCTGTGGTATGTGACCAGTACCTGACCGTGGTCTTATAATCCCTTGGCTAGTCGTATATTAGTGACTTGTGGCATTTTGTGACAATGAGTTGAATTATTTGAGCTGGGCTAATCTGGTGAGATCTCTCACCAAAGGACTTAAGTGGATGCAAATGGATGGATCTGGTCAGGAGCTCTTGCCAGATGTCCAGCGTGTAGTCAATGTGTGTGTGTGTGTGTGTGTGTGTGTTGAGAGAGCGAGAGTGAGGGGGGGATGTGCTGTGTAGAGGAATGTAGGCCTATTTATGTGTATCCTGCAGTGTTATGGAGAATTGCTACCTGGCCTATGTGCTGTGTCTTAATTTAGTAATTATTTTACACATCCTTGGAACAGGAAAACCAAGATCCCCGGAGGGAGATGGTGATTCAGATCCACAGCCGGGCCCATCAGGGATTCAACCCCCGACCAGAGCACCCACCAATGCATCATGCGGCATGCCAGGTACAGTATACGGATATTTCTTTTTTCTTCCCCCCATGTAAAGCGTACTAGAAAGGTGCTATACTGTACATCAGAGTTATTTTATTAGCAGTATAAGGTCCTGCTATATTTGTTAAATGTAAAATGTCCCCACTAGTCTACCCCAAAATGTATTTATAGCCTACATGGGCAATATTATATATTTTTCTAGCAGTCAATCCATGTGCATGTTTGCTATTTCAATAAACACTCAAACGTTGCCCCTTATCGGCGTGGAGGGGGTTCTAGTTTGATGCCCCACGATAACATTAGCTCCTCCTCAAGTGAAGTCGTAGCTTTGTTTTCCTGGGACCGTGATTTAGAATCTGCGGTTCAATTCCCCGGGTCTCTGGACAAACGGATACCCACTGTCGCCGTGCTGGCCCCGCTTTTCAAGATGAAAAACACCCGGTGCGAGGGTGTTTCCTATTGGCCGGGAGACATCCGTGAGGTTACAGGCTCAGTGCTGCAGACCGCTGTCTTTGTCAAAGTTGGATGATGCGATGCATTCGAAAACGGTTCGTTTTCTGCTCTGCACGTGCTGCCGGCTGTGCTCGGCTGGGAACGTTAGCTCGATGCTATCAGTTAGCCTAGAGTTAGCTGTTTAGCTTGTGCTACAACCATTGGCGTAGCCGTGAGAATAGCAGGCCCTGGCACTCTGACTACGACGTCATCTTTGGCAGAAGATGTCGTCGGGCCTGCGCCATGACCGGCTGCAGGAGGGGGGCGTCACGCCGGAGCAAGGCTCCGACCATTGCTTCTTCTGGCCTGGCCAGCGAGAGGCCTTCGTCGACGTGGTGGACCAACCTGTGTTGCGGCATTATTCCCCGGTTTGCCCCCTGAAAATAGTTTGGTCGCTGTCATGTAGACTTAGCAAGGCCTGTGGCCAGCACTTGATCGAGGACTTATGTCTTCTCTCATCATAAAAAACGGCGTTCCTCTTATAGTAGTGGGAGTGAACTTTTGCCCTTTTTTATTGTGATAGAGGGTTGTGTGTATCGTATTCATGTTTAAGTAAACGTGGCTTTGAATCCACAACTGGGTTAGGTGTTGGCCTACAGAAGTTACATGTGTACCAGGGCCCTTGGCCCCTCTCTTGGTCTGTGTTTTTCTTACTTTAGGATAAAGGTGTGAAAATTCAGGTGGCAAGTTCGCACATGAGCCTGAAGCCATGTATAAAACCAGTTTTTGCACAGACGAGGTTATCGTCTGTGGCTGGCGTGCAGAATGTGAAGCTGTTACCCTAACATGTGTAATGCGCTTTCATGTAGCATGCTATGACTGGTGTCATGGCTCTGCTATGTCGTTGCATCGTATCAGGGGTGAGGGGTCATGAGGGGTGGGCTGATAAAATCCCTCCCCCCCTTTACTGATTGGCCGGGAGGTGGGACCTCCTGCCTGTCAGTTTTTCCCTGTCGGCTGAGGGGCAGCGCGTCACAGGGAGGGGGAAGGGGGGGGGGGGTTCCCTGATTCCACTCCATGTTAGGATGGGTGGGTCACGGGATTTCCCCCCGGCCATGGGATACGTCACTGGACGCGTTTCCTATTGGCCGGGAGACATCCGTGAGGTTACAGGCTCAGTGCTGCAGACCGCTGTCTTTGTCAAAGTTGGATGATGCGATGCATTCGAAAACGGTTCATTTTCTGCTGTGCTCTCTATTACAGTGTGTATTGGGCCGTTGGTCACTTGGCCCAATTATTATTGCATGTATCTTTTTCAATTATACTCACGTGGAGGTCTCTCTGGGAGAACTTCTGTCTTCCCCTCTTATGTGAGGAGCAGAATTGACGGGGTTGCCCTCAGTCGCGTCATATAAGGCCCGTGTCTGTGTCTTATTGACCGGCTTCCTGCTGCTCGTCCCAGACAGCATGGAGGGAACGTCGTCTGGTGTTTTCTTATTAGAATTCACCATTGATGTGTTTCGGGTTCTTGACGTGCATATAGCGCTGGCCCTGGGTGCTTCCAATGTGGAACCACGTTATGGGCCGGCGCGCCTTGGTTGCCCAATTCATAGAAACAGCGTTTTTTATGCGGGCGACTAGGAAGGAGATTTTTTATCTCTACCGAGCGCCAGTGCACTAGGTTAGACTCGATGACTCACGTGCATCTCCGGGGGGAGATGACGGAGTAGATCATTACATTGGCGGAGGGGTCTCACGCCCATGAGGTGGGCCGCCAGGAGCAGCGCATTCACATTCTGTCCATCTTGGTGGCGCCCTCTGTGATGTTTTTAGATCGACACGCGTACCTACCCCCCTCTTAGGACTGGGGATGGCGGCGTGACTAGGACACGGGACTGGTTCTGGTCACGCCGGACCAGGTCGGTTAACCCGTTGTCCGCCGGGGAGCAGATCTGCTGTTCTGGTACCCCGAAGGACTTTGTGCTTTTCCGGGGGGAAAATGTCGGGTCGGTCCGGGCTTAGCGGGGATGGATGTCGTGGATATGTGTGTCATGTGTATGCCACTACGGCTTGCCCATAACAGTGACGTGCTTGGTCCATACTGTGTTGTACCTTGCGCTGTGTTAGGGGGTCTGGTCCTTCTCCATTGTTTCACTCCTCCCTCCCCCTGCTGGGCAGGGATGGGAGGGGGCTGTCGAGGTGGTTGCTGTCAACCCCTCTAGGCATCCCTGTGTAGGTCCCGGTCTGCCAGGCCCAGGTCCGGACTCGTTCCCGTCAACCTGTTGGCCTGGGTTAACCCTTTGAAAACTGAAACACTTTGTTTCTAGGTTTTTCTTGGTGGGTTAAGGGAACAACCGCCTCCTGTTAAACTAAACATAGGGAGGTGGTTGGTTCTCCGGTGTGTTGGTAGCAGAGTCGACTCTCGGGTTGAGGCCGGGCTTGACCCTGTCTGCCCGAGAGTGTGCCCCCGCATTTTTCATGACGTCTGCCAATTGTGTCTGCCTCTCCTTGAACCTCGACCCCGCTGGAGGGGTCGGGTTTGTTGAGGTCATGACATGGTGCACAGCATACCGAACACCCCTTCCGCCGGGTACTGTTCTTACAGTAGACCCTTTAGGCGCCTGTCTAGTCCGCAGTGCTCCAGGCACAGGTCGAGTTTTGGCCTGTTGCCTGGATTGAGGGATCAACCCCTTGGGGGTTGTCTCCCCGGCGCGCCGTCTGGCCCCACAGTATTGTGGGGGGGTAGCCTCATGGGGCTTATGGCCATGCCAACCTGGACACGCCCGATCTCGTCAGATCTCGGAAACTAAGCAGGTTCGGCCCTGGTAGTTCTTGGATGGGGGACCCCCTGGGAATACCAGGTGCAGTAAGCTAGAGTGCTTCAGGGCGGCGTGCCAAAGGGGGGAAGGGCCTACTCTTGATTTGGGCCCTGTCCGATACGCTGGCGATGTGGGGGGTGGTGTCATCAGTGACCGTCTGGTTGGGTCCCGATGCTACGGCATCGTTGACCTCACGGGCCCCCTTTTTCGGGGGGTCCTGGCCCTCAGGCTGTTCCTGGGGCTGGGTCCTCCTCCGCGCTCCGCTGCTACGGCCTTGCCACAGGGTTGGGTTCTTGACCTTTGACCCTGTGATGTTGGGGGCTGTAACAGGGTTTTTTCTTCCCATTCGTTCCCTAGTGGCATGTGGAATGCGCGCCTGAGTGGTCGCGGGTCCTTCTGTGAAGGTAAGTCCCACGATCTGCTCACCCTGTGCGTTGAGGTGCTAAACCCTCTTTGCACAGTCGGATCCGATTCCCTCCCGTCCCCCTCTAGGGGGGTCCGGGGGCTCGGGTCCTCCCCGGTTCTGATGGTTGTGGGGGGCCTCAGCGGGTACATTTGTCGAGCTTCCGCTCTGCTCCTGTGTTCCACTAGAGTGCAGAGCGTAAGCTATACGATAATATAACATACGGTTATCCTATAACCATAGTTATATGAGTATAGCGAGCGCTCTGCACTGACTCACTGAGGACCCCGTGGTCTTCGCCTTCGGTGGTGAAAGACTTGGGAAGGAGCTGTTAGTGTGGCCACGACCCCGCTTATGTAGAGGAGCGGATGTGGGTGTGGCCAGGCGGATGGGTGTGTACATGTGGAGAAAAATTATTCAGTGTTTGATTGGATGAAGGGATAGTTCCACTGGAGTGCAGAGCGCTCGCTATACTCATATAACTATGGTTATAGGATAACCGTATGTTTCCCACCAGCGGCGTCAAGACACAGCCATCTGCCCTTCAGCTCTCCAAATGTACGTTTTACCACGGAACGAGTACGTGCATGTATATAGTTATACAAGCGTTCCTGTCTCGTCTCGGGGTGTCCAAGTGAGTGGGGTCATAAGCCATGGGGCGAGAGCATAACCCCGGTCACCTAAGGGCAATTATATTCATATTAGTTTCTAGAAAGGGTCAATTTGATGTTTTCCAAATGATATAACCTACCAATAAGCCACCCGTCTCCACCAGCTCCATGCGCAAGACTTATTCCCAATGCGCAGTTTTGCAGGATAAAGGAGTCGTGTGATCCCCCTGGCCAACGTGCCACGACATTGAGAATTTGACAGTTTGCATCTGATACCACCTGCACATTAATGGAGTGATACAGCTTACAGTTGAGGAATGTATATGGATCTGGCGAGGGTACACTGATGCGTACGTGTGTGCAGTCTACCACACCAATGACATTTGGAAATCCAGCGATGTCAAAAAATGCATTCTTGATTTCTGTTGGTTGGCATTGTATGGAAATGATATGTACTGTGGTAGTATGGATGCTATAATTGCTTTCAGCACTCTCGGAAGCGTGCGACTTAGAGATGACCTGTCGGCTATCTCTCTCTGAAAGGTGCCTGTGGCCAAAACTCCAAGTGCGCTCAGAACCTGTAGATGTGGAGGCACAGGATTTGACCGGCGTGTTCTGTGTGTGAGTTGAGGCTCCAGAGTATATCTAAAAGGACCGCTCTTGGCAATCTGAAACGGCTAAGCAGCCACTTATCTGGCTCTGCAAATAGATCTAAACGATCTCTATATATGCGCTCTATGCGTACGGCCTGGGCGGCCAGAGCATCTAATTGTTCTAACAGCAATATATAATCCATTTCAGAAGCAGAACGCACGCAATAATTTCCGGGGTTTTAAAGTCGTATTTGGGGGCAATTAACCAATGGCTTTTCTTTTTTTCTTTTTTTGGGGTAAGAATTTCTTATTTCGGTAAGAGTGCTCTCGACCACTCTTATAATTTGGTCTTGCCTGAGAAAAAAGCAACAATAAGAAAACGTTGCTGAATCCCAGGTAAGAACAAAGTAAGAGGAAATGCTAGTTAAAGGACCAGGCTACTGTTTCAACCCCCGGTGGCAGGTTCTGGAGAGTTTGGTTAATCTGATGTTCTCAGGTATGAAGAAGAACGTTGATTCTTCTTCTGACTAAATCCATGTCTATCACTGCCACCTTCTATACCGGGTGCAGTCAACATGAAATGCCTTCACCACGGCACAGGGGGAAACGAGAGAACAAGATGTTACTTTGCTACACTGACAATTTCATAACTACTGAGTTAAAAGAAAAAGAAGAAGAATGTTGGACTGTGAAGCCTGTCGTCTGAAAAAGAACATCTACAAGCATTTGCATCGTGGAGGCTGAAGTCTCTTTTTTGGCATTTGAATAAGTGATGTACAGTTTCCTTAAAAAAAATTAGGAAAAAGAGCAGCAATCCCCCTGGTTAATTAGATTACATTTTAAAATTATATAACACCAGAGAGACAGTCTATATAATGAGGAGACAGTTCATTTGAATGGCCAAATCCATACAACAAAGGACGGCAGCAACAACTAAACGACTTACTACAAACACGTCAGAGAAAATAATTACATATGGTGTTATTTAACGTCAAAGGCAGGGAATCGTGCAGATGGTGGTTGCCATGGTAACTAAGATGGTCTAAGTGGGGGGGAAATGTGTTTTTCTCAAGTATAGATGACTCCCCGTTGTCACGACGACGATGGCAGAGTGAACTGACTTCTCTTCTAGATTAGTGGTTTTCAAAATGGGGTCCGGGGACCGCCATGGGTTCTTGAGGGAGTTCTAGGGGGTCCCGGGGAACTTTTATTTCACTAATAATCTTTTCACTAGTACTTAGCACAATTAAATAATGCCTTTGGAATAGGGATGTTCGATATTGGCTTTTTTTTCCAATATACCGATATTGTCCAACTCTTAACTCAATCAGCGCCGGAGCGATATGCGTGATGTGTGGTTAAAAGGCCAGCGCTCTAAAGTATAGGAATACGTGGCGGTGTTTGCGGGGCTATAACTATATTCTATATTATAGCTATGGATACAATACTATGGGCCATTTGACATCGAGTATCTATCGTTCAATATGTGAAAAAAAAAATGCATCCATACATTCCCGTTTTATACCGTGGTGAATATAAGTATGGTTTTAGAGCTGTCTAGGGTAATTCCTGGGAGGCTGGTAGGGAGGCCCGCAACGTGTATTATACTAAATGCATTGGCGTTTCATCCCTACACACGCTACAATTAAAAAATCAATTGCATAAGATAGGTATTATGTTCCATCATGAATGCATGAAAGGGTGGGGGGGGGGTTGTTTTTTGATGCTTTGTTCGTCACCAACGGAATAATGGTACACACATACGCTCGGATCGCAATGAAGACATTCTTGGATCAACGCAAGATTGATATCATATAGCCCTTACCTTGACTAGCATATACCCCAAAAAGAATATTCCAATTATCTGATCGCCATTCCAAGTATTGATCGTGTCGCCAACATAATCCACCACACAACATGGATCAGGAATATTTTATTATTCTCAATCCGAGCGTTATAACCGCTCGTCTTGGCCGGAGAAAAATAGCTGACCCGGACGCGTCTATTCTTTTACCAACGGATTTCCAGTTCCGCGTTCTGCGATCTGATTGGCCACTGACGTTTCTGGTGCGATCTGATTGGCCACTGATGTTTCTGGTCATGTGACATGTGCGCCCAATCGCGTGACGCGCCCATTTCCGCCTCGAACAGCAGCAAACTACCTAACGCCTAGTTTATCACTGGTTAAGCTTAGGCGACTCTTTCGAAATTGGTTAAGGTTAGAGTTTGGAATCAGGGCTGGTGTTCTATCGGCCTGCTCTAAGACAAACTCTAACCTTAACCAACTTCGAAAGAGTGCCTAAGCTTAACCGGTGGCAGAACTTGCAGTCACACGATTGGCGCGACCAGAAACGTCAGTGGCCAATCAGAGCGCAGAACGCGAATGCGGAACTGGAAATCCGTTGGTAAAAGTATTCAGGCGACCCGGACCCATATAATCGACGCACAGCCCAAGACACAAGGTTTCAAAGGGTGCTCGATACCGCCGCCTGGTAGGATGCGGCCGGTATTGCACTTTTGCTATCTCAGACTCATTCCCTATGATAACACCAGGCTCCCTGGATGGATAATGAATGGAAATATCGAATAAAAGAAATAACGATGAAAACCCGACTTTTCTCGGGTTTGGCGCTCAAGCGTCGGTGAGTTAACCCGACTTTACTCGGGTATGGAGTCCATTGAGTTAATTTCTGATACCGATATATGCAGGGACCCGCATCGCAATTACTCGTGTATATTGGGCATGGCTATCATACGTGAAACAATAGGTTTGAGGCGATCAAATCTCTGACCGATTGCTGTCTCCTGATTCCCTCTGAGGGGGAGTTCCTGCAGCCAGACACAGCCAGAGAGAAAGACCCAGAATCCAGAGACCCAGTTCAAAAGGTAGGTGATACTGCCACCTGGCGGGATTCGATTGCCATTTTAATGTAGGCAGCGGTATCAGGGAGACACAGGGAGGTCCGCGCAAGTGTTTAGAATGGGGATCAAAGGAAAAAGATCAAAGGATCTAAAAATGAGAAAACTCATTATTGGTGCTCAACGGTTGGCAACGAAACACAAGTATTCCCGTTGTTGGCGGGCAATGAGTTAAGGTAGGGTATGGAAAAAAGTGCCATATTTATTTAGTCTCAAACAGCAGTTTGGATCACACTCTCCCTGAAATAATCCGGACAAGCGCCCACTACATAGGGCACATTTCTACTTCTTCACAAAATGTAAACAACATTGTACCTATACAACTGTGAGGTAAAGTGCAAACAACTGAAACAAGAAGAAAAAGAAGAACTCCAACAGTGCTGGACCAGCAGCCCCAGTCATAAGCCTACTTGCGGTAACACAATCATGCAAATAAACTGGGCTCAAGCCAGGGGCGGTTCTAGCATCAGACCTTTAGGGGGGCTCAGCCCCTAGAGCAGTAGCATAATTTCACTAAATGCCATGGTCAGTTGTGCAATAGTCAATTTTGGTGAGTTGTTTCTATACAATTTACTTGTGACATTTAGGTAACATTAATGAACAACTACAGTATTAAGGAGACAACTACTGTAAGTAGTAAACCTATTATTATTATTTTTTATTCCAGTCGATCATAATGATCATGATTATATTACGGAGCGCTCACTGCGTTCAAGAGCGAGAGAGAGGGAGAGAGAGAGAGGTAGAGAGAGACTCACATTTTCGTATATCCATCTATGGGAAAAAGACAAAAATACTATTTTGAGGCCTCAAATTAAAAAACTTGAGGTAACAATTTTGAGGCCACAAAATATTATTTTGAGGCCCAAAATTTATTAATTTGAGGTAACTAAATACATTTTGAGGTAACAAAATACTATTTTGAGGCCACAACATATTTTTTTTATTTTGCATGGCAGCAATAAGCCTTTGTAGCAAGCAGATTAGCTGGGCTACCTAGCTAACATTAGCTGAACTGACATTAGCTTGATAGCTAACTAGCGAATAGCATCAGCTAGCTATTATTAAAATCCCTTATGTCATCTGGGAGACGATAGGGGGCGCTTTTTTCCACATCTGATCGCCGGCGGCGCTCGGGTATACTAGGGTAGGCTTGCGTGATGCATATGATTTCAGATCGCTAAAAAAAATAAATAAATAAAATCCGAGGAATCTCGTGAGTGGCTTTCAACATAACTATCGGAAACCCGAGATATCTCGTGAGTGGCAGTGAAAGTGTTAAAATGGAATAAAAGCCAAAACAACTTGCCACGGATATATATCCGTCCTTCGGTCCATTAACACTTTAACTGCCACACACGAGATATCTCGGGTTTCCGATAGTTATGTTGAAAGCCACTCACGAGATTTCTCTGATTTTTTTATTTTCTTTTGGTGAAATCATATTGCATCACGCGAGCCTACCCGAGTATACCCGAGCACCGCCGGCGATCATATGTGGAAAAAAGCGCCCCCTATCGTCTCCCAGATGACATAAGGGATTTTGGAATGGACTCAATGAAAATGGATGGGGAAAAAAATCCGGTACTCCACATTTTCCAGTCCACTGATCCAGCCGGGGTTACCACAGTTCATTCTGGAGCCTCTCAGCCCCGCGGAATCATGTGTACTACTGTATCACGTTGGATCCATGCACTTATCGATTTTTTCGAATGGTGATCAGGAATTGGAATATACCAGTTGGATACCATCTGATGTCAGGTAAGGAATCTATGTTATCAGTGTTAGGATAATCAGACTAATTTCGATGAAGATACAAGCTGTTATATATCGTATTTGCATCGCGTCCCGCTCTGAGCCTTACGAGATACTTCTATCTCCTGTGATACTTAATGTATCTCCCACGAATAAAAAACACATGCACCCCACCTGTATGGGGCCCGCCCCTTATGGTGGCACCACCCATATAACCATGACTCTGGTCATGAAACACCCTTCCTCTGTTTTCGTCCCAGCGTATTGGATGCGTGCACCATACGAGGCTAGTGGAATGAAAAGATTAAGGAAGATTAATAATGTTGAGGGCTTACCGGAGAGTTGTTTTTCCCTGGATTCTCCGGAGCTTGTTTCGGCGACACATGAGATCTGTGCTGGTGGTTCCTCGGCTGACGGCGACGGATCGAGGGGCAGCGTACAAGGTTTGGCTAACGGGTTGGCTTGTACAAAGGTGAGGTCTGTGTCGGTAGACGTCAATGTCGGTGTTGGTCGTGCTGTGGAGTATGTTTCGGCACCAGGGCCGGGGCGGCTTGGCGATCGTTCCACTGTAGTGGGCGATGTCTTGGCGATCCTGGAACATGCTGTTGACGCTAATGCTAATGCTAATGCTAATGCTAATGCTACTACTGCTTCTTCTGCTAACGCTGATGTTGACGCTGGAATGTCTAATAATCCCCGCCGCGGGATTCCGCTTTTCCCTCCTCTTGCCAGCTTCATTGATGAAGGTCAGTCGGTGGTGGGTGTGGGGGGGTTCGTTGAGCTCTATTTACCTTTTTTGCGGGTAAAGGGGCTGACGACGGGGTGCAGCCCGGGGGTACCTTGGCTAAGTAGCCAGGTAGCTTCTTTTTTGTGCCCAGGCGGGGATGAACGACGTTCCGCCCGGCCGTTGCTTGATAGCATGTCGGCTCGGAGGGTGGCAGTATGGACGAATGAGTGGTATACTGCTGCAGGATGGCATTTAGCGGCGGCCAGTGTTGTGGCTCAGCTGGCTACTTTCCTATCCAAGATGGCGTCGGGTTGTAGGTCTTTGGGTCCGACCGACACTATGAACGTGATTCATGTTTGTGGTGTTATAGAGATCTTGACTCAGTCGCAAGCTATAACTGCGGGGAGGATTCGGATGCTATCGACTTTGGTTGTTAGGCATGTTTGGTTGGAGCAGTCTCCTCTTGGGGAGGAGGATAGGTTTTCTCTCCTCACGACTCCTTTTTCCACAGATAGTCTTTTTGGGCGTTCTGTGGAGGCGCAGGTGGTTTTTGATTCGGGTCCTACGCCACCTCACGCTGTGCAGCCAGGGGTGGGAGCACGATCTCGTCAACGACTGTGGCGAGATCCTCGACAGGCGGCCATGTTTCCCCCGCCAGTGGTGCCCTGGTTGGAGAATCGACAGGGTATCGCAAGGCCGACAGTCTTGGCGGCCGAGGGATCGGCCATTTTGGGTGATTTCGGGGTTGGTAAACCAACCCGTCGTCATTTTGCCGCGAGCAGCCCGCTCCCCGTTCAGTCCGCTTTCTGTTGCCCTCAGAAGCGGGGCTCTGAGTGTTCTCCTTTGGCTGCGGGCCGCGGACCTTCTTTGAAGCGTATGCGGCCCCACTCTTCACTTCTCATGGAGACAGAGGCTGACACCCAGTTGATGGCTGAGCCTGGGTCTGTCCGTGAGAATGTTCCGTCGTCGCGTGGTTCCTACACCGCAGGTTGTGGGTGGGTGGAACCTGGTGTTACAGCTGCCACTAGCTCCAGTGGTCAGCAGGGGGACTCGGTGCCTCTTCTGTTGAATGCTCAGCAGGGGTTACCCCGGCTTCGCCCTCGCCAGGCGGGGTGTCGCGCTGTTGCCTCCCACTCCCGTCAAACCGGCAGTGGTCTGCAAAGGAGAGGCAGGCGTGATTTGAGTGGTAGCAATATCACTGCAGGGCTTCGGCGTGTGGGAGCCCATGGGGTCCTCAGGCCTTGCGTGTCTGGCTGCGGAACGACTCCTCAGCGTGTGCTGGAGGGGTGTTCAGGGGGTGAGTGTGTGTCCACAAGTTTGATGACCGCTCCTCCCATATCAAACCGGCCCTTTCTGTCGGGGTCCCCCCTTGGGTGCTTTGCACGACGGGGGGGACCGGGCCAATTATCTGCTGTTCCTTGCGGCCCAGCGTCAGTTGACGGCGGGGGCGCTGTGGGATTATATTCACATATGGCGACGGGAATGTCCCTTGAATCGGTGGATGAGGAGAACGTTAGAGGCGGGGCTGGTTTTGCAATTTGCGCGGCCCCATCCTCCGTTCTCAGGTTTGGTGCCGACCCTGTTGTCAGGGTCAGACGCAGTGACAGCCCTGGCCGACGAGATCCAATCTCTGTTGGCGAAGCAGGCCGTCGTTGTGGTCCCGAGAGAGGACGCAATGTCAGGCGTCTACTCCCGTTATTTTCTGGTGCCCAAGAAAACTGGGGGGGTCAGACCTATACTGAATCTGTCCGTGTTCAATCGGTTGATTGTAGCGAGACCGTTCAGGATGTTGACCGTCCGACTCCTTCTGCTTGCTGTCAGGAGGGGGGACTGGTTCACCTCCATAGACCTGAAGGATGCGTATTTTCACATACCCATTTTCCCTCCTCACAGGAAGTTCCTACGGTTCCTGTTTCAGGGCGTAGCGTACGAGTACCACAGAATGCCGTTCGGTTATTCTCTGGCTCCCCGCACATTCACCAAGTGCGTGGCGGCTGCTCTGGGGCCTTTACGTCGTCGGGGGATACGAGTCCTGTTTTATCTCGACGACATTCTGCTCCTCAGCCGTTCAGAGGAGGTTGCCAGGTCTCATACTCGGCTGGTGGTGGAATTCCTCACCAACCTGGGTTTTGCTGTGAATTGGAAGAAGAGTACCCCTCTTCCCAGTCAACGGGTGGAGTACTTGGGCTTGACATTGAGGTCGAAGCCCATGCTTGCGACCCTCTCGGAGCAGCGTCGGGGGGTTCTCCGTCACGCGCTCGGGGGTTTCCGTCCGGGAGGGACGGTTACGGCGCGGCAGGTGATGCGTCTGCTGGGCCTTATGTCGGCGGCCCACACGGTGGTTCCTCTTGGCCTCCTTTTTATGAGGCGGATACAGAGGTGGTTTCTCTCTTTGAGAATAGATCCGGTGTGGGGCAAAGGGAGACGGTTGACGGTTCCTTTGTCGATATGGGGGGATCTCGCCCACTGGGGGAGGCTGGGTATCCTCTCTGCTGGGGTCCCCATGGGCGGCAGGGGCTCCCACGTCACGGTTTTCACCGACGCCTCTCTCACAGGTTGGGGAGGGGCGTTGCGGTTCCATGCTGTGGGGGGCAGCTGGACGGGTCATGCCGACCCAGCTGTCCTGCATATCAATGTGTTGGAATTGAAGGCGGTTCTCCTGGTCCTCAAACGGCTCGGCCACCTGGTGGTAGGCAGACACGTTTTGGTCAGGACGGACAATGTGACGGCGGCGGCGTATATCAACAGGCAGGGTGGGACTCGTTCCGCCCGCCTGCTCGGGGTGGCGCGCAAACTGTTGCTATGGGCATCCCGCAGGCTGCGCAGTCTGCGGGCGCTCCACGTTCCTGGTACGGAAAATGTGGCGGCAGATGTAATGTCTCGGGGCGGTCCTCGTCGCGACGAGTGGGAACTCCGCCCCGACATAGTCAGACAGATCTGGGATCGGTTCGGGGAGGCCTCGGTAGATCTGTTTGCGTGCCGACGTTCTCACAAGTGCCCCTTGTGGTTCTCGCTCAGTCGAGCGGATCATCCCCCCTTGGGGGTGGATGCCTTCTCGACCTTTCCGTGGCCGCCCGGTCTTCTGTACGCCTTCCCTCCTGTACAGCTGTTGAGTCAGCTGTTGGAGCGGATACGGAGGGAGCGCAGGACGGTGATCCTGGTCGCGCCGGACCGGGGCACGTCAGTGTGGTTCCCGGTCTTAATCCAGCTTCTGGTCGCTCCTCCTTGGGTCATTCCGTGGTCAGCGACGGCCCTCTCGCAGCACAACGGAGTGCTTGTCCAACCTCCAGTGTTGGGTCAACGCCTGGTGGTGTGGCTGGTGGGGGGGTGAGTCTGGAGAGGATGGATCCCGCGGTGGTTGATACCATCCGGTGTGCGCATGCTCCCTCCACTGTCGCGGTTTACGCGGGCAGGTGGCGTGCATTCCAAGAGTGGTGTAAGGGGGGGGGCTGGGACCCAGTCTCCTGCCCCCTGGATGCTGTTCTGGGTTATTTCCAGTCTCTTCTTGGTAGGCTGTCGGCTTCGACAGTGAGGGTATATGCGGCGGCTATATCCTCCTATCATGAGGGTTTTGAGGGGATTGTTTTGTTCCGCCACCCTCTTGTGAAGCGTTTCCTGCTTGGCGCTCGACGCGTTAAGCCGGTGCAACGCTCCTTGGCTCCGACTTGGGATCTTCAATTGGTCCTCGGTCGGTTGTCTTTGGCCCCGTTTGAGCCGCTCGAACAGGCGCCGTTGGGACGGCTGTCTTTCAAGACCGCGTTCCTGCTGGCTGTCACTTCCGCTAAACGCGTGGGTGAGCTCTGTGCTCTTTCGGTACGTCCAGAGTGCCTGTCTTTTCGGACCGATTGCGGTGCCACTCTGCGACCTAATCCTGCTTTCGTGCCTAAGAATATCCGGAGTTCTTTCCGCTCCCGGGATATTGTGGTTCAGGCTTTTCATCCTCCTCCTCACGCTAGTGAGTTAGATGCGGGCCTTCACCTGTCATGTCCGGTCCGTGCTTTGGGGATTTACCTCAGCCGTACTCAGGATTTCAGGGTTACCGACCAGCTTTTTGTCTGTTACGGTGGGGCTCGTGCTGGTAAGGCACTGTCGACGAAGCGCCTGTCCCGTTGGTTGTGCGAGGGTATTGCCCTCTGCTACACGTTGGCTGGGCTGGATCCCCCTGGGGGCGTCAGGGCGCACTCCACTCGTGGGGTGGCTGCTTCTGCCGCTCTCCTGGGTGGGGCCTCGGTGGAGGACATCTGTGCTGCGGCTTCGTGGTCCTCACCGGGCCCCTTTGTAAGGTTTTACCTCATGGACATGACCGGGGGTTCTGTCTCCCAGGCGGTTCTGGGGTCTGTGGCCTTTCCTGCTTCCCGTCCTTTGGTCGGGTAGCAGGGGTATATGGGTATGGGCCACAGTGTGTTGAGTCACACGTGGTTCCGCCTGTACGGTGTGTTCAAGGGGTTCTAGCTCCCTCTTGTTCGCATTCAGGTGGAGTTGACTGCGCCCCCCCTTCGTTAGGAAGGATGGGGTGACAGGGCTCCCCGCTCCCCTTGATGTGGGCTTACGGGTCCTCAGGGGGTACATCTGTCGGGTCTCGCGCCCGCTCTTCCCCATTATCTCGTAAGGCTCAGAGCGGGACGCGATGCAAATACGATATATAACGATAGGTTATGTAGATAACCTAGTTATATTAGTATTGGCTGAGCGTCCCGCTCTGCGCGCCCTGAGTTCCCTCTTGAGGGTTCTTTTCCTGGGACGGGTTTTTGGCGAGGAAGGGTGTTTCATGACCAGAGTCATGGTTATATGGGTGGTGCCACCATAAGGGGCGGGGCCCCATACAGGTGGGGTGCATGTGTTTTTTATTCGTGGGAGATACATTAAGTATCACAGGAGATAGAAGTATCTCGTAAGGCTCAGAGCGGGACGCTCAGCCAATACTAATATAACTAGGTTATCTACATAACCTATCGTTTTGTGAAATGGGCTCTTTCGGTTTCACTGTAAAAGTCCAAGAGGAAATCAACGCGGCGATTATCCGTGCGCGGCCAGAATGTGCTTGCGTGCACGTATAATATTGATCATCTAGCGTTTATTTGAAAACGATTCATAAATAGGCAGACGAATATCAACGTTGTGGAATATTCCAGTAAAAGACGATTTTCATAGAATGGTCCAGAATTAACTGTTTTTTATCTCAAAACGGGTGCTTTTCTAAATGCTCTGAAACGGAAATAAAGCGATAAAAAACCAATCTGCCTTGACAGCACTGACTGGAAAAGAAGTCTTTGATAAGCGACGGGCAGATTAGACACATAGCCATAATTTAAAACATAGATTAGGCGATATTAACGTTAACATTGAAGTGGACCGTGGCATCAAGGGGGTAAAAAGGAAAACCCGGCGTGGCACTCAAAGTGTTAACACTTTGAGCGCCACGCCGGGTTTTCCTTTTTACCCGCTGAATGCCACCATCGGCGCCAATGTTAACGTTAATATTGCCTAATCTATGTTTTAAATTATGGCTATGTGTCTAATCTGCCCATCGCATTATCAAAGACTATTTTCCAGTCAGTGCTGTCAAGGCAGATTGTTTTTTTATCGCGTCATTTCCGTTTGAGAGCATTTAGAAAAGCACCCGTTTTCAGATAAAAAACAGCCCATTCTGGACCTGTGAGGATTGGTTCTTTCCCCACCACAGGCTTCTTAAAGTACTGTGATGATTGGTCCGTTCCCCGCCACACGCTCAGTTCCTTTAAGGTACTTTGTTGATTAATTGCATTCCCCGCCACACGCTCCGTTCCTGTAAGGTGCCGTGTTGATTGGTGCTCTCCCCGCCACACGCTTCTGGAGCAAGTATCAATTTCATCCCGCAGCTGTCACAGCTTGTAATCAGCGCCCTGTGGCTTTATATACCCTGATCCCCCTACTATCGATGTTGGATCGTTCTGAATTACTCCTGCATTTGCCTGCCTTCCCCGTCGCTGTTTGCTGTCTTTTGCTCTCCAGGACTTTCGTGGAGAATCCCTGTGGAGAACCTGGTTTCCCGTTCTGAGCTGCGCCTCGTTATCTGCCCGCTTTACGCGTTGCGCTCTGGTGAGTTTTTGGAAACAGTTCTTTTGGATCATCAGTTTTTTGTGTGTTTGTGAAACACCGAAGAGATCCCGTTTTTGTTTGTACTGTTCTCACCTATTTTTTGTGTTGGATTTACACTTTGGATTACCGTATTGTTTTTTCTCTGGACTCTGCTAACTGTGTGTGGTACACCGAAGATCAAGTCACTTGGAATTATACTGGATCAGTCTCCTCTCTGTTTCTGTTGTGCGCTGGGCTAACTCAGATTTCTCACTCTCTCCGTTTCCACCGGGAGTGAAAGCTGGGAGGATCTGCAGAGCCGCTTCAGACGTCACAAGCCAATTCCTCACCACCACCTACTGGGAGTATCTGCAGAGCCGCAACAACCTTCACATGCCAGATTCCCCGTTTGTTCGGTTGCTCAACTTCATTCCATCTTGTAACTCTGAAAATAAATACGCCCTTGCTTTGGCTAACTCTGAACAACTCTCTCTGTGCCGTTGCGTTTGAGGTCGGTTACAAACCCTAACAGGACCATTCTATGAAAATCGTCCTTTACTGGAATATTCCACAACGTTGATATTCGTCGGCCTTTTTATGAATCGTTTTCAAATAAACGCTAGATGATCAATATTATACGTGCACGCAAGCACATTCGGGCCGCTCACAGATAATCGCTGCGTTGATTTCCTCTCTGACTTTTACAATGAAACCGAAAGAGTCCATTTCACAAAACAGCCTATAACTTCATCAAAATTAGTCTGATTATCCTAACACTGATAACATAGAGTCCTTACTTGACATCAGATGGTATCCAACTGGTATATTCCAATTCCTGATCACCATTCGAAAAAATCGATAAGTGTATGGATCCAACGCGATACAGTAGAACTCCATGATCAGCGGGGCTCAGACGCTCCAGAATGAACTGTGATAACCCCGGCTGGATCAGTGGACTGGAAAATGTGGAGTACCGGATTTTTTCCCCCATCCATTTTCATTGAGTCCATTCCAAAATCCCTTATGTCATCTGAAAGACGATAGGGGGCGCTTTTTTCCACATATAATCTCCGGCGGAGCTCGTGTATACTCGGGTAGGCTCGCGTGATGCAATATGATTTCAGATCGCTAAAAAAGAAAAAAAAGAAAAAATTCAGAGAAATCTCGTGAGTGGCTTTCAACCACATAAAAATAAACCCGAGATATCTCGTGTGTGGCAGTTAAAGTGTTAAGCATGGATTCGAAACACGGATATATCCGTCCTTGGGCGCCATTGTGTTAATACACACAATTGTTAAGGGGATGCAGATCAGAGAAAGACTTTCGTCTTGTTTACATCAGGGTCCCCCATTTTCAATTCATCATAACATATATGACATACATGACATACAGATAGACAGTACTGCTACATCTATACATTTATGACATACCAGATTTACAAATACAGTACTGTTTTTGATACAAGAGTCTAAAAAAGAGAGTATATACATTTGACGAAGAAACTGTACATTGGGGGAGGTTGGTAGGTAGGAGGTTGGTAGGTGGGGTGGTGGGGAAACTGTACATAGGAGGTGGGGGGGGGTAGGCGGGGTGGGGGGGGTGGGTAACTGTACATTGGATTATCGACGAAATCTTACTTGGTTCCAAGAAGAGGGTCTTGTGTATTATTGGGTTTAATAGGACATTTATTGTACATTGGAGGGGGTTGCGTTAGGACATTTACATTCACATTCCTTTACAGCTGTGGGTAGGGCGTTCCACATTGATGTGGCATAATTGCGAAACGTGTTTAGTCCCTTGTTTGAGCCGAATCTGGGTTTAACATGATTTGTGGAGCTCCCTCTGGTGTTGTGGTCGTGGTATTCACTGACCTTTGGGAAGTATTTTGACATGTACATGGGTACCTTAGTCGTGTAGTGTATCTTGTAGACCAGGCACGTTGCAAGTTGCTGTACTCTGTCATCTACTCTAAGCCATCCTAGGTTGTCAAAGTGGGCAGGGGTGAGGTGGGTTCTAGGAGTAAGGTCAAGCAGTAGTCTGACCAGTTTGTTTTGAGATGTTTGTAATTTAGTTTTTAGCGCCTTTGAGGTGCTTTGGTACCATGAGGTGCAAGCATAGTCGTAGTACCCTTGAATGAGTGCTCCTGCCAGAGTCTTCAGGGTATTCTTGTTTACCAGAGAGGAGATCCGGTACGAGAATCGAGTTCGTTGGTTGACTTTTTTTTATTACATTGGATGCCATTTTGTCACAGGAAAGATTTGCCTCTAGGGTGGAACCTAGGTATGTAATTTCATCTTTCCTTGTGACAATATTGTCACCCACTGTAACTGAGAAGCCGTCGGTCTTGCTGAGTCTGTTATTTGAACCGAAGAGAATGGACTCTGTTCTACCCAGGTGTAATGATAGTTTGTTATCAGCGAGCCAGATGCAGATTTTGCCTAGTTCCGAGCTGAGGGTTTTTTCAACCTGTAACTTGTTCTTGTCAGAGACCAGCAGGGCTTAGTCGTCCGCGAACAGGAACAAGTTGCAGTCACAAGCTGACGACATGTCATTTGCATAAATTAGGAACAGTAGCGGTCCTAGTATGCTTCCTTGTGGAACACCACAGCTCACTGGGAGAGGGGGGGGGGGGGTAGGGTACCGTTTACCTCCACCATCTGTTCTCTCCCCTCCAGGTAGGAGGGCCTTTTGTAGGTCCAGCATGACCATGCCACAGTATTTTCCCATGTCCACCTCTTGTTTGATGTGGTCGTTCAAATAGAGAAGGCATGTGTCAGTGGAGTGGGATGTTCTGAAGCCAGATTGGAATTCGTAGATTCGATTTTTTTCCGCAAGGTACTTTTCGACCTGTTCGTATATTATTTTTTCCATGACTTTCGAGATGGCGGTAAGGAAAGAAACAGGGCGGTAGTTGCCTGGGTCTAATTTGCTGCCCTTTTTGTGCAGGGGTGTTACTCTCGCAATTTTGAAGTCTTTGGGTACGTGTCCCTGTTTTATGGAGAGATTTATTATGTGTGTGATGACTGGGGTGATGGCGGCTGCTGAGTCTCTGAGGAATTTGGAGGGAATATTGTCATGGCCAGTGGCCTTGTTAGGTTGGAGGGCGCTCAGTTTTTTGAGTACCTCAGCTGTTGTTACCATTTCTAGTTTGAAATCGTCTTTGCGGACCCCTAGATTATTGTAGTAGGCTATGATGTGTTCTACCCCAAAATGCCCTGAGTGGGAGGGTAGTTTGTTTACCAGTGTGGTGGCTATGTTTGTGAAGAAAATGTTTAAGTAATTGGCTAGTGTACATCCAGGTTGTCTGTGATGAGCATGTTGTCCGTCTTTATGTTTATGTTTGAAAATCTGGTTTTACGTTTTTTACTGTAGCCTAGTTGATTATTGAGTAATTTCCAAAGTTCATGTGGTTTGTTTTTGTTTTCCTCAGTTTTGTCATTGATGAAATTATTTTTTGTAGTTTTGATCATGGAGTTTACGTCATTTCTTAGTCCGTTTTTTTCCAGTTTGAGTTCAGTCACGTGGGCTTGGAGTTCACTGCTCGTGCTTTTACTGTTGCCAGAGTAGAAGAAGAAGTCTTTATTTGTCATGCAGATGAAAACACACATGCATTGGGTTTTGCGAATCTGATTGGCCACTGACGTTTCTGGTCATGTGACATGTGCGCCCAATCGCGTGACGCTAGGGCGGGCCATACTTTTTTTTTTTTGGAAAATCAATCGAGTGGGATGTCTAAAATATGTGTTTTTTTGTGGGGAATACAAATATGGGATTATTTTTCTAATCGGATAACTCCTACCTACATTGTTTTGGATTTCAAAATGGCAGATTTGACCATTTTTCACCCCTTGGCCATACATGGATGCCAACATGTATCTGAAGGAAATCCTAACATGCAAGGTGTTTAAATGATTTTTTTTTATTTATTTATTTTTTAAACTTAAACTTAAAACAGTTATTTAGACAGACAGCACTTACAAAAAATAAATAATAAAAAATGAAGAAACTAGCATCACAATAAAAACAAAAGAAAAAACAGTGTACATAAATATTTACAAGGGTATCACATGGTTAGTTGTCTGGTTCCCCTACTGTTGTTTTCTAGGTATTTGATATAAAGGTTGATTGTGTATCTCCCTTAAACAGGCATAAACAGGTAATTCCTACTCAAAGACGATAAATGCTGACTAAGGTTTGTATGTGTGATCTGGGTCCAGAGACCCTCCTTGAGCTTCTTTCTTCCCTTCTCCTTCGTCCTTTCTTTTTTTTTCTCTTGTTTATTAACTTTCACTTTGCCTTTTGGTTCACCCATACACAAACCACCTCATCCCTGAATATTTAATATCACACCGTTAAACAGACATAAATAATAAGGTATAAAAGCATTCAGCACTTGTAATATCCCAAAAACAAAATAGAAAATATTAACTAAAGTACAGGTGTGTGACATGGGTTCATAGACCCTGCTTGAACATCTTTCCTCCTTTACCCTTCGCTCTCTTGTGTTGCATTTGGTTCTTCCTCTGTGATGTCGTTCTCGTTCCTTTTATAATCCTCCCACTTTCCCCATCTTTCCCCAAATTTCTCTTCCTGTAACCTCAGCATGTGTGTTATCCTTTCCATATCCTGTATTTCTTCCACTATTCCTACCCATTTTGCTATTGTCGGTGGGTCTTCCTTGTACCACAGTCTCGTTATTGCTTTTCTGGCCGCTATCAACATTATCTTTATTAAATATTTGTCCCCCCCTTGTATTCCCTCGTGTGTCAGGTCTCCTAAGTAAAGCACCAGTCCTGTTTGTGGTAGCCCGTATCCTAATATTCTGATCATTGCTTCCCCTATCTCCTCTCAATACCCCTTCAGCTTCTGACATCCCCAGAATATGTGCATGTGATTTGCCCCCTCCTTCCCACACATCCTCCAGCATGCTTTTTGTGTTGGTGCATATTTTCCCTTCAGCTCTGGGGTTATAAAGAATCTGATTATGTTTTTCCATCCAAATTCTTTCCATATTCTCGATCCTGTTGTTGAATGTTGTACCTCACATATGTTCCCCCATTCCTTCCCTGTTATTCCTATCTCTAGTTCTCTCTCCCATTTCTCCCTTATATAATCGGTCGTGTGTCCCTTGCTGGTCATTATAGCCCGGTATATTGCTGATATTACTCTTCCTTGCCCCCCTTCGTATGCCCATACTATCATCTTTATTATTCCATTCTGTTCCTCGTCTTTGGCCCCCCTTATTTCTTTGTTGTAGTAGTCTCTAACCTGTAGATATCTGAAGTGGTCCCTGTTTTCTAGTCCAAATTTCTCCTTTAATTTTTGTAGTGTCTGCATTTCTCCCTTCTCTATCATTTTGCATATTGCTGTTGCCCCCCCCCCCCCCCCCCCCTCTCCCACCTTCTGAATCCATGGTCTTTCGAGGGTTAATGGCCATTCACCTTAACCCTCGCTGTCGGTTCTTGATATAGTGCCTTGATCATCTTCATCGCCCTCTCGTTCAGTCCGAACCTCATCAATGTTTTATATAAAAATGTCCAGCTCACACTGTCGAACGCTTTTTCTGCATCTAGGCTAATCAGTACCGCGCTACCCCCTTGTTTTTGTATCTCCTCTACTATGTGTAATGTCTTTCTCACGTTGTCCTGTGTCTGTCTCCCTTTAATAAATCCAGTTTGATCTTCATCTATAATGTCTGGCATAAACGTCTCAAATCTTTTTGATATTATCGATGTATACATCTTGTAATCTACGTTGAGTATGGACACAGGTCTGAAACTACTACATAATTCCCTATCCTTCCCTTCCTTCGGTATCGTGGTGATTATGGCTTCCTTCCACGAGGGGGGCATTTTCCCCTCTTCCATCGTGTGTCTGAACGCCGCCCCTAACATGGGTGCTAATTCAGTTCTAAATGTCTTGTAGAATTCCGATGGGAATCCGTCGCTCCCCGGAGACTTGTTGTTTTTAGTTCTACTAATTGCATCTTCCAGTTCTTGTTCCGTAATTATTTTATTTAATTCTTCATTCTGTTCTTTCCCTATCGATGGTAACTCTAGCTTCTCCAGATATGTTTCTATTTCCTCTTCTCCCGCTGCTTTTGGCTGTGTGTATAATTTCTCATAGTATTCTCTAAATGTCCTCTCTATTTCAGCTGGGTCCCTCAATATTTCATTAGTCTTTGTATCCCTTATTGTATGTATCGTGTTCAACTTCTGTTGCGTTCTAATTCTCCTAGCCAACAGTCTGGTCGCTTTTGGTCCCCCTTCATAGTACGTTTGTTTCATGAACCTCGCTTTCTTTTCTATTTCCGTCAATAATTCCCTATTTATCCTGGCCTTTACTTCTTTGATTTCTCCGAGCGTTTCCTGTTCTTTTGATATCTGGTGTCTCCCCTCTAGCTTCTTCAGCTTCCCTATCAGATTGTGATATGTCTCCGTTCTGGCCTTCTTCAGCATTGCTGTTTTTTCCATCAATTTCCCCCTTATCACTACCTTCAGTGTGTCCCATAGAATGTTCGGGTCTACCGCCCCGTTGTCATTTTCTTCCTTATATCTGGCTATCTCCTCCTTGATCTGACTCACCACCCCTTTGTTATTTAATATTCCTACATTTAGTCTCCAAATCGTGTTCCTCCGTCTCCCTTCTAGATCTACTGTCAGATATATGGCACTGTGATCCGATATGTCCGCTACTCCTATACTGCTCTCCCGTGCCCTGTAACTGTCCCCCGTCGTCATCAAAAAGTAGTCTATTCTCGCATATGTCACGTGTGGGTGTGAGTAATGTGTGTATTCCCTGTCCATGGCGTGCATCTCCCTCCAAACGTCTGTAATTCCCATTTCCGTCATCTGAATATTCATATATCTACTGATGGGCGCCCGTCCTTTTCTAGTACTCGTGGTGTCTAGGTCGTGATTCAGTACTACGTTAAAATCCCACGTACATATCAATATCCCTTCTAGTTCCAACACTATCATGTCAAAAATGGTCTCATATAAATCCCTCTCACTCTCTGGGGGTGCATAAACATTTACTAACGTAACCATTTGGCCCTCCATTTTCCCCTTCACCAGAACAAACCTTCCCTCCTTGTCTCTTACTTCCTTGATCAATTCAAATTTGACTGTGTTTTTGATTAACGTGATTACTCCTCTCCTCGGGTTTTGTTCAAAGGAACTATAGTATGCATTTTCATATCCAAATCTCTTCAGTTTCTCATGACCCTGTGCTACCAAATGTGTCTCCTGCAGAAAAATCACTTCCATCTCACTTTTTTTACATTTCAACATCACTTTGCCCCTTTTTATCGCATTATTCATTCCATTAACGTTTAACGACATCATTTTTATACCTTTAACCCTTGTCATCTTTCTTCTTCTTTCGTCTGTCAGTCCCCCCCATGTCACACTCATTCCCCCCTCCGGTTGGAGCCTCCGCTCTCTTCACCGAATACATATAGTGATTAACATAAATAAAAAACATAAACTTTACATAAAGTGCTCCCAAGGCGTTCGGGGGGTCCCTGTGTCCCCCCCTGTCCCCTGCTGGTGGGTGAGGGGTAATTGCCCTCCTAACGAGGGGCCCCCTCCTGACGGCTTGGGGGTTTGAAACCCTTGCCCCCAATCGCTCGTCATATTTGTCCAGCTTTCTTACTGTTTTTTTTTTTTTGCTTTCGAGCTCCTGGTCAAAAGCGCTCTGTCCTTCCTTTTGATCAAAGACCCTCTTTTCTTGGTCCCTCTCAATCTTATTATTTTCTTTTCCTCTCCTCTATTTTCTATGTGATGTCCATTTATCCCCTTAATCCCTCCCAACTGTGTTACTCACAGCATGTGTCTATATCTGTTTCAGTATGTTCTGTGTCTCGCCTATCTAACCTAGTTATATTTCCATTTATTTCCTCCATCAGCTTGTGTATTATGTGTCCATGTATACGTTACGTTCATTTCTATATCCTGCCTCTACCTGGGAATGTGTGCTTATGCATATGTTATTTCAGTTTCTATACTTTGTCTCTATTTGAATAGTTTTTCAATCTCTTGTGCGTGTACTCATCCGTTCGTCTCCTCCCGCCTCCTCTCCGTCTGGCCTCCTCATCCGTCTCCGTCCTCGCTCCGTCACGTTTCACCTCCGCCTCCTCCTCTCTCCTCCCTCCTGTTTCGGTCTCCCACTCTGATCCACCGGCGAGCTCCCTCCAATCTCTGCTGCAGGCTCCGCGTCTGTTCCTCCCGTCTCCTTCCTTCTCCGTCCTCCGACATCCTCATCCCTCGCCGTCTCATCTCTCGCTCCGCTTCTCGTGCCGTCGCGTACATCGCCGCCCCTTCCTCCCAGTGAATCCTTAGCGAGGTCATGGGTGACTGGAATCTCATTCCGTTTTCTTTCAGGGTTTTCTTCAGTCCCGCGTAGGACCTGCGTGTTATCGCTACCGCTGTCGAGTAGTCGTGATCAAATGATAGTCTTTTCCCTTCGATTTCAATCTTCTTGTCCACGCGGTTCTGAGTACCAATTCCTTAACCTCGAATCTCAGAAAGTTAATAATCACCGCCCTCGGAGGTCTGTCCGGTTGTGGTCTCGGAGCCAACGCCCTGTGGGCTCTCTGTATCTCCTTTTTTTCCAGTCCCGTTTCCTTCATTTGTTCTTTGATAAGCTTTTCCACATATAGGGTCACCGATTCCCCTTCGACTCCTTCTTTCAGTCCCCATATTCTGATGTTATTTCTCCGTGACCTCCCCTCCATGTCCGACATCTTTGTCTCCATCGGTTCTTGTTTCTGAATCACACATGTTAATACCTCGTGTATCTCCGTGTTCCATTCCTCCGCGTGTGACGTCCTAGTCTGTAACTCGGTCACGTTTCTGTCCTGTTCCGCCATCTTCTCCTCCACCCTTTTGATTTCTGTATTCATTTCACCTCTGAAGTCCTCCTGTTCCTTCTTCAATTCCTCCCGTAGCTTCCCAATATCATTCCTTATCGTGTCCGTGTTCAGTTTTATCGCCGCTGTTATGTTCTCCAGTATCCCGGCCTGCATGATCACGGCCCATCCTGGCATTCCCGTGTCTGCCTCAACGGTACCTCCCCCTTCTTTCGCCTGGCTTTTCTCGGCTTCGCTTCGGGGATTCTGTTTCTTCAAATTCTCTCCTTCTCGTATGTTCTCCATTTCTATTTCCTTCACAATCGTTGTCTCTTCCTTACTTCTCGTGAGCATTTTCCTTTTTAATTACTTTTCGGGTCTTTTTTTATCCGTTTTTTCACTCATTTGACCAGGAGCTCTATCGCACGTGTGTTACCCGTCTGCTCTCATACCGGAAGTCCAAATGATTTGTTTCTTAATGGGGAATTCAAATATGAGGTCATTTTTGGGATAGGATAAATATAACCTGCATAATTTTGGATTTCAAAATGGCCGATTTTACCATTTGAACCCATTGGTATTGTATTACAAAATTGCAAAGATAAAAAATATATGGGAAATCATTTATAATGACAAAGCCATCAAATTTATTAACAAGTGAACTGTATATAACTGGATACAACTCCAAAGATCAATAATAATAATACTAACAATAATCAATTGTATTTGTAATGCACACAAACACCTAAGTGCTAAATCTCGATCTCCTGACTTCTTGAACTTTGCCAGGTTCCAATATCTTGATTGGACTCATTCTTGGATGGCAAGATCTCCTACTGTACTGCTTTAGCCACCAACCTACAAACACAAACTTAAAGTCAACGTCAGCCATAAATAGGTGAGCTCTTTCCAGAACTACTCAGCAGAAACCTCTGTAACTGTAACTGAGGGGTACAATTCCCTGACTGTATTACTAGATATGATACTTACTACCACTACCTTTGTACTTAATATTCGGCCACCCAGTACACGGCATAAATATATTATGATGAACACTGTCACGTAGATGAAACGGATCCAACACAAATGTACGAATTAGAAATAGGTCTTTATTTCTACACAGCGATGGTGTGTAGAGCAAGCACTTAATCAAATCAATCACATTTATGAATGGAATTAGTATGCACTTTTATGGCAAGAGTACTCGTCGGTATATCAATAGAGAATGTCCAATCTCTGAAGGCGCAGGTGGTACATATACGACCTGGAATAGTTTAAGGAATAACAGCAATGATACTTTAATGATTATAGGCTGGATACACTAGGGGGGGTTAATCCGGTCGCTTGTAAGCCGACAGGAGTAGGAGGGGGGGGGGGGGTAGAATCCGGCTGCCTCATCCGGCCAAGGGTATCCCAGGTGAACCCACTGTAGTGCCGTTCAATGCGCCGGCGATCCTTGGACCACAGATGAAAGCAGATAGACTCTTTGTGGGCCGGCGTTCTCCGGTCCACGGAGGAGAGACGTGAAGCGACCTCGTCTTGCAGAGCGTCTCCTCACCTTGCGTCCTCTCCAGGGGAGGGGGGTTCCAACACACGGCAGTGTCGGGGGTCTTTATCCATGGAATAATCAACGTATACAAAGCATAATCCGTGCCTGGGAAGGCGGGCTGTCGTCGGTAGAATAATCCGGTATACAGGTCCACTCGCTCGTCGGCTCTGGGGCTCCTCGGGTGCAGCTTCACGTGGGGTCAACCACCCTGGATAAGCAGCCAGTTCTCTGCCCGAAACGATGGGGTGCTGACTACGGTAGTATTCTCACCGCACGAAGCACTATATATTAACAGACTATTATTAGCTTAATAGACTACGTCCAACTCGACGATATAGTGCCAAATATGACTATTCAAATATTAATATACACGATGTCTCAATACCGATGGTAGGCGAACTTGGCCTTACTCCCACACGTGGCGTCGCGGGGAGGCTTTACGTCTGTGACTCTATTGGAGGGTAAGAAACTGGACTGAAAAGAAAGTCCTACTTTAGTAGCGCAGTATATATACGCACTATGAACAAATAGTCCCATTAGTGGTGCGGTAGTCAGATTCCTACGCGGAACTAGGACTTGTTCGTACATGTGGAGCGGTACGTTTGAACTGGGTCTGAGGGGTATGGCAGCCTGGCACCAAGGTCTCGACCAATAGTAGAATGGAGACTATTATGGGATGTTCAGTAGGCTAGAATGGATATTCAATGCATATTGTACAAGGAATATACATATAAGGGATATCAGGGAATATTAGAGAATATACAAATACAATTAAATATACATATATAAATAAATATATATATTCGGTTTAATCTGGCCCTTCACAACAGCCACCCCCTGATTGGTCCCAGACCTAATCAGTTAAACAGAGACAGATTAATCGCGTTGTCTATTTACACATAAGGGTTTGCTGTAGGGGTCAGTCAACTTCACAAAGTCATAGGGTTATAGGGTCATGGTCATCATCGATTGTGTCTGGGAGTCGGGGCAGTTCTATGAGCCTCGCCACGGGACGGGTGTAAGTGCGACCCTGGACGAGCACTTCAGCTGCTCGGACCTTGCCGTCGGCACCGGTGATCACTTTGCTTACGCGACCGGCCGGCCACATAGCTCTGGGCAGTGATTGATCAATAATCATGACGACTGTTCCTTCTGTCAAATTGTCTCTCTCCTTTACCCACTTCTGGCGGGTCTGTAGAGACGGTAGGTAGTGCAGTAGGAAACTGTTCCAAAACTTGTCGGCTAATACTTGGCTGTACCTCCACATTCGTCGGCCGTTCGCTTCTTCAGGCCGGTACATTGTCTGGGGTAATGCAGGATCTAGCCGCTCCATCAGGAGTGTGTTGGGGGTAACTGGGACGATATCCGCCACATCACTGGAGACATATCCGAGGGGCTTCGAGTTAAGTACCCCCTCAATCTCCGTGAGGACTGTCATTAGGACTTCTTCCGCCACAGTCTGGGCCCCAAGTACTGCGTACAGGGCTGTCTTTATGGAGCGCACTTCTCGTTCCCAAGTGCCACCGAAGTGGGGTGCGTTTGGGGGGTTGAATTGGAAATCAACCTGTGCTGGAGCGAGGTGGGTCTTAAGTTCTGGGCCCATAGCTTGGAAGCTCTCTCTCAGCTCTCTTTCGCCGCCTTTGAAGTTTGTCCCATGATCGGACAATAGGGTAGACGGTCTTCCTTTCCGTGATGTGAATCTACGGAAGGCCATAAGGAATGAGTCTGTGCTCATGGTCGGGAGAAGCTCGATGTGTATCGCTCTGGTGGTCATGCATTTGAATACAATACCCCACCGCTTCTCGGTTCCTCTTCCTTTCTTTAGGTGCAGCGGGCCAAAGCAGTCCATACCCGTTGAGTGGAATGGCTTGTCACCGATTCGGAGGCGACATGGAGGAAGGTCAGCCATCCTTGGTATGCTGGGCTGCGCGCGCCACTTGCGGCAGTCTAGACATGTTCGCTGGAAGCGTCGTACCGCCTCTCTTCCTTGTAGGATCCAGTAACGACGTCTGATTTCCGCGAAGACTCTTTCTGCTCCTGCGTGATGTACATCCTCATCGTATTTCTTTATAATCAGCTCTGTGACCTTGTGTCGGCTGTTCAATACGATCGGGTATTTAATGTCATCCGGTAGATTGGGGGCTCTGCGTAGGCGACCACCCACTCTGATGAGGGTATGAGCGTCGCTCTCGGGGGCCAGATGAATTAATCTGCTGTCGGATGGGACGGGCTTTCCTCCCTGTAGACAGGCCAATTCATCGGGGAACGAGTCTCTCTGGGCTCGCTGCAGTAGAAGCAATTCTGCTTCCTCGTAGTTAGCTGCTGACATATCAGCGGGGGACTTGCACTCCGGGTGGTACCGCAGGAATGTTCTTTGTTGTGCACTCTCTATGGACGTGCAATCGTCTATGTTAGGGTCGGTGGAGGCTACGGTGCTCAATCCACAGAACACAGACTTCTTATTTTCCACCTCCTCTGGACTTGCTTCCCTCGGGGTGGGCATGGGCCACTGTCCTTCCGGGAGTCTTAGGAATGCGGGGCCGTCACTGTAGACATTGCGACGGGTGAGGTCATCCAGGGGCATCCCCCGGGTGATGACGTCAGCTGGGTTCTGTTTTGTATCAACGTAGCGCCACTCTGTTTCTCCGGTTAACTCTTCGGTTAAGTCTTGAATCTCGGTGACTCTGACTCCCACGAAGACTTTGTACTTGCATGAGTCCGATTTGATCCAGGCGAGTACCGTCGTGGAATCTGACCACAGGATTGTTCTAGACACCGGTATGGTGAGCTCACGTTGGATGAGCGTGGCTAGGTGCGCTCCGGCTAGGGCTGCGCAGAGCTCTAGACGTGGGATAGATTGTTGCTTGCGTGGGGCTATTCTCGAGCGGCCGAGGACAAATGCTGTGTAGATCTCTCCCCCCTTCTCTTGGGCCCGCAAGTAGGCTACTGATCCGTATGCGACCTCTGAGGCGTCACTGAAGACGTGTAAGTCCATTTTACATGTCTCTGGCCTCACCGTGGGTGGGAAGTAGCTTCGGCGCATATTAACGCCTGGGAGTGAGTGGAGCTCCATCTCCCACTCTCTCCAGGTGGATGCAAGGTGTGCGGGAATGGGGTCGTCCCAGCCCTGGTCCTTGTCCCACAATGCTCGTACAATCATTTTTGCCCTGGTGGTGTACGGTAGAATACATCCTAGCGGGTCATATTGTCGGGCGAGTGTTGTGTACACACTCCGTCTGGTGGTCGGCGCCGCCGCCGGCCTTCCCTGCTCCGTAGTCAGGGGCTTGTGTCTGTAGTGAAGCGAATCTGTTTTGAATCGCCACACAAATCCCAGGGTCATCTCCTGGGCTTCTCCCGGGATTGTAGCCATCCAGGTCTCGCTGCTGGCTGCCTTGTCCTCGGAGGAGAGGCTGCGCAGTACTTGCGGATCGCTGCTGGCCCACTGCCTGAGATCAAAGCCGCCTTTGATCAATGAGGCGCGGAGTTTAATCAGGAGAGCCTCGGCTTCTTCCTGGGTTGAAAGGCTTTGTAGACAGTTGTCTACGTAGAAGCTGTTCTTTACGCTGTGTCGGACCTCTTCGTCCGCTGCTGGGTCCTCTGCTACATGTTTCTGTAGTGCAAATGTAGCACAGCAGGGGCTGCACATCGTTCCGAAGGGGAGGACTTCCCATTGGTAGATGGCTGGGTGCTCATCTCCTGGCTTCTCTCTCCATAGGAACCGTAACAGGGGCTTGTCTGCCTCTACTAATCTCACCTGCAGGAACATTCCTTTAGTGTCCCCGCTGATGGCCACCTTTTCCTGGCGGAAGCGGAGTAGAACGCCGAGTAGGGAGGGGCCGAGTGTGGGACCGGGCAGTAACTCTTTATTCAGATTTTGGGATCCGATCTGGTAGCTGCAGTTAAATACTATGCGGTCTTTACCGTTGTGATGGACCTTGTGGTGAGGCACGTACCACGATTCAGTGGTCTGGTCAGCCTCTTTAATGTCCATCTTTGTGACGTGTCCCGCTGTGATGAGCTTCTCAATCTCAGCGCGGTATACACTCTCTTGGGCGGGGTTCTTGGCTAAGCGCCGCTCCGTGTTCAGCAGGTACCGTTCTGTGGCGTCTGTCTTGGCGTGGAAAGTAGGCATTCCTTCTCGCCGCAGGAGTGGCGTGGCGTATCTCAACACGCCGTTGACCGGGACTCTCTTGGTCCCTGTCTCGAGGAGGTGAATGGCGTAAATGTCATCTTTAGAGCGAATGTCTTTCTTTCAGTTCTTAAAGGGCATTTGTTCCAAGGTCCATAGCCGCTCTACGTGTTGCAGGAGTGCGGTTTCTCCCTCTGTGACTCGGGAGTGGAGACATCTAGTGGCTGTACTTCGGTTGAGAGATTTGGCGAACGGGTCTTGGAGAGTCCATCCCAAACGGGTCTCGACTGCTGCAGGACAGCCTCGGGGTCCGGTATGAACCCGGTCTATCGGGACAATGAGGTCTGCATGGTCGGAGCCTATCAACAGGGTCGGCATAGCATTGTCTATGAGCGGGATCGGTAACTTGCGCAGATGTGCATATTTCTCCATCAGCTTGGCGACGGGGTATGTGTACCGCGACAGTCCTATTTCTTGGCTGGTGAAAGCGTCTGTAATCTGGTACCGTCGCTCAGGCTGGCCGCTTGCTGCGATAGAGAATGAGACATTCTCGCCCTTTATCGTCTTCAAATCTCGTCTTATTGTCCGAATTGTCATTTGGGTTTCGCTTCCCCGCAGCCCTAGCTGGGCCGCAGCGGAGGCGAGCAGCAGGGTCTTCTCTGACCCGTCATCGAGGACGGCGTAAGTGTCCAGGACTTTATTCTGGTAGCTTAGTGTCACACGCACTACTTTTAGGAGTACTCGGGCTCCACTGCTGCTGGCGGGATCGATGTACATGACGCTCGCTTTGCTGCTGGATGGTGCGGGTGAAGGGCGCCGTCTGTTACTGTCGTGAAGTATGTCCAGATGGGCTCCATCGCACTTGGTGCACCTTTTCTTTAAGCGGCATTCGGCTGCCATGTGTGAGCGCGCACAGCGAAAACAGCGCTTGTTGGACTTTATCCATTGACTTGCTTCCTCCGCGTTCAGCTTGGGGAAGGAGTCACATTGCGCTAGCCAGTGTTCTTTCTCACAGTAGGGGCACACTATCTTCCACTTCTCCGTTCTGGAGGGGGTACTGTGGCTCCTGCTGCTCGGTACTGACTCCGATTGGTGCATCACAGTCACCGATCTTCTTCCATCATTTAGTCGTCTGGTTCCTTCTCTGGAGCCAGGGGTGCTCCGTCCGAATGTATCTAGCCGTAGGCTGCTGACTTCTCTCGCCAGGAAGTCTGCTAGATCGAGGAGGTTCGGTTCGGGGCCATTCGGGTCTCGGTGGTCCCTCTGTCGCCTAAAACGCTCCTGTCGAGCGGGCGGCAGCTTCTCCAAGATCCTTTCCACATTTGAGTTGGCGTAAAGTTCGTGCCTCCCCTTCTCTCTCTGCGCTCCCAACATCCCTACCAGGGACTGCACTCTGATGGACAGGTCGTCCAGTGCTCGATTGTCTATTGCTGGGGGTAAGCGGTCGATGTGTCGGATCTCCTGGATCACGTAATCCCATATGCGCCCATACCTCTGGTCCAATGCTACCAGCGCTGCTGTGTATGGGGTGGTGGAAGTCGCGTAGGCGAGCGCTATATTATGTGCGCGGGGCACCTTTAAGTGCTTCAGTAGGATGGCGTATTTATGGCGTTCATCCAATACATCCACCAACATGGTCTCCAGACACATGTGGAGTTCCGTATACTGGGCCCGGTTCTCTTGGGTGAAGTCGGGTACCATAGGCGGGCCAATGTATGACGCTGACTGTGGATACATCGGCGAGCGTTGGGGGAGAGGCCTCCTAGGCGAGTCTCCTCCCGCTCCTTGGTATGGGCTGGTACCGGCAGTGTACCATGGCCCGCTTGTCCAGGTGCTGTTCCTCGGTGCGGGTCGTGCGTCGTGCTCACCCGTGTATAGAGTCGGGGGTCTGTAGCGCAGCTCCGCGGGAGTATAGCCTGGGCTGTACCGGACCTCCTGGTCCGGTAGAGTACTGTGCTGTCGTCGGGCGTGGTTCTCCTCCTCTTCCTCTTCGTCTTCAGTTAGGTCATCCAGTGCTTGTAGTCTCTGGTTTAGCCTCTCCACAGGATATGCTGCTCCTTCCCGGTTGCTAGGTCTCGCTTGGACCGGTGGGGGGAGGTGGTCTGTGGGGGGTATAGACCTCGTCTGTTGGTCAAGTTCAGGGTTGTTTACTCGGCTAGGGGATGCCGCCCTGGAGGTGTGTCTAGACGAGTTCCTGGAGCCTCTGGCGGAGGGAGAGGGTGTTGTCCGTCTGATCAGCTGTTCTATTAGTTGCGCCTGCTGTCTGTCGCGCTCTGCGTCCCGTAGAGCACCAGCAGCTGCTCGCTGGCTGTCTGCTCGGTCTCGGGCCACATTCTCTTCTCTCTGAATGCGTCTTAGTTCTAGACGTATATGCTCTTCTTCGCTCCGCTGCTGGATCTGCAGTCGGTCGCGTTCAGCAGCGGCGTTCAGGCTGATGAGGAAGGCCTGCTGTAGGGTCCTCTCTGCCTCGCTGGGAGAAGGCGGTTGTATAGGGGAGCCTTCCCTCGGGGTACTCCTTGCGGAGCCTTGGAGCTCTATCTCCACGGTGCTCTCCCCGTCTTCTTCCGTGCCGAGTTCTCTCTCGGTAGCGTTGTATTCCTCCCGGAACTCATCGGGGACTACTTCTTCAGTACTGGCGGGGTGTGAAGTCATGTCTGGTTCCCACTGGTCCCCACCGTGAACTTGGTCAGTTACATTAGAGCCCGTAGGGGCCTCTATGGTCGGGGTAGTCTGGGCGTTGGGGTTAGACATACTTTTACTTTCTAGTTTTACCGCGTTTACTGTTAGTAGAAGACTAGGTTGTTGACTGACAGCGTAAGCCTCTAAGTACTGAGGGAGCCGTCGTTCGCGCTGCGGGCGTTGGTTAGGAGGATCGTTTCGTGGAGTGTTCATCATAGGCCATTTCAATATTAATAACACTATATTAATATTACACTGATTACCCTCCGGCTCGAAGGACCAATTGTAACTGAGGGGTACAATTCCCTGACTGTATTACTAGATATGATACTTACTACCACTACCTTTGTACTTAATATTCGGCCACCCAGTACACGGCATAAATATATTATGATGAACACTGTCACGTAGATGAAACGGATCCAACACAAATGTACGAATTAGAAATAGGTCTTTATTTCTACACAGCGATGGTGTGTAGAGCAAGCACTTAATCAAATCAATCACATTTATGAATGGAATTAGTATGCACTTTTATGGCAAGAGTACTCGTCGGTATATCAATAGAGAATGTCCAATCTCTGAAGGCGCAGGTGGTACATATACGACCTGGAATAGTTTAAGGAATAACAGCAATGATACTTTAATGATTATAGGCTGGATACACTAGGGGGGGTTAATCCGGTCGCTTGTAAGCCGACAGGAGTAGGAGGGGGGGGGGGGTAGAATCCGGCTGCCTCATCCGGCCAAGGGTATCCCAGGTGAACCCACTGTAGTGCCGTTCAATGCGCCGGCGATCCTTGGACCACAGATGAAAGCAGATAGACTCTTTGTGGGCCGGCGTTCTCCGGTCCACGGAGGAGAGACGTGAAGCGACCTCGTCTTGCAGAGCGTCTCCTCACCTTGCGTCCTCTCCAGGGGGGGGGGGTTCCAACACACGGCAGTGTCGGGGGTCTTTATCCATGGAATAATCAACGTATACAAAGCATAATCCGTGCCTGGGAAGGCGGGCTGTCGTCGGTAGAATAATCCGGTATACAGGTCCACTCGCTCGTCGGCTCTGGGGCTCCTCGGGTGCAGCTTCACGTGGGGTCAACCACCCTGGATAAGCAGCCAGTTCTCTGCCCGAAACGATGGGGTGCTGACTACGGTAGTATTCTCACCGCACGAAGCACTATATATTAACAGACTATTATCAGCTTAATAGACTACGTCCAACTCGACGATATAGTGCCAAATATGACTATTCAAATATTAATATACACGATGTCTCAATACCGATGGTAGGCGAACTTGGCCTTACTCCCACACGTGGCGTCGCGGGGAGGCTTTACGTCTGTGACTCTATTGGAGGGTAAGAAACTGGACTGAAAAGAAAGTCCTACTTTAGTAGCGCAGTATATATACGCACTATGAACAAATAGTCCCATTAGTGGTGCGGTAGTCAGATTCCTACGCGGAACTAGGACTTGTTCGTACATGTGGAGCGGTACGTTTGAACTGGGTCTGAGGGGTATGGCAGCCTGGCACCAAGGTCTCGACCAATAGTAGAATGGAGACTATTATGGGATGTTCAGTAGGCTAGAATGGATATTCAATGCATATTGTACAAGGAATATACAAGGGATATCAGGGAATATTAGAGAATATACAAATACAATTAAATATATATATATAAATAAATATATATATTCGGTTTAATCTGGCCCTTCACAAAAGTAACCATTTTAACAAACGTCTCAATGTATTGAGAAAATCCATGGGGCTCCATCAATCCTCTATCTTCTTAAAACATTGGAAAGGCAGGGGATGGAAAAGAAGGCAGAGAAAAGGAGAAGGGGCAAAGAAGAAAGCTTTGCAGCAGCAGACAAGGTTGCCAGGAAGGATGTTGAGAGCTTCCTTACAGTCCCTGAAGTTGAGCTCATTCCTGAAACTGACCCTGCAGCTTCAGCAAAGCTACGGAAAGATTATGATGAGATTCCAAACATCGCCCTTGCTAGTGTAAGGTATGGCATAGGTCTAAGGCCAACTGCAGCTATAGCAACTGCAGCTCTGATTGATGCAGGACTCATCTTAGAAGATGACACAAGTAAAGTGATTGATAAGAACAAGGTTAAGAGAGCACAAGAAAAGTTGATGCAAGAGCTGGGGGAAGAGTTTGAGGAGAAGTGCAGGGAGGAGGGGGGGATCTCCTGTATCCTCTTTGATGGACGGATTGACATGACCAATGTGATGATGGAAGCTGAGGGCAGTGACCAATCTTTTCCTGCAAAGATCAAGGAAGAACACTATAGTGTTGCTAGTGAGCCTGGCAGCAACTATCTGTTCCACTTTACACCAGAGAAAGCAATTAAAGAGGAGTCCCATGCAGAGAAGATTGCTAAGGTCCTGTTTGCCTGGCTGAAAGAGAGAGGTTCTGATAAGACCTTGTGGGCCATTGGAGGAGACTCGACCAATGTCAACACTGGAGTGAAGGCAGGTGTAATGCGGAAGCTGGAGCTGCACCTGGGGAGAAAGCTGGTCTGGTTGGTGTGCAACCTGCACACTGGTGAACTTCCACTGCGCCGTCTCATTGTTGAAGTTGATGGGGCTACTCTGTCAGACAACAAATTGGCTGGGCCAATAGGACAGCTCCTTGATTCTGTTACAGACTTGGAGATCAATCCTAACTTCACCAGGATCTTTCTTGGCCCTCCGCTGATCAAGCTGCCTGAGAAGATCATTCAAGATCTCTCAACTGATCAACACTATGGCTATAAGCTGGTCTGTGCAATCATGGATGGAGTGCTTTCTGCAAGGCTGGCTCTGCTGGAGATTGGACCGGTAAACCACAGCCGCTGGCTCGCCACAGCAAACAGACTCCTCAGGCTCTGGGTGTCAAAGCATCAACTTAAAAGAAAGAACCTGAATAATCTACAATGCATTGTGGAATTCATCATTGGAGTGTATTATCCATGTTGGTTCAACATGAAGGTCAAGCACTCCTGGATCGAAGGGCCTAGGAACATCAGCTGGACTGCCTCAAGTCTCAGAGGAAGGAGGTGCTGGATGTTGTGATGCCAACTGTGAGAAGATCTGCTTGGTATGCCCACAGTGAAGCCATCCTCCAAACACTGCTGTGCTCTGAGGATCAAAAAGAGAGAATTGAGGGGGTGGAGAGAATCCTGGCCATCAGGGGAGAGGGGGATCCAGACACTCAACTGGGAGACTCCTGTGTCAGGATCAGAAGAACACCTCACATCAATAGTGACGCTTCCAGCATTCGTGGCTTAATCAGCTGGTCAGAAGATTTGTCAGAGCCACCTCTCACCTGCTCCCTAAGCACCTCCGAGGTGAAGAACTTAATCAACACCCCCATGGAGGTTCTCGACTGGCCTTGCCACACACAAAGCATCGAGAGGGTTGTTAAAATGGTGACTGAGGCCTCTGCTAAGTACTTTTCACAAGAAAAAAGGGATGGAGGGATCAGGGCTCAGGAGACCAGCAGGAGGCTGATGTCCAAGAATGAATCCAAGCAGGACTTGTGCAACCTGATCAAATTTAAGAAGATAGAGGATTGATGGAGCCACATGCATTTTCTCAATACATTGAGACGTTTGTTAAAATGGTTACAGAGGTTTCTGCTGAGTAGTTCTGGAAAGAGCTCACCTATTTATGGCTGACGTTGACTTTAAGTTTGTGTTTGTAGGTTGGTGGCTAAAGCAGTACAGTAGGAGGTCTTGCCATTTAAGAATGAGTCCAATCAAGATATTGGAACCTGGCAAAGTTCAAGAAGTCAGGAGATCGAGATCTAGCACTTAGGTGTTTGTGTGCATTACAAATACAATTGATTATTGTTAGTATTATTATTATTGATCTTTGGAGTTGTATCCAGTTATATACAGTTCACTTGTTAATAAATTTGATGGCTTTGTCATTATAAATGATTTTCCCTATTATTTTTTATCTTTGCAATTTTGTAATACAATACCAATGGGTTCAAATGGTAAAATCAGCCATTTTGAAATCCAAAATTATGCAGGTTATATTTATCCTATCCCAAAAATTACCTCATATTTGAATTCCCCATTAAGAAACACATCATTTAGACACATTGCATGTTAGGATTTCCTTCAGATTCATGTTGGCATCCATGTATGGCCAAGGGGTGAAAAATGGTAAAATCGGCCATTTTGAAATCCAAAATGATGTAGGTTAGAGTTATCCTATCCCAAAAATGAACTCATATTTGAATTCCCCATTAAGAAACACATCATTTAGACACCTTGCATGTTAGGATTTCCTTCAGATTCATGTTGGCATCCATGTATGGCCAAGGGGTGAAAAATGGTCAAATCGGCCATTTTGAAATCCAAAACAATGTAGGTAGGCGTTATCCGATTAGAAAAATAATCCCATATTTGAATTCCCCACAAAAAAACACATATTTTAGACACCCCACTCGATTGATTTTCCAAAACAAAAAAAGTATGGCCCGCCCTAGCGTGACGCGCCCATTTCCGCCTCGACCAGCAGCAAACCCTAACCCTAACCCTAACCGTTCTATCGCCATGCTCTAAGACAAACTCTAACCTTAACCAACTTCGAAAGAGTGCCTAAGCTTAACCGGGGAAAGAACTTGCCATCACACGATTGGTGCGACCAGAAACATCAGTGGCCAATCAAATCGCAAAATGGGAACGCAGAAGCATGCACCGTTTGGGTTAAAGGGGAACTATCTTATAAATGACCTTTTCCTGTGTTTAGGGTTATTTTCTAGCTATGTGGACTTATAGTAATAGAATCTATGTCTCTAATTCTCGATTTGGCGCATTCTTCCAATTCTCCCCTCACAATAATGTCCCTCCCTCAAGTGAGTCATCTGAAAATTTGCCTATATGGGACGTCATATGGTGCATTTGCATAATAACACCCGCCCCCTCTAGCTGCCCACCGAGCGAGAGAAGCAGAGAACTGTAAACGCTCTGCGTCTCCCTCTCCCTCTCGAGGAAGTCCACCACCGCGCTGCGCCACAGACAGCTCATGCTCCCGAACCGAGAGAGAGAGAACTGTAAACACTCTGCGTGTCCTCCCGGCTCAAGTCCACCACCGCGCTGCGCCATAGACAGCTCATGCTCCCGAATCGAGAGAGAGAGAACTGTAAACACTCTGCGTGTCCTCCCGGCTCAAGTCCACCACCGCGCTGCGCCACAGACAGCTCATGCTCCCGAACCGAGAGAGAGAGAACTGTAAACACTCCGCGTGTCCTCCCGGCTCCCTCTCCCGGGAGGACACGCAGAGTGTTTACACTTTTTTTTCTCTCTCTCTCTCTCTCTCTCTCTCTCTCTCTCTCTCTCTCTCTCTCTCTCTCTCTCTCTCTCTCTCTCATAGCAGCAGCAAACTAACACAACGTATAGACATAGGGTGTCTGTCTGTCTGTCTGTCTGTCTGTCTGTCTCTCTCTCTCTCTCTCTCTCTCTCTCTCTCTCTCTCTCTCTCTCTCTCTCTCTCATAGCAGCAGCAAACTAACACAACGTATAGACATAGGGTGTCTGTCTGTCTGTCTGTCTACACCCCCTCTCTCTCTCTCTCTCTCTCTCTCGACTGACTGTCACTCAAAGTGCTTATGGGCGGAGCCAGGCCATAACAGCCTGATTTCTTGTGGCTGAAAAATGATGGGTTTGAGTACTTGATTAGAAATATAAACCAATGCATTTTTTTTTTAAACGTACAGATGTCTTCAATAGACTGACAGGAATTGTTTAAAGTTGCCCAAATAGTGCTAGGAATAGTAAAATAGTTCCCCTTTAAGAATACAGGCATCCCATTGTCCATCCCTCCAAGGGCAGCTGGGAGCAGACATGGGCTGTGGTGTGGGCCTCGCCCCCGGGACCAATCCAAGTGATCCTGTCCGTCTTCGTCAGGGACGCAACAGCGTTAGTGATCTGTTCTGCATGTTTTTCCATTGGGTCTCCTTTTCTGGAGTGGAAACCCTTGTGAGCACGGGGAGAACATGCAAACTCCACACAGAAAGGCCCCTACCTTGCAACCCGGCAACCTTGTCCCCAAGCGGGAATCGAACCCATGACATTCTTGCTGAGAGGCGACAGTGTTACCCACTACACCACTGTGCTGCCCTATAAGTACTACTATTATATCACAAAGTAAAGTCACATATATAGATCACAATGTGAGATTCAGAAAAAGAAAAGGGGAACAAATAAACACAAGATGGCTTTCGTGCCTTTGCGATACAAATGAAGTGCATAATAAATTGGCAGAAAAGTCTCCCCATCTGTGAAGATGACTAAGATGCATGAATCTGTTGAGGGGGATTTTGAGGCCTGTTAAGGGGTCTCACTGATTGGAGTGATGTCTGACTCAGCAGACCAGTGGATTTCAGGGTATTAGGTGTACAGCTGCAGGGTATTACACTTTAAGACATTCAGCTGTGAATGATTATAATATGTTATAATAGAGAAGCAGCCATTAGAAGCTCTTAACCTGTTCCACCCGTGGAATATTTTCTGAAAATCTGCTTAAAATATATACCTAGGTAAATGGAATATTGCTCCACTTCTACAAGCTCCATTAGCATATTCACAGTGTCAGAAATATTGTGTCTATTACTAGGCTTGCTTAAATTGTGATGAAACAAAGGAGAATATGAATTATGATTTTTCTTTGCCTCTTTGACAGTGAATAACACCATGCTAATAATGACCAAACATTAAAAACTGCCACTGATCTCGTTCAGTACCTTCTTGAGATCATGTGTACAAAAAAATCAAAGAAAATTAATAAAGGGAAGATGATTAACACTTTCAGTGCCACCAGGGGGCGCACGACTTAGTGCTTGAATGCCACCATCGGCGCCAATGTTAACGTTAATATCGCCTAATCTATGTTTTAAATTATGGCTATGTGTCTAATCTGCCCGTCGCTTATCAATGAATAATTTTACAGTCAGTGTTGTCAAGGCAGATTGGTTTTTTATCGCTTCATTTCCGTTTGAGAGCATTTTGAAAAGCGCCCGTTTTCAGGTGAAAAACAGCCCATTCTGTGATAATCGCCTTTTACTGGAATATTCCAGAACGTTGATATTTGTCGGCCTATTTATGAATCGTTTTCAAATAAACGCTAGATGATCAATAGTATACGTGCCCGCACGCACGTTCGAGGCCGTTTTCATTTCCTCATAGATTTTACAGTGAAGCCGATAGAGCACATATCATAAAAAAGCTTATATCTTCATGAAAACGAGTCTGATTATCCTAACACTGATAACATAGATTCCTTACCTGACATCAGATGGTATCCAAATGGTATATTCCAATTCCTGATCACCATTCAAAAAAATCGATAAGTGTATAGATCTAACGTGTGTACAGTAGAACACATGATTCCCCGCGGCTCAGAGGCTCCAGAATGAACTCTGGTAACCCCGGCTGCATCAGTGGACTGGAAAATGTGGACTGGAATATTTTTTTCCCCCCATCCATTTTCATTGAGTCCATTCCATTTACCATTTACCATCTGGGAGACGATAGGGGGCGCTTTTTTCACATCTGATCGCCGGCGGCCCTTGGGTAGGCTAGGGTAGGCTTGCGTGATGCAATATGATTTCAGATTGCTAAAAAAAAAAAAAAAAAATATCAGAGAAATCTCGTGAGTGGCTTTCAACGTAACTATCGTAAACCCGAGATTAGCCGTGAGTGGCAGTCAAAGTGTTAAACAGAAGGTTCTGTAGATACAGTACTGAATTCTCCCATCCGGAACAATGCAATTTGAAATATTATTATAGAATATAGAATAGGAGGCTTATAAATTAGCTTATTATAGCCAATTCGCACATATATTATCTTTCAAATGCCCGAGTTCAATTTGGATTTAGTATCACCAGGCGTGCATAAGAACAGATAATGAAATCTACTGTAATCTACTGTACTTTTTTATTTTCACCACAGTGCAACCATTTTTAAACTAATTTCAGATCTAATTGTTGCTACATGCTAACAATAGGGAGGAGAAACTAACTGTGTTTCAATATTTGTCAAAAACGTTACCTTTTGTGGTAGAATTATCCCGAATATTAACGTACGGTTATGTATATAACCATAGTTATATGAGTATAGTGACGCTCTGCGTCTACTGTAATACTCTTCCATATCAGTATTAGCACTGAATAAATTTTCACATGCACCTTTACACATCTCATCTGCCTGGCCACACCCCCATCCGCTCCTCTACATAAGCAGGGGTGTGGCCATACTAACAGCTCCTTCCCAAGTCTTTCACCACAAAGGCAAGACCACGGGGTCCTCAGTGAGTCCGACGCAGAGCATCACTATACTCATATAACTATGGTTATATACATAACCGTACGTTATATATCGTATAGCTCCGCTCTGCGTCTACTGTAATACAGGAGCTGAGCAGAGCGGAAGCTCGACAAATGTACCCGCTGAGGCCCCCCACAACCATCAGAACCGGGGAGGCCCGAGCCCCCGGACCCCCCTAGCGGAGGACGGGAGGGTATCGGATCCGACTGTGCGAAGAGGAGTTTAGCAACTCAATGCACAGGGTGAGCAGACCGTGGGACTTACCCACGACTACACAAACGCGCAACCCACATGCCACGAGGGAACGAACGGAAAGGAACAAACCCCTGTTACAACCCCTAATATCACAAGGTCAAGAGCAAAAGCCCAACCCCGTGGCAAGGCCGTAGCAGCAGAGCGCGAAGGAGGACCCAGACCCAGGAAGGGACTGGACCCTCCAGGAAAAGGACGCCGCAGCATCGAAACCCCACCAGGCGGTGACACCACCCCCCACATCGCCAGCGTATTCGGACAGGGCCCATCCAAGAGCAGGCCCTTCCCCCCTACAGCACGCCGCCCGAAGCACTCAAGAGGCTACACCCACAGCGGGACCAGGCTGCGCACCAGGGAGACGACCCCCAAAAAAGGTCGATCCCTCAATCCAGGCAACAGGCCACTCGACCTGAGCCTGGAGCACTGCGGACTAGTGATGTGACGATTCATCGATTTGCATCGGTGCGCCGGCATACACGTTCACGATGCGCGTGCACCGGTGGAATACGTGCGCACCGGCTAGAACTCAGGTTGAACTCGCGATGCATCTTGTTGTAGCGTCTTTGCGTCGGTCAAAACCGATGCATTAATATAATTTCCTCTCATCCACTTCTGTCAGCAGTGCACTGTGACTGCACACAGCTGATACTATACTACTAATACAGAAGGCGAGAGCCGCGTCACAGTTAACAACAACAAACAGTGGAAGTCGAGGACATGAATAGAATTGGGCTTCCTCTGGCTAACGGCAGTTAGCCGTTCAGCTAACGCTAAACTAAACTACAGTGTCTAACTAACTAACTAACGCAACACCAGTTCCATTAGTGAGGAGGGGGGGGGGGTATATTGAAGACGCTTGACAACAGGTTCAAAGATAACTTCACATTTATTGGCTATTGGTTTCTTTATATCGCTTCATGCAGCAGGCTATCCAGGCTCGTGTGTGTTCTGTTGACATCCGATCCTAGCCTAGTGTGTGACATCATCAACTACGCGACTCAGACGGGCTCTCTCTCTCTCTCTCTCTCTCTCTCTCTCTCTCTCTCTCTCTCTCTCTCTCTGTTCAATGATTTAACGTGGCCAAACGTTACAATATAAATACTAATTGGATAGTTGATGATAAACATTTAATTTCATTATCTGAAATATTATAAAATCATTTAAGTCTGCTATAAGCCATTATCCCTTTGTGTGTCATTATTATTGTCTCACAGTAGTGTGTATATACATTGTGTGTGTGTGTGTGTGTTTTTTTTTAGCTAAAGTGGATAGAAAAGACAGTTTATGCAAAAGTCTTCTTAGGCACCCAAGAGTTTTTATATAAATTGTCTTACAGTAGATTATTTTATTTTTAATAATAATATAAGCTGCATATAAGGAATACAACCAAATCCTCTGTCATACCATAAAACTGTATCATTATTTTGCATCGTGTTGAATCGCATCGTATCGCCCCGAATCGCATTATGTTGAATCAAATCGTATCGAATCGTATCGTATCTCAACAGGGGGTGAATCGTATCGCATTGCATCGCCCGGTGCTTCAAATGTATCGTTAATGTATCGTATCGTTGGTACCGTATCGAGATGCGCATCGCATCGGCCTCGTGATGGAGATGCACATCCCTACTGCGGACTAGACAGGCGCCAAAGGGGTCTGCTGAAACAGCACCCCAGCGGAAGGGGCATATGCTGGCATGTTGTGCACCATGTCGCAGCCTCCACAAAAAAAACCTTGACTCTCTAGAGGGGCCGAGGCAGAGAAGGCTGACATGCTTGGCATACGTCATAAAAGGTGCGGGGGCACACTCACAGGTAGACAGGGCCAAACCCGGCCTACCCCGAGAGTTGACTCCGCTACCAACACACCAGGGAACCAACCACCCCCTTGGTTCTAACATGAGGCGGTTGTTCCTATAACCCCCCAAGAAAAAACTCCAAAACACAACTGCGGGTATACACTGGCTATACCGCAGTACAAGTGTTTCAGTTTTCAAGAAGGGGTTAACCCAGGCCAACAGGTCGACGAAAACAATTTCGAACCCGGGCCCGGCGGACCGGGACATACACAGGGATGCCAGAGGAGTTCTACAAGAACCACCTCAACAGCCCCCTCCCAGCCCTGCCTAAGCAGGAGAAGAGAGGGGCAAAAAAGAATGGAGAAGGACCAGGCTCCGTCAGCACAGCGCAAAGTACAACACAACATGGACCAAGTAACAGTAGTAACACGTAGTAACATAACCACGAACATCTCCATAACGTCAAACCCTGCAACGCCCGGGCCGACCCGGCATTTTCCCCCCCGAAAAAAGCACAAGTCCCTCAGGGTACCAGAACAGCAGATCTGACCTGGTCCGGCGCGACCAGAATCAGTCCCGTGCCCTAATCACGCCGCCATCCCCAGTCCCAGGAGGGGGGTAGGTACGCGTGTCGATCCAAAACATTATAGAGGGCGCCACCCAGACGGTCCCTTTCGTACCGCGCCCGGTGGCCCACCCCAAGGGCGTGAGACCCCTCTACCAATGCTTTGATCTATTCTGTTAACATCCCCCAGATATGAACGAGAATTCGTCAAGACAAGCCTAGTACACTGGCGCTCGGAAGAGACAAACTCCATCCCAGTTGCCCCATAAAAACGCTGTTCAATGATGAGCAACCAAGGCGCGCAAGCCCATGCGTGGTTCCTATCAGAAGCACCCAGGGCCAGCACTATGTACACGTCGAGACCCAAAACATATCAATGGACATTCTAACAAGAACCCAGATACCGTTCCTCCAAGCCGCCTGGGAGAACGACAAGAAGCCGCTTTTTTCACAGAAAAAAATACGGGCATGGGTCCCATACGACGCGGCTGAGGGAAAACAACACCCCATCAACCATGCTCCACAAAAGAGGGGACGGGGAGCGACGTACCCTATGACGGGGGGAATCCCATGACTCAACCGACCATTACAGGCGAGGAGTCAGGGAACTCCCTAAACAATACCCCGTCAACCTACTCCATAAAGGAGGGGATGGGGAACCCCCAGAGAGACTTCCCACGTGAGCAATAAATTGAAAAGACATATTGCAACATTGAGCTATGTAACAATTGGACTAGGACTCTCTGAGGAGGAGGCTCTGAAACTCTGAGGAGGCTCCCTCACTGAGAGGGAGGCTCTGAACTCACAGAGGAGGCTCTGAAACTCCCTGAGGAGGAGGCTCTGACCCAATATACACACTACTAGTAAGGAGCAGAGCAGAAGAACAAAACCGGGGGGAAAAACCACCCCTCACCACCTTACCCCTGATACGACTCGGTTGAACAGGTACAGCCCTGTTAATATGTGAAACACGCCACCTGTTTATTGTCATCACAAGCTGAGAGAGGGACTCACCCCTCTATCACATGCCACTATGCATAGCTTTGCAGGGTTATTAACCCAGCCAGTTGTGAGCTCAACTATGTTGCCTAACGTTACATGAACACACACATCATACAACAAAACCAGTTCATTTTTACTCACGTAAAAAACAACGCCGTTTTCTAGGTAGAGAGAAAGCTATACCAGCGATCAAGACAATTCACACACAACACATGTCGCATCTCCAAATGTAGTGAAGCAACATACGTTTTGGAAAAAAGCATCGTTATTACAAAACATTCAGAAGGGAAGGAAGGAAGAGAGGGGACCCTTACCTGCACCAATGAACGCAGGCTGAGAGGACCGCAACACTGGTCTCCACGTTGACGAAGGTCCTCGCTGGCAAGGCAAAAGAAGCTAAGACGCCCCCCTCCAACAGCCGATCATGGTGCAGGGCCAACTACATCCTGTCAAAGATGATGTCGTAGTCAGAGTGTTATGGCCTGCTATTCTCACGACTAACGTTCAACGGTGTAGCATAAGCTAACAGCTAACTCCAGGCTAACTGGTAGCATCAGGCTAACGTTCCCAGCCGAGCGAGCATACAGAGTTAGCTACGACGTACTACTACAGCTACGAAGTATTCTGTACTTCTGTATGACAACTATTAAAGAAACTTGAAACTTAACTGGCTAACAGGTAGCTCAACCCAGCTAGAACGCAAGCTAAGCAGCTATCACCGAAACTGTACAACGAGAGAACACAATATAGGCCAACACTTCAGACAGCCGCCGTCTGTCCCTCTCCTCATCCGAAGAGAGAAGAGGAAAGAAGTCAACACAGTCTTTAGAACGGTGATTAACAGACACAGCGGTGCCGGCACAATTCCCTCATGGGCTGCAGCCGACTAGAGTGTGGAGGAATTCTTATAACGAAACACCAAACCCACTTCCCTCGCGCTGGGTAACTTTCATCTTGAAAGGTGGGGCATCGCACGGTGACAGAGAGTATCCGTTCGTCCAGAGATCCGGGGGTTTGAACCGCAGATTCGGATACGGTCCCAGGCAAATAGAGCTCCCGATGAGGAGCTCATGTAGCGTGGGCGTCAAACCAGAACCCTCTCCACGTGGCCACGCCGCTAAGAGGCAGCAAAAAAGGGTACCAGCCTGGAGCCGGCTTTCGTAAGTCGTGTAGCCATTCCCCCCATAGCAACACAACTGGCGCTCGCATATCAAAACCATCATTCACCCGGAGAGGCAGCTAGCTTTCACAACAGCCGAGCGCCTCTCAAGCAAAGTCCAACTGCAGAGCGGAGGTAATACCTGTCCAACTGCAGCTGGAGGAATGCAGGTGGGGATTAGGCCAGCGACGCGAGCCCCTAATACGAAAATGCCGGTGGAGGTCAGAATGATCATCATCTTCTAGACACCCCAGTGGCGAAGACATTATCGCTGTATTTCCTCGAAAATAGTGAGAGAGAAAACAAAGATATAATGTCAACGTAGCTCCTTCATCGTAGCTCCTCTCTCAACATTTTCACTAATCTCAAAGTGGTGTATACAGACACTTGCCGTGGTGAAAACAAGGAAGGAGCTGTTAGTATGGCTGCTTATGTAGAGGAGCGGATGGGAGTGTGGCCAGGCAGCCTATTGTTTAATAACAGCGCAGCAGTGCTGCTTTTGCTTCCGCGTTTTCCCTGATTGGCTGCGCCATGCCCCGCGGCAGGCGCGGCAACCGCAGAGCGGAGCGGCAGAGCGAGCGGAGCGGCAGAGCTTGCGGAATCGCCATGATTTTCATTCGGCGCTTCAGCTCACCTGGCAGAGCAGCGGTCCTGCGGTCCTGCGGTCCGTTGTTGACGAGTTCGAATCCCATCAATTTCTTTTTTTAACGTGATTTTTTTTTTAACGTGTATTCTTTCGCCGGTTAAGGTTAGGCATGGTTAAGGTTAAGGTTAAGGTTAGGCATTGTTTCGGAGTTGGTTAAGGTTAGAACGGTTAAGTTTAGGCGCTGTTAAGGAGCTGGTTAAGGTTAGAGTTTGTCTTAGAGAATGGCAATATTCTTTCTATGGTTAAGGTTAGGCATGGTTAAGGTTAAGGTTAAGGTTAGGCATTGTTTCGGAGTTGGTTAAGGTTAGAACGGTTAAGTTTAGGCGCTGTTAAGGAGCTGGTTAAGGTTAGAGTTTGTCTTAGAGACAGCCTATTTCCACACTGCCGCTCTCCCGCGTTGCTGCGGTCACATGGTCAAATTGTCACATTCTTGCACTGCTGCGCTGTTAAAAAGCAACACGCGGCCAGGCAGATGAGGTGTGTAAAGGTGCATGTGAAAATTTATTCAGTGCTAATAAGATTAAGATTAAGATTTGTTTATTAAGGACAATGCAAATTAATGAACATCATTTACATGTGTATGCATAACATCACAGCATGATAAGGACGTAAATATGCCGGGAATAGCACAGGGCTAATTTCCACCCGTAGTCCTAACATAAAACAAACACAAAAACGGACCATACAACGTTCATTCATAAAAACTGACATCACTGACATGACCACACTAACATGACATTCAGTCAGTACAACATCACTAACATCCCTAATGAGTGCATATTTGGCTGTCTAACAGCCATTTCCTGAGTTGGCCCTTAAAGGTGGACAGGGTGGGACATTCCCTTAAGGGGACCGGAAGGCTGTTCCATGTTCCACTTCCCTTTATCGATAGACAATTTTTGCTGAAGGCGGTCTTTCTAAAATGGACCTCACAATCCCCTCTGGTGTTTGATCTAGTGGCTAATCCAGTGTTCCTTTTCTCGTGGATAAACTCCTTGAGAGGGGGAGGGGCTAATCTGTGCAGGCATTTATATACAAAGCAGGAACTTTTATAACGTCTGAGGTTTTCAAAATTTAAAATTTGATGCTTATCCAGGATTTTAATACTGGATATGGAAGAGTATTACAGTAGACGCAGAGCGGAGCTATACGATATATAACAGCTATTGAAATAATCCATACAGAACTTTGAACCTTGAACCCCATAGAAATTTACAGGAAGTGTCGTTTTGAAAAATTCCACCGCTGATCGACAGCTAGCGATGTCTATTACAAAATGGCCGCAAAGAAACTACAATTCCCATGGTTAAAATTTTCCAAAATGGTCGCCCTCTCGGAATAGACTTGACCAAATCGAAAAGTTAAATCTATCTAATGACACTTTTAACCTATTGCTAAACTAACGTATTGATGATAATATACATTCTACATGCTGTTGTGACATGTTTATGATGTTAATACTTGTATACGTTTGAAATTAAAATCGCAACTTTTATACAACAGTCTAAAACATATTGATTTATGACCAGATGTCATTTCGGTACCGGTCCCGTCGGTTGGAAGAGGTTTTAAAACAGCCTTACATGTTCCTTGATGGTGCAAATTACAAACTTCGCCCCATCCTTGTTGTAATATAGTGGTGATTAATTTATGGCATTATGAGCTTAAAGGACTGGGTACCTCCAGTCGCTGAGCAACCACTAATATTTAAAAGTTATATTTTAATTAGTGCTGTCAGGCGATTAAAAAAAATTATCTAATTAATTACAGGATTTGTAATTAATTAATCTAATTAATCGCATTTTAATCGCACAACCATTTTAGGCCTGATATTCTATATTCTATAATCATATTTCAAATGGCATGGCAGAATTCAGTACTGTATCTACAAAACCTGTTTAATCATCTTCCATTTATTCATTTGCTTAGATTTTTCAGGTCTGGTCAATTTTAGCATGGTTTCACAGTCAATGTAATTGATATTCTCATTTGGTTCATTACAATTTACTCAAGCCTAGTAACAGACAATTTCTGACACTGGGAATACATTCCCATCTATCCATAGATGTCCCTAGAATCAGATACCAAGAACATGCAAATGGACCATATTAAAAAAAAAAGTCTGTAAATGTGTTCTTATGAAATGAATGAGATTAAAAATAGATAATTCTTTTTATAAAACCATTTTTTTTTTAAATAAAGTTAGTTAATTTTCATAACACGATAATTTGCTGTGTAATTAATTAATCTAATTAACGCGATAAACTGACATTTTTATTAATAATAATAATAAAAATATATATTTACACCATTTCCTCAAAAATACCCTATTGTCATGTAATTTGCATGAGTTTGGTATTTCTAACTACAATCAAGAAGTTGTATCAGCTTACAAACTGTACTTTGCAAATACAAAAGAAAGTGGGTAAACAGGATTAACCCTCCACTGCATCCCTGATTATACGCGATTATGCATTTCCTTAGAATACTTTGTAACTGTGTATCATGTCACTTTATGAGGTGTTATCTATAAGGCACCAGATATGCATATTGTATATCTGTGGATATTGCTGCTGCCATTAGCTGGTGGTCAGGCCTAATGATTGACATCTTATGAGTGCCTTTCAACGTTACATGAGACATGCAGTATAATTATAACGTAAGGATTACATAATAACAGAAGGAGTTTTATTCCAAAACGCTTCACATCCATTTTGGAAAAGAGATGTTAATTTTTCACTATTTAACTATAACATGCAGGATGACATCAAATGTTTTTTGCCAATGGAGTAAATATTGACATGTCAATATTGCATGCTGTGGCAGGGGCCAAGAGGCTGTCAGGGTTCCAAATCAAATCAAATGTATTTGTAAGGCCCGACGACACACGTTAATGTCCCCATGGGCTAGACACGTCTTCTTTAACTCTTTAAGTGCCAAACCCGAGATAAGTCGGGTTAACTGGCCATGCGTTGGTTGCCAGACCCGAGATATCTCGGGTTTTGGTCGTTTATTCTTTTATTCGATATTTTTATTCATTATTCATCCAGGGACCTTGGTGTTACCATAGGGAATAAGTCTGAGATCGCCAAAGTGCAATAGCGGCCGCATCCAGCTAGACGGCGGTATCGAGCACCATTTGAAAATGTATATCTTGGCCTGTGCAACGGTAAAATGTCACCGGGTGCAGTTTTCTGGGTCGGGCCAGTCGAGCGGTTCTCCCGGTTCCATTGAAGCGCATCAAATATCCCTGATCCATATGTTGTGGTGGGTTATGCCGTGGACCAAATGGACATCGGATGTACCAGATGGTGATCAAACAATTGGAATATTATTTTTGGAATACTCCCGATCACAGGTAAGGACTATCTGACGTCAATTTTAGCTTGATCGTGCAATGCTTTTATACCGATCGGGCTGATAAGCGTTTTTAGTGTTCAATACGAATGCCGTTACTGGCAATCAAATAATCAGAAACGACCACCCCCCCCCCCCCCCCTTTCATGCATTCATGATGGAACATAATACCTATTATATAGATTTGATTTGGGAATAGTAGCGTGTCCAGGCAAGAAACGGCAACACTTATAGTAGGATTCACGTATGTGGCTATAACACAGCCTTTCTGGAATTACCCCAGACCACTTTAAAACCATACTTCACCACGGTATAACACGGGAACATATGGGTGAAAAAATGTATTCTTTTTCACATACTGAACGATAGATAGTTGATGTCAAATGGGCCACAGTATTGTATCCATAGCTATAATATAGAATACAGTTATAGCTCTACAAACAAAGTGACGCACTCCTATCTTTTAAAGCGTGGCATTACTAGGACGGGCCCTGTCTAATAGCTGGATCGCTGAATGAGTTAAACAAGTCAAGAAGAAACATCACAATAAATCAAGAACAAAACAAAAAACACCATGAAATCCTAAATAAAATGTTAAATAAATAAATGCAACACTCCCAGACATACCCCAGCGAAGGTAAGGAAAAACTCACAAAAAATCTAGCAAATAGGAAAAAAGCACCACAGGCAATGTGGAGGGGAGAAACCATAGAAGGGCCGCTCAAGGGGGATCTCACTTCTTAGATGTCGGTGATAGTAGTGTTGCTATGGATGATCAATGGGTGGAGAATAAAACAGGCGAAACAGTATGTGTGTACATATACGTGTAATAAAACACAAATATGTACATGCAATAGCAACTGGGGTACATAAGAAATCTTTTGAAAGATTGAAATAGAATAGAGCTAAGAGCAGCAAGAACAAAAGAAAAAGCATAGGGAAACAAGCACTAGTATGAAAATAGGATACTAAATGTCAAGGCTCGTAGCTCAAAATATTCCGTTTGCACATGAATATGTATTCCGTTCGGATCCATTTGAGGTATGGGGGCAAAGTAGAGAGGATCATATAATCTTGGCCATCACCACGGGACGTCCACCACTTTGGTCATCACCGCGAGAGATCCACTCACAGGGAGACGGGGACAGGCCTTAGACAGTTATTTTTTTTGTATCCTCTTTTTCTCCGCCTGATTTTTCTATTTTTTCTCCCCATCCCAATTTAGTCGTTATGCCGTTATCTTTAGGCCATTCTATATAACAAAATAAGAACACAATAAATCGGCCTAACAATAATAGCCTACACAACATGAATGAATGAAAACTTTATTTAACAGATTGCAGAATGGGCTCAATACACACAATTGTTAAGGGGTGCAGACCAGAGAAAGACGTTTGTCTTGTTTACATCAGGGTCCCCCATTTTCAATTCATAGTTGTAACATGTGACAACCAACCCCAAATAAAATGTGACGACCAACCCCAACTGGAATGTCTTGATAGCATCAAGGCTAACAGCCATCTAACAACTAGTTAACTAGCTAACAACAATCTAAAGTTTCTAAACAATAGCTATCCCTTCACACTTTTTAAGGGTAATAATTGTTTCATTATAAACCAATTGTGTAAAAGCCTAGAAGAAAAATACTAAGGAGCGGAATATTTACAAATGGACATGAAAAACACAAGAAGTCCTCTCACCTCAAATTCAGCTGTTTCACCAATCAGAGGCCACGCTTCAGGACGCTCTCAAGGACGTAGACTGGGGGATGTTTCAAGGAAGCGCCAGTGACGTCAGCGAGTTCGCAGACACGGTCGTGAGTTTCATAACATCATCTGAACTGAACTGAACTGCCGACAGTATTATCCCCACAAAGAAGGTGCAGGTGTTCCCAAACCAGAAACCGTGGGTGGATAGTACTATCAGAGCAGCTCTGAAATCTCGCACCACTGCCTACAACCTGGGCAGAGAGTCAGTAAACATGGAGGAGTATAAGGCTACAGTCTATACTCTGCGCAAGGCTGTTAAACTTGCAAAACGGACGTATGCTGACAAAATGGAGACACAAATGGCACAGAATGACACAAGAGGCTTATGGCGGGGACTGAGGACGATAACTGACTCAACTCTTTCTACGCTCGGTTTGGTGCAGACAGTGGCGCCGCTAGCTCAACGGCTAGTGACGTCACTGGCGCGTTGGCTGTTGTGGAGGGTGGGGGCATCCGCGGGGGGGCGGGGACGCTCTCTCATTGTCGGTACACAGTGTGAGAAGAGCATTTATGCAGGTGAACACCAGAAAAGCTGCTGGCCCAGACGGAATAACAGGACGCATACTTAAGTCCTGCGCTAACCAGCTAGCCCCTGTGTTCACTGCCATATTTAATCAATCCCTGGCGGAGTCAGTGGTCCCCGCCTGCTTCAAGATGTCTACCATCATGGGCGGCTACGTGGTGCAGTGGACAAGGCGCTCACCACGAATACTGGAGACTGGGCTCGAACAGGTACGCCTCCCTGTTCGAGCCCAGCGCTCCACATTGCTTTCAGTTTAGCTGGTCGTCCGCACTAATACACATTGGCAGTATTAGGGGGAGGGAAACTGATGGGTGGGGATCAGGCGTTGTGGACAGCGACTCCTACAGGTCGGTTGGTGCGCCTGCGCAGTAGAATCAGGAAGCGACGGGGGCGGGGCCCCTCCAAAGCCCAGACCCCTGACGCTGAAAGATCGAGCCGTGCAGGTGGAAAGATGCGACTGCTGTTACCTCGAGTATCGGAGGGGACTCGTGCTATGTATGACTTAGTCCAAATTGCAGCCGGCTTGTGGGAGGCAAGAAACAGCGTTCAAAGACAGGGAGGGTTGAATTGGATGATACGAAAATTGGGATGGGAGAAAAATAGAAAATGGGAGAAAGTGGATACAAAAAAACAAAACAAAAAGATGTCTACCATCATCCCTGTACCAAAGAAAACCTCCCCAACATGTCTCAATGACTACAGACCGGTGGCACTCACCTCTGTGGCCATGAAATGTTTCGAGAGGCTGGTCAAGGATCACATTTGTGCCTCCCTCCCCAGTGATATGGACCCTATGCAATTTGCATACAGGCCAAACAGGTCCACTGATGATGCGGTCTCCCAAGTACTGCACAGCACCCTCTCTCACCTTGACCGCCAGAAGGGGGGCTATGTGAGATTGTTGTTCATTGACTACAGCTCAGCGTTCAACACCATAGTCCCCACCAGACTGGTGGACAAGCTGATCGAGCTGGGTCTGAGCTCCGCTCTGAGCGCCTGGATACTGGACTTTCTGAGCGAAAGGCCCCAGGCGGTCAGGGTGGGGGGTCAGACCTCCAACACCATCACCCTGAGCATCGGGTCCCCCCAGGGCTGTGTTCTGAGCCCCCTGCTGTACTCACTATACACAGACGACTGTGTGGCCAAGTTCAGCTCCAACTCCATAGTGAAGTTTGCGGACGACACAGTGGTGTGTGTGTCTGATCTCGGACAACGACGAGAAGGCCTACCGGGAGGAGGTTGTGGTACTGGAACGCTGGTGCCAGGACAACAGCCTGCTCCTGAACATTGGTAAAACCAAGGAGCTGATCGTGGATTATAGGAGAGGACAACAGGAGACACACACACCACTGAGGATAAACAGGGCTACCGTGGACAGGGTGAGCAGCTTCAAGTACCTGGGGGTCCACATCTCAGAGGATCTGACATGGACAACACACATAGACTCAGTCGTAAAAAAGGCGAAGCAGCGCCTCTACCACCTGAGACAGTTAAGGAAGTTCAGAGTATCTGGGAAGATACTCCAGTCCTTCTACTCCGGAGCTGTAGAGAGCATCTTGACTGGAAACATCACTGCCTGGTATGGAAACAGCACGGCACAGGACAAGAAAGCCCTACAGAGAGTGGTGCGCTCAGCCGAGCGTACCACGGGTATTGCACTACCACCCCTGCAGGTTCTATAAGATAAGATAAGATAAGATAAGATATTCCTTTATTGATCCCCTTGGGGAAATTCAGGCATCATAGCAGCATGGGGGGGGGGGGGGGGGGGGGGTACAGGTAGTAAAACAACACAGTATACAGGTAGTAAAAGACAACACAGGCAGTGTAAACAATTTGATCAATATGGTCAATATAATTTACTATCTGACTAGCTGAGGAATATTCACATTATTCACAGTGTCACATGAGGTGCAGTATGCAAGAGGTAGTGTTATAATAATTTACTATCTACTGAGTATACATTAATCAAAGTACCAGGGTAGTCTACTTTGTCCCCCTTGGGTTCCTATAAGTCCCAGGTCAATGTCTGGTAGCAGTCGCTGTCGCTGCCCCCTGTTGTGGGGCCTGGAGGCTGCTAGTCGCTGCCCACTGTTGTGGAGCCTGATGGCCGCTGGTATGAAGGACTGTCCGAGGCGGTTAGTTGAGTGTCGGGGGGGATGAGTCTGTGGCTGAACGAGCTTCTCATCTTGACTAGCTCGTCGTAGAGGGGGTGGTAGGGGTTCTCCATGATGGCATCCAGCTTCCTTATCATCCCCCTCTCTACCATCACCTCAAGTCTAGGTAGCTCGACTCCCACCACAGAGCTAGCCTTCCTCACCAGCTTGTTGAGCTTGTTGGTGTCCCTTGAGTTGATGTAGCCTCCCCAGCATGCCACAGCATAGAAGAGGATGCTGGCCACAACAGACTGGTAAAAAGACTGCAGCAGTTTGTTGCACACATTGAAGGACCTGAGTCTCCTCAGGAAGAACAGCCTGCTCTGTCCCTTCCTGTAGAGGGCCTCTGTGTTGTCCGACCAGTCCAGTTTATTGTTCAGGTGTACCCCAAGGAACTTGTATGAGTCCACCATCTCCACATCCACCCCTCGGATGGAGATGGGAATCGGGGGGGGCCTCTTCTTGCCCCTCCGGAAGTCCACCACCAGCTCCTTGGTCTTACTGGTGTTGAGTTGGAGGTGGTTGCTGTCGCTCCACCCCACGAAGCTCTCCACCAGGGCTCTGTACTCCTCCTCATCATCGTCGGTGATGTAGCTTACGATGGAGGAGTCGTCTGAGAACTTCTGCAGGTGGCACCCGCTGGAGTTGCGGCAGAAGTCTGAGGTGTAGAGGGTGAAGAGGAAGGGTGACAGCACAGTTCCCTGGGGGGCGCCGGTGTTGCTCACCAGTACGTCAGACTGACTGTCCTTTAGTCTGACGTACTGTGGCCTCTCAGTGAGGTAGTCCTTGATCCAGGCCACCAAGCCGTGCTCCAGCTGCATCGCAGAGAGCTTCTCCGCTAGCAGTGACGGCTGGATGGTGTTGAAGGCGCTGGAAAAATCAAAGAACATGATCCTCACTGAGCTGCGCGGCTTTTCCAGGTGCGTGTACGCTCTGTGGAGCATGTAGATGATGGCATCCTCCACCCCGATGTTTGCCTGGTATGCAAACTGCAGGGGGTCGAGGGAGTCACGCACCAGGGGCTTGAGGTGTTGCAGGACCAGTCTCTCAAACGTCTTCATGACGTGTGACGTCAGAGCGACTGGCCTGTAGTCGTTGGGGGTGCTGGGACGTCCCTTCTTGGGCACCGGGACAATGCAGGAGGTCTTCCAGAGCTGGGGCACCCTCTCCAGCCTCAGGGAGAGGTTGAAAAGATGCTGGAGCGGTGCTGCCAGCTGCTCTGCACATACCTTGAGCACCCTGGGATTGGTGTTGTCCGGTCCTCTGGCCTTGTTCACATTAATTTTGGAGAGCTGCCTACTGACCTGACTGGTTGTGATCGTCAGGGTTGGGGGTGGTGGGCAGTCTGCTGGTGTTGGGGGTGGGGTGCCGTTGCTGATGGGTGTGGGGGGGTGGGGGGTGGGGGGGCTGCTTTGTAGGTGTGATCTGGTGCTGGTGTCGATGGGTGGGGGGAGGGGTGTGGGGAGGCCACTCTGGTCAAAGCGGTTGAAGAACGTGTTGAACTCGTTTGCACGCTCTGGAGGGCCCTCCACAGCTGTGCCCTGCTGTTTGAAACCAGTGATCTTCCTAACCCCCGCCCACACCTCCCTGGTGTTGTTGGCCTGTAGTCTGCCCTCCAGCCTGTCCTTGTAGCTGACCTTGGCTGCCCTTAGCTCTTTTTTGAGCTCCCTTTGGACAGCCCTGGCCTGCTCAGTGTCCCCTGCCATGAAGGCCCTCTTTTTCCTGTTTAGCAGGTGTTTAATGTCCTTGCTAATCCAGGGTTTATTGTTTGAGAAGCAGCGTACCCTCTTTGTGGGTACGATGCTCTCCTCACAGAACCTGATGTAGTCTGTGATGCAGTGGGATAGTCCATCAATGTCATCACCGTAAGCCCTCTCAAACATATCCCAGTCCGTCGACCTGAAACACTCCTGTAGCTCCTCCTCGACGTCGTCAGACCACTGTGGGACAGACATGGTGATCGTAGGCTGTCTCTTAATGAGAGGCGTGTATGTGGATACAAGCCTCACAAGGTTGTGGTCTGACTGGCCGAGGGGGGGCAGGGAAGTCGCACTGAAAGCCTCCTTCACGTTAGCATACAGGAGGTCCAGAGTTTTGTCTCCCCTGGTTTTGCAGGTGACATACTGGGTGAAGTTTGTCAGGGTCTTGTTCAGTCTGACATGGTTGAAGTCCCCATTGATAAAAATAAATGCATCCGGGTGTTTTGTCTGAAGCGCCGCGACGGTGGAGTGTATGACGTCACTCGCCTGCGCCGCCGCCGCGCTGGGAGGGATGTAAACAGTGAGAGCCAGGACGTGTGTTATTTCTCGCGGTAAATAGTATGGCCGCAGACTCAGTGCCAATAGTTCAATGTCGGGGGAACAGATACGTTCCTTAATGGTGATGTGCCCCGGGTGGCACCATTTGGAGTTCACAAAGACAACAAGCCCTCCGCCTCTCCGCTTGCCGCTCTGTTTACTCCGGTCGGCGCGCACCGCCGTGAAACCCTCCTGTTCTATTGCACTGTCCGGGATGTTCTCGTTCAGCCAGGATTCGGTGAAGCACAGTAGGCTTGCCTCCTTGTACTCACGCTGGTTGATCATCAGGGCTGAGAGCTCGTCGTTCTTGTTGACCAGCGATCGCACGTTCCCCATGACGACAGCGGGCAGGTAAGGCTTGAATCTCCTTCTGTCCTCTCTCCTGTCCTTCACGCTCGTGCCAGCTCGATTTCCCCGTCTGCGAATCCTTATTTCGGCTGGTAGATTCCTCGGTGGTTCTGCAACTCTGTTTCGAAAGCAGAGGAGAGCCTCCCTCGGGTAAACCAGCCCGCCGTTGTTGCTGTTGTTGTTGTTGTTGTGCTGCCGCGGGTAAACCAGCCCGCCGCCGGTGTTGTCCATTGTTCAGAGCTGTGCTCGACCGAACTTTCCTAACTCAGCTAACTTCACAGAAGTTGTTACAAATGCCTTAACTTGGTCTAAAGCAACGCACAGTCACTTATACACCTATTATGTAAGTATAATCACAAAAAGAATAATTAAGAAAGTAGTAAACACGATAAAAAGTAGAGGGGGTGGGAGCTGCTATGAAAAGGCTGCCACTCTCCTCGGCGCCAACTACTATACAACAAGAGGTGCAAATCCAGAGCCTGCAGAATAATGAAAGACCCTCACCACCCCAACAACAGCCTGTTCATGCTGCTGAGGTCAGGCAGACGCCTGCGAACACCAGCTACTAGGACAGAGAGACTTCGGCTCAGCTTCTTCCCCCAGGCCATCAGAGCCTTGAACACTGAACTCTCCACACACAAGCACACATGAGCACACACACGACACACACACTGTACACGCTCACACACTAGCAGCCACTTTAACATGAGCAAGCACACACTCATGCTGCACATGCCCACACTTATGGTCACTAAAGGTGCTCCCATAGTCGAGCGGACCATACACGGAGCAGACTCCCGCGGGCTCAAAGCTGACCCAAAGGGTACTCAAAGCAGACCCAAAGCAGAGTCCAAGTGCAAAGCTCCTATTTTCTGACGCGCGGACGTCCGCGGCGCCCACTTGGTGTCACACAAACTGGCGCGAGGTGTAAACTGGTGTAAACTGGCGCGAGACATGTAGGAAATTGGTCCGTGGAGATCCGCTCGACTATGAAAGCTCAAAGAGTCCAGTGGACCTCCGCAGAGTCGAGTCCGTGTACAGTCTACTCGACTATGGGAGCACCTTAAGGAAAGGTCACTTTAAGAATAGTATAGTATAACTGAGATTGTATAATATAGCATGTACAGAAAGACCCAGTGCCTCATCCGTAGCTAACGGTGTATTGCACTACCACAGGACCTAGCATGTCCTACCATGCTCTGTAAATAACTTATGTACATATACCGATATGCCCTACTCTGTTTACTTGTTTTATTGCACAATGTTGTTCTATTGGATTCTATTATATGTTATTACTATTGTATTATGCACATCGTTGCGGGCAAGACCACCCGCATTTCATTGTATACTTGTATGCCGTGACAAATAAAACTCTTGACTTGACTTGACTTCACTCCAAATATGACAATGTACAGTAGGTGAACTCTGACCCCAATTCTGGACATTTAAATACCAAAGTATGGGAGACAGGATCCTCTGGTGGTGAAATATAATGAATGTGACAACCTACCCGTGTGACAACGTCCCCCGTTCTCCCCTACAAGGGAACCCTGAAGTCCACCACATGCTTCCTCCGAGCCAGTGGCTCTTTTTTCACCTGGCAGCAAGGACTCTCATTGGTGAAGCGTAACGCGTGGGAGGTCACGCTGCCTTCACCATTTCCTGCCTTTCGCTGAGCAGGCGCCCAGACCTGACCTGTAGGCGTCGCTGTCCACAACGCCAGATTACCACCTACGACTTCCCTCCCCCTAACTCAGCCAAACGACCGGCCCAAGCCGCAGGGCAATGCTGACTCCTGAAGTCGAGACAGCAGCCTCTTGCATTGGTGACGAGCGCAATCTCCGCTACGCCACCCGACCGCCTGGCCTTAGACAGTTTGCGTGTTTGTGATGGGCGGACATAGCAATAGATACATGTAGTAAGCATGTGAATAGAATAGATAAATGTAGTAAGCATATATGTGAATAGAATCAAAGTATATAAGAGAATTGTGAAATTAACCTCTTGAGCCCTAGCCCTATTTTCTGAAAATCCGCCAAAAAAATGTAAAAGAGAGAGTTGCTGGAAAAGGGTCAAGCAAACAGGTTGAAGGTTTAGCAGCACCAACCAATTTAGAGAGGACACTAAGTGAGACGTTTTCAAGGAAGGCGATTTGTAGGAAGGTGATTTTTTGCTGCTTGCTTTACCATTGTAGGTGGGCATACTCACGCATTGCATGTACAATAGTGCTGTATATACCATATATACATTTATATATTTACCTGCATATAATACCTACTTATACACCTGCATATAACCCATAGAAGTGTATGATAGCATGTACAATGTTCATCGTATATATATTTATTCTTACCGTATATAGTATATATATATCCACATCTGTCTGTACATGGACATGTCTGTAGATACTATATCTATATCTGTACATACCCCTTACCTACTCTTTTTTTTTGATCCACTTTTTCTCCCATTTTTCTATATTTTCTCTCATCCCAATTTCGTATCATCCAATTCAACCCTCCCCTGTCACGAACGCTGTTTCTTGCCTCCCACAAGCCGGCTGCAATGTGGACTAAGTCATACATAGCACAAGTCCCCTCCAGTACTTGAGGTAACAGCAGTCGCATCTTTTCACCTGCGCAGCTCGATCTCTCAGTGTCGAGGAGTAACGCGTGGGAGGCTCACGCTGCCCCCGACACTTCCTGATTCTACTGCGCAGGCGCACCAACCGACTTGTAGGAGTCGCTTGTTCACAACGTTCGATCCCCACCCTTCAGTTTTCCCTCCCCGTAATACGGCCAATGTGTATTACTGCGGACGACCAGCTAAACTGAAAACAATGTGGAGAGCTGGATTCGAACACGCGAATCCTAGCGTCTCCACACTGGTGGCGAGTGCCTTGCCCACTACACCACCTAGCCGCCCCACCCCTTACCGACTCTTAATAGTTACGCTGCTGGCCAGTATGACATACAACCATAGTGTCGTTATACCTGCATCACTGTACATATTAAAACTATGTACATACAATTACTTTTTATTGATTCGCTTTACGGTTACATTTGACCTCTGGTTGGATGCCAAACTTATTTTCATTGTATGTGTGCTATATAATGACAATGCATTTTAATCTAATGGTTGACTGCTTCACATCTTCAAAGTAACCAACTAATTGCAATAATATACAGTACTGTACCTCCCCACCTTGTTTACAGCACCTACGGTTTTGAGTCATATTCTTATATTTTAAAATGTGTCCTTATTGAAATGTTCCAAAACTGCAAACTGTTTTATAAAAAATAAATAGTATTTCTACGCACCACCTTATTTAATTTGGTTGTTTTCTTGCTGGGAAATATGCTTGACCTTCCTCTCATTTGTGATGACTTGCGTGGTGGACCAAAAAAAAGTTGTATTTTGTATAATGACTTTTCTGAGCGCAAGGCCCCTAGGATGAACTTATAATGGGTGATTACAGGTTTCTCTTTGTTATGGAGTGGGATCAGGGATTTAAATCTATAGCAGTGTAACTGTTGGAAAATGTGCACCTACTGTAATCTGTGTGTGTGATGAGATTTTGGCCGATGTGCCATTGATGTGTGATCAAGTGATTGTGTGATCAGGTGCCGTCATCAATTAATTCATACATGTAGGCCTATAATGAGTTGCTGTGCTTTTCTTGGTGGATATTTGTTCTATGCCTATCGACATACTGTGTAAGTTGCCTTTGTGCAAGATACACTACACCAGTGTTTCTCAACTGGTGGGTCGTGACCCAAAAGTGGGTCGCGGGGTCATTTTGAGTGGGTCGCGGATGTGTGTGTAAAAAAAAATAAAAAATTTAATTTTTTTTTTGCTACCTATCTTTGTGGAAGTGGCTTAAGACAAAGCAGAGGAACAGATTGGACATTGAGCATGACCTCAGAGTTGCTTTGTCTACCATCACCCCAGACTTTGAGACTGAGCAAACAACATCCCCAGTTATCCCATTAGTTCCCTGGGATGTTAAGCTAAGAAGTCTGCTAAGAAGGATATATTATTTATTATTATTATTATTTTATTTCATTGTGTTTTTAGCCCTAGTTGCACTTTTGTTGCAACCCCAGTTATCCCATTAGTTCCCCCAAACTTAGGTCTGTTATGTTAAGCTAAGAAATCTGCTAAGAAGCATATATTATTTATTATTATTTTATTTCATTGGGTTTTTAGCCCTAGTTGCACTTTTGTTGCACTTTGAGTTTATTTCATGTTTTTAACAATGCATGAAAGATTGTCTATTACTGCAAAAAAAAAAAAAAATCATAGTGGTTAAGAAATTTGGGTCGCGACTTAATGACTAAGGAAAATGTTGGGTCCCGAGGCTAGACCAGTTGAGAACCACTGCACTACAAAAAAATTCCCAAAGGTCAGTGAATACCACGATCACAACACCAGAGGGAGTTCCATAAATCATGTTAAACCCAGATTCGGCTCAAACAAGGGACTAAACACGTTTCGCAATTAACACTTTGATCGCCATGGGTTAAATTCATAATTTACCATCCCTCGCCATCTCTATTTGTCTATGGAGAAGTTCCCCTTCTTTGCAGGGCTATAACTTTTTAAATTCTATTGCTAAATTGCCATTATTATGGCCCATTCAATGTCCTATATGTATTGTTCAGGGTGTAGCAACGTTAAACTTTTTCATTCACATATTCATACTAAAATATGGTCTAAAGTATAAGTATGTTTTTATCGTTTTCTGCAGCTTTCTTCAGAACGTGATTTATAGCCCTAAATGCATTATATTGATGATCAAATACAGTTTGGTAGGAATCTGTGCGAGATAAAAAATGTCAACTGGATGTGCTTCTAGGAGTTACTACATATCATCTGATGATGACCGGATGGGCGGGGGATCGTTTATATGGTCATATGTTCATCATAGCAGTTTATATGGAACACGTTAGAATATAACGCTGAATCTTACCGTGGCTTCCTCGCGCCGCTGGCAGATGAGCGTGGAACAGAATTTTTTCTATTATGGGATGGAGAAATGCCCGATCCATTTCCAGGTTGTATAATAGTATATACGTCCAAATCATGTTGTTTTTTCGAGTTATTTGCACCGATCGATGTCCACTGTATCAAGACGGAGTCTCTCTAACGATAGCGAGTGCCCGGACCACATATGGATGAGCACTACCGGTTCAAAGGCTCATTTCCGGTTGGCGATCTGCCGATCGGCCACCAGATGGCGCTCTTAAACCGCTAGAGAGTTGAGTGGAGCTTTGCAGTGTGTCTCAGGGCTCCGGAAAGGAAATATGATTTCGATGACAGATTTTTTAAATATTGACATCAAAGACGAGTTACGGCGTCTTCGGCAGAATGAGCATGGCTAGGAATGACGTGTAAACTCGTCCACGGCGAACATAGTGTTAAGCCACAACAATGTGGAATGTCCATTATGTCCTACCCAAAGCTGTAAAGGAATGTGATGAATCACTACCCACTTTCAAAACCACTCTCAAAGAACACCTACGGGAGACTGCAATTCGAAACTGGCCTCTCTAAATGTCCTAACCCAACCCCCTCCAATGTACAGTAAATGACAAAGTATGGTTTTGTCAATATTCCAATGTACAGTTTTGCTTGTACAGTTGTACAGTGTCCCCCCCCCCCCCACCCAACCACCTCCAATGTACAGTCCCCCCCCCCCCCACCCACCCAACCCCACCCCACCTACCAACCTCCTCCAATGTACAGTTTCTACGTCAAATGTATATACTCTCTTTTCTGGACTCTTTTTGTGTCACAAACAGTACTGTATTTGCAAATCTGGTATGTCATAAATGTATAGATGTAGCAGTACTGTCTATCTGTATGTCGTGTATGTCATATATGTTATGATGAATTGAAAATGGGGGACCCTGATGTAAACAAGATGAAAGTCTTTCTCTGGTCTGCATCCCCTTAACAATTGTGTGTATTGAGCTGTACTGTACTGTACCCATTTTGCAATCTGTTAATAAAGTTTTCAATCAATCAATCAATCAAAGTGCTGATTTGTTAGTGTAGGCTGGCTAAAGCTATTTTGGATGTTTGATAGTTGGATAAATAAGCCTGTTTGAGCCTGTTTGAGTCCAGGGCAGGCTGATACATTGTTGGCGCTTTGGCTGCTGTCGTGGTGCTGATCAAAGGCTGGTTTGCAGGATGCGAGTTTCATGGTGACATAGCAATTGTCTGGAGTTATTGTGTGTGTGTGTGTGTGTGTGTGTGTGTGTGTGTGTGTGTGTGTGTGTGTGTGTGTGTGTGTGTGTGTGTGTGTGTGTATGTGTGTGTGTGTGTGTGTGTGTGTGTGTGTGTGTGCGCGTGCATGCGCGCGCGCGTGTGTGTGTGTTTAAGATTTGAGATCAAATGTGCACTAGGGCCAATCACAATAATGTTTTATTAGTATTATTAGTCATAAACCGACAACATATTATGTGGTATAATTTTCATTGACCCACGGACATAGAACTGTTTTTTATAAACTGCTGGAAAGAGGAGAATGACAGCCAAACAACACCTGTATTGTCTATGTATCTACCCAGACAGCTTTGCTCCATTGGATAATTGAATGAATTGAATAATAATCACCAAATTATGCTTTTGAGAAAACCACTGGGTGAATACACTTGAATGGGGTCAATGCAAAGTATTGTCATCAACATGACATACAGATTATGAAAGTCCAGACACACTTAGTAAAATACAATAGACATTCAAAACAGCCAAAAAAGCTACAATTTGACCAAAAAAACTAAACAAAGATTTGACTGAATATGCTAATTCAATCTGCCTGGTCATTGAAGGCTTCAATGACACAGCTATTGTCATGAATCTTCCCTGATTTCCTTGTTGTTGTTATTTTCTGCCTGTCTTTTCTGACATATTTATTGACTGTTTTGTAATTTCAGACTCTGTTTCCTCATTAGTCATTAAAATATGCCAGTTTCTGTATCAGCCTGCCTGTAAGCAATTGTTATTTCTTCAAATGTTTTTGTCTCTCTGCCTGTTGGACTTCACTTTCGTTTTTGGACTTTGGACTGAACTGTTTTTGGCACTGTCTAATCCCTCAAGTAAAGTTGGTACTGTATGCATACTCCTGCCTCCAGTCACTTAATTCTTCATTTGAGTCTTCTCTGATCCATGACAGCTATGGCAAAAGCCATTGGTTTCCATGGTACCACTTTTTTACTTAGGAAATACCATTTTAATCAAATTTAAACCATCATTCCAATCGTATATGAGATAATATTTTGGTTATTACCATGATAATAGTGACCAGAACATAATTTTTTGTAGGGGATATTTGAAGGAAGCAAACAAGGTCAGCAGTGTTTATTGCTTAGCAATGAGGAACTAATTTGTTTTGGTGGAGGAGCAAAATAAAAACATCCAATTAAAACCAAAAGCCTCTATCTTTGTTTAAAGTTTGAAACGGTAATAAAACATGTAAACAAGGTCATGTTATATTGTACTTACTGGCACCGGTGTGCTGTGGTTGTAGGAAAGAGTCCATAGCTCTCTCTCTCTCTCTTGTCTGTTAAAGTTTGTATTGATATACCATACATGGATACACACAAGTAACTCAAGGATACATCTGAAATGCATCTCGTATTCTGCGCCTCAAGTGTTTTTTTTATTTGTATCGAAGATGTAGCATACCATGTTTTGCAAAACTCTTGAGGAATTGTGTAGCCTACCTACTTCAGTAAAATCTTCATTGCATTATTCAAAGGAATCTCTTCTTGGCAAGGACGCTCTGTTTCATTGTTGTATTCCCTGTCTCTCTCTCTCTCTCTCTCTCTCTCTCTCTCTCTCTCTCTCTCTCTCTCTCTCTCTCTATATATATATATATATATATATATATATATCATTCCCTCCCCCCGATACATGATCATAAAAAAGGAGGAAACGTTTGAGGTATTTTTATCCGACTATACCAACAGGGAGGTTCATTATATAGTAACTAATCAGATCAGAAAGGAGATTTTTATGAATTAAGTACAGTGCACACAGAAAATTATGTTCAAAACAACATGGCTTTTGACATCATTGCAACGTCAAAAGCTCCACATGCAAAGGGAAACCGATCAAAGTTAATTATCTGTGCAGTTCATAGTGATTTTCATCACAACAGAAAACGATGGCTCCCTGGAGTACTGTAGTACTGTTGGCTGCACTCTATTGGTTGGAATGGAAGATACCTTGTTTGTTGATTGCATAATTTAAGTTATAATTGAAGTTAGTGTGAAAGGGTTAACCTTCTGCAGTGTGGTAGTGAAAGGGTTAGACATGAGCCTTTGGTTTATCTCTGTACACCCATGAGTAGGGATAACAGCCTACTCCTGAACATTTGTAAAACCAAAGAGCTGATTGTGGATTTTAGTAGAATACAGCAGGGGACACACACACCACTGTGGATAAATGGGGCTATCGTGGACAGGGTGAACAGTTTCAAGTACCTGGGAGTCTACATCACAGAGGACCTGACATGGTCAACACACATAGATTATGTGGTGAAAAAGGCGAAACAGCGCCTTTATCACAAGAGGAAGTTCAGAGTATCAGGGAAGATACTCCACTCCTTCTATTCCGGGGCTGTAGAGAGCATTCTGACTGGAAACATCACTCCCTGGTTTGGAAACAGCACGACACAGGACAGGAAGGCCCTACAGAGAGTGGTGCGCTCAGCAGAGCGTATTACGGGTATTGCACTACCACCCCTGCAGGACTTATAACAGGAGGTACAAATCCAGACCCTGAAGAATAATGAAAGACCCCCACCACCCCAACAACAGCCTGTTCAAGCTGCTGCGGTCAGGCAAGCGCCTACGGACACATGCAACGAGAACAAAAAGGCTTCGGCTCAGCTTCTTCCCCCAGGCCATCTGAACACTGAACTCTGTCATTCTACGAAAGCTTGCCATTTTCACTTTTTAATGTTTGATTTTGAAAGTATTGTTTTAAAAGTTTTGGATAATTTTTTTTTATTAAGTGGATTCTTATCTCTCAGACAAATGTACCGTGCCATCTCAGGCTATTATATTTTTAATTGTTTTCACATTTAAACAACATGCATATTTGTTTTTCGTCAGCCCTGTTACTACATATCAATTACTGTTTGAAAAGGTTATAAATACATATTTAGAATAATTATGATATCATATGAAAGATAAAAGCCCCTTGTTACAATAGTGTGTTTGTAGAGTTAGAATATTGACGAGTTAACTTTTTTTCCCATGAATAAATATGCCCATTCACAATGGACCCTTTCACAGCATCTTTGATTTAAGAAAAAGTTATGAAAGCAAAATAATAATATCCCAATTTCTTTAAGGGAGCCACTGGTTTCTATTACTTAACATATAAAATGAGTTTGTTTTACATTTTTATTTTATTTTCTTAAATTACATCAGAATATTGTACAATTAACAGGGCTGACACCCTCCCTTTCTCCACTGCAGATAGAGTCATCCTAAGAAAATCATATAAAATACAAATACAAAAGTCACTTTAACATTGGCTGTAACCTCTTACTATTGGTAAGGGAAGTATATTTTCATGTACACACAAAAGCATATACTTTTGTCAGCCCTGTTACCATTCAATCAACCCTGTTACCCATTGAAAGGTAACAGGGCTGATGGTATCAGGGCTGACGAAAAAGGCAACTAGCAGCCATTACTAGCCATATTATGCTAATGGTCTTGACACCACATGGTGTGCATTCATGAGAGGAAATAATGATGTTAAATATGTATATTCACAATTTCAAACAAATAACTTTTTAACATGCGCATTTATGGTAACAGTTCTGACGCAACAAGCTCGTCCCCCTCTGTTGGACATCACATAACTCGAAGAAAGCACACTTACTTGTCTTTTCTCCACCATCTTTAGAAAAGGAAGATGATGTCAGTTCCTGGGCCCTGTTTCTTGTACCTGGATAACTGGGTTAGCCGGACTTTCCGGTTTCATGTACGTGGATTTTCCAAATCACCATGACAACATATCCAAAAGTTTGAGCCTGGTCGAAAGCAGAGTTCAAGTTCAAGTTAGCCGGATCACGCAGAGCCACGCCCCCGCAAAGAAAGTGACAGCTCGTTTCCTGAAACTATTCCCACAGTCTACGATCTGCATTATACCATTCTGAATTACGTTTTTGTGCTCCATTCTTCCAGAGGGGGCTTTTGAAATGTAAAATAGACCCAAAATGCTGATACTAAATTCACTTTGTCCTAAATAATGCACGTTATATATACCGTGGCGACGGTGGCGCTCGCTCGTGCGATGTACACATTATGTGGTTATTTTAATTGTAACTGGGATTAAGATGTCTGATGAGATGCGCTGTTTGACGGATTTGAGAAATTGAATGAGCCGTTGACGTCACATTAATGAATGAGGATAAAGAGATAAACTTCATTCAAAACAAAGGATATTCTAAACACGGGTCTCTCGTTCATTAATGTATAAACAATCAATTTATCCCATCTGGCCCAGTGGCCCAGCGGTAGTGCTCAAGCCTGCCAACCCAGCGACCGGGGTTCAAATGCCGGTGTTTCCAATATCATTTTTTTGAATATAATATTAATGATTATACGCCAAAGTAGCCTGGTTTTAAGTTAAAATATTATAAATCTACATGCATTGAGGATGTCATTCTTTATATAGCTCTCAACGTGCACCAAATTGAATTATTCCTATATTGCAAAAAGAAGGAGACGACTAGGGTCTTGAACCCCGGTCGTCCGTGTGAAAGTCAAAAGAACAACCCGTTAGACCAGATTGGAGATAAGTTAAAGATTGACTATACATCAATCAATGGGTAAGAGAGCCGTATCGTAATTCTGTATAACAGTTAACTAATTATTTTCGCTAGCAAGATCTCATTTGATTATTCAATCCAGCAGGCAAGTTTAGAGAAATATAATCTGATTGATTGAGGTAATGAGGGACTTAGAATTAGCCTATAGATAACGCATTTAACTTGTCGGCGAGGCGATTGAGCCGTATTGCAATCTGTCAATAAAGTCTTAAATCAATTAATCAATCAATGTCGTTGAGAATCAGGATCTCTGCCATCGATACGTGCTGGCTTTTCACCTAAAACGGCCGCGCGCATTTAGCCTGAGTCGCAAGTCTGGCTTGAGTTAACGAGACTGAATCCACCTTCGTGAAACAGGAAAATCCCGGCTTCAAACATCGGGTTAACTGAAGCTGGATAATGACATCTTGATCGACTTAGTTGAACCACGTACAAGAAACAGGGCCCTGGGCTATATGTAAATTTCAAAACAGTCCATTATCTCTGAAGGGGTGTAACAGGGTTGACAACAGGGTTGACAACAACATGGGGACACAACTAAAAAGTATTTTTTTGTACACATTTGCAACATATATTAAAAAAATGCATTCATGCGTAGTGAAACAACACTTGTGCCTTGATATAGGTTTAAGTTTTTTATGTTCTAGTTTGGATTTTTTGGCCTTAATAGCTAGTGGAAGTAGAACAATCTTACTGAGGGACAGGTCATTTTTCATTTTTTTGCAAGATGCTTCACACAAAAGTGTTTAAAATTCTTTTAAAAACAAAAAGCAAAATACATTTTATTTGTTTTTATGTTACATGACACATCAGGAATCTAAATTATGAAATGTTTTATTGTTCATTCTTTTTTTTATTAAAATTGACAGAGGAGTATTGTTCGAGGGACACAAAATGGCAAGCTTTCGTATAATGACCCACGTACACATGAGCACACACACACACAAGTACACATGAGCACACACACACAATCACACATGCTGCAATCGCTTTAAACAAAATGTCACTTTAAACTAAATGGAAAAGTATAGTATAGTTTAGATGGCATGACCACCCGCATTTCACTGTATGCCCTGGTATGTATGTGACAAATAAACCCTTGAATCTTGAGCGACACTGATAACGTAGCAGCACCATAGCAACCTTTCTTTAATGACTTCATCCTTGGCAACGCCCTTCTTTTAGATCCGTCAGGTTGGAAGTACCCTGCTTGCAGAATGAATAATGAATAAGTGTAATAGAATGGAATTTAATCTGATTATCAGGAAACAGGATTGCTGCACGTGGACAATCTCTGTAAGGAATGGCGAACAGGGTTCAGCACATACACTGGAGTAGAGTTTTTGTCCTTGAATCTCTGTCTTTAGTTCAGTTCCTCCCGTCTACAGGTACTGTATCAGCAGGGTTCGAGTTATCACCTGAGAGCTATGGGGGCCCCCTCATTTTCTTTTTTTACTCTTTTTTCCCCTGAAATTTTGGCCGTTTTCGAAGTCATATTTAGAGGAATATCTCATTAGGATTAGAGTCTAATACTAATGAAAACTAATTAAACTGGCCCCGTAAATGTCCAAACCCCCCCTCCCACCCCCTCCTAATGTACAGTTTCCTCCCCCTTGTATGTATATATTTTCTGTTAGGATCTCTGTTTAACAGTACTGTATATTTGTATATATTGTATGTCACAAATGTAACAGTACTGTATATCTGTATGTCATCATGTATGTCATTAATGTCATGATATATATCTGTATATCTGTATGTCGTGTATGTCATAAATGTCATTATGAATTGAAAATGGGGGACCCTGATGTAAACAAGACGAAAGTCTTTCTCTGGTCTGCATCCCCCTAACACATTAACTGCCACGCTTATATCCATCAATGTATGATCACTGCCACCAGTCTAAGCCTATGGAGATGTTTACCTTCTTTGCAGGGCTATAACCTTTTAAATTGTATTGCTAAATTGACATTACTATGGCCCATTCAACATCGATTATCTATCGTTCAGGATGTAGGAACGTTTTACTTTTTCATTCATAGATTCATACGAAAATACCGTCTAGAACAGGGGTAGGCAACCCTAGGCACGCGTGCCCGCATAGGCACGCGGGGGCATTTTCATTGGCACAGGGGGCAGCATAAAAAAAATTATACTTTAAAAAAAAAAAATTACTTCGCTTTGAAATATTATAGTGAAATATTTTGCACTGTTGTCGCATTTATCTTGTTGAAATCCTCCCACAGGTTCTTTTTTGTAAGTCGACTGTTTTGCACACCCCTATGACAGCTATACAGCTGTTCCCATGGTGCTCAGCTGTCAGCAGTCAGCTGGCCTCCTGCGCCCGCGCGCAGTTCCCAGGTAATCACACAGTGCTGCGGTTGCATGCCCTCGTGGACAGAGGACTACGGGTTTGTGTGTCAGAAGGACCGTGCTGTGTGTACTTTATGTTTAGAAAATGTAGTTTGCAGAACGTCAGGTGTGAAACGCCATTTTGAGACGAAGCATCAAAAAAGTTAAGGCAGAATCGATTAAACGTGCCGTGGCCAGGTATGGAAAGCAAGCCAGCACCCAAAGTGTTCACGACTGCTAAAAACCACGCAACTGAAGCAAGCTATCGCATTGCTCATTGCATTGCGAAATGTGGAAAGCCATTCACTGATGGCGAGTATATCAAGGAGGTTTTTCTCTGTAGCTCAGATGTTTTGTTTGAAGGCTTGCCAAACAAAGAGACAATCAAATCAAGGATAAAAGATATCCCCATGTCAGCTTGAAGTGTCGAGCGACGCATCAACGAAATGTCAGAAAATATCAGAGAACAGCAAACAGCTGGATTAAAAGATGCTCCGGTGTGCAGCTTAAAGTGACCAACTACAGCCCCCAGATAACGGAGCTCAGTAAAGCAAAACTGTTTGTCTGCATTGCAACCCCGCCCCAACTCAGATTTAAGGTTGATACAACCATCATAATAATATTGTTAATAATAACAATAACAATAATGATGTAATAATGTAAAAATTATCATAAAAAATACCTGATTATGAGAAAAAAATATTACGATGCATGGAATATTGTTGATATGGCACAGGCACACTAGTTACAACTATATTTCAAACTGGCACTTTTTCAAACGTGAGCTATAGGCATAAACGCATATATAGATTATCAACTGCCGTTTGTTGGCGATACACGCTATATAAAAAATTTCAACTTTACATGATCCTAAACGTTATGACTTATCATGAACGGGGGGGGGGTGTCGTTTATAATTCCGTGATCGTCAGTAAATGCTTTATGTAGTATGGGTGATATATTGATCAGAGCCGTTTGCATTAATAATAATAAACAAACACGCTGAAAATGACGTCAGCGTCCTCTTACCGTTCGCCGATGTGACTGGAGGAAAATTTTACGGCGATCTCCTAGATCCATTTCCGGTTTGTATAATCATAATAAACGCCCAAATCATATCGATTATTGCGTTATGGCAGCGATCGCTACACACGGACGTGTGTCTAGAGTCCCGCAACAATATGTGAGTACCAGACGCATTTGCCAGATGCACCGAGATCGACTCTATCCATTTCTGGTTGTAACTCGCCGATCATCCACCAGGCGGCAGTATTGAAGTGTTGCAGAGTTGTGCAGGCTCCGTGAGGGAATAATGAATACCATGGCGAAAAAATTAAATATGATCTCAATAACGTTGTACGCCGTGGAATGGCAGAATTAGCATGACCTTGAATCACGCTGTACGACGTTTTTGGCGCAGGATGTGTTAACAATTGTGTGTATTGAGCAGTGTTGGGCAAGTTACTTTTAAACAGTAACTAGTTACAGTTACTAGTTACTTCTTCCAAAAAGTAATTAAATTACTTACTCAGTTACAAATTATAAAAGTAACTAGTTACTTCAGAAAGTAACTATTGCGTTACTTTCAAGTACATTTTTTACATAAACATACACAAATCTAAGCTATTGTGGGATAAAGTGAGACTAGCCTCCAATCAAATGCCATGTATGTAGATATTATAATTACTATGTTTATATAGTGGATCATACAAATACAAAAACAATATATGTTTTGGAACTTTTGAAATGTATTGCCCCTCAACAGACCACAACTGGGCAACATTAAATTATGCTTGCACTATACCAAAAATAAATAACAAATATATACTTAGGAGTCACGCTGGAGCTTTGAACCCGTCGGCGGACAACAAAAGAAATTCGAATCCCTCTTAAATGCTCAAAAAGGACATCTTTTCAGAAATCGATAAAAATAGAAAAATGGCCATTTCTAGTGCTTTGACATGTAAGGTATAGGTCCCCCAACTTGCTAAACCTAATACGACTTGTAAATACGTTTAATTCTTGCTAGATGGTATGCTTGTAATAATCTCCATTTGCGATAAGAACTACACACACCAACAGCGCATAGGTGTTAATCACTGAGTGATCTAATATGCATATTCTTCAGCGTGAGAGGGGGGGGTTGTGTTTCTCACTGTCTGTCGTTGATAATATAATCTGGTCCTGCATTATTATTATTATTATCATTCTCTCTCGAGAATACACGGGACCCGACGGAACGTTAATTTATGTATTAAAAGTAGTCTTATGCTTTTCATCCTCGCCCGTGTATATACCCACGTCGCGCTAAAACAACATAAACTACTGTATGGCAGACAGAGTGCGTGTGTGTACGAGTTATGAGTTATCTCGCAGTTCATTCAAGCGCGCATCACGGTGATGACAGCTCTCTAGAGTAGAACGGTGCGCTCACAGGGGCGTAGCTGGAGATTCTGGGCCCCATGAAAGAAACAATTTGTGGGCCCCCCAATCTATTAAAAAATGTGTGGCCCCCAATCTATAAAATAATTTGGGGCATTTGCTGGGCCCTTGGAATCATCCTACCCCCCCCCCCCCCCCCCCCCAGCTACTCCCCTGCACACACACACACACACACACTCTCTCTCTCTCTCTCAAACAGAGAAATCAAAAGAAATCAGTACATTACAGAAGGAATTTCTTGTACAGTCTAGTACAGTGGTTGACAATATTGTCACAAGGAAAGATGAATGGATTGATGTTGTAGTCTGAAAAAATGCCAGGAAATGCTCAGAGAATTGTTGCATATATAGAACACAAATGTAGTACATTAGGCATATACTGTAGACACCACATATACTGTAGACACCACATATACTGTAGACACCACATATACTGTATAGACACCACATATACTGTAGACACCACATATACTGTATAGACACCACATATACTGTATAGACACCATATATACTGTAGACACCACATATACTGTAGACACCACATATACTGTAGACACCATATATACTGTATAGACACCATATATACTGTAGACACCATATATACTGTATAGACACCATATATACTGTAGACACCATATATACTGTATAGACACCACATATACTGTAGACACCATATATACTGTATAGACACCATATATACTGTAGACACCATATATACTGTATAGACACCATATATACTGTAGACACCACATATACTGTATAGACACCACATATACTGTATAGACACCATATATACTGTAGACACCACATATACTGTATAGACACCATATATACTGTAGACACCATATATACTGTAGACACCATATATACTGTATAGACACCATATATACTGTAGACACCACATATACTGTAGACACCATATATACTGTAGACACCATATATACTGTATAGACACCATATATACTGTAGACACCATATATACTGTATAGACACCATATATACTGTAGACACCATATATACTGTAGACACCATATATACTGTATAGACACCATATATACTGTAGACACCATATATACTGTATAGACACCATATATACTGTAGACACCACATATACTGTATAGACACCATATATACTGTAGACACCATATATACTGTAGACACCACATATACTGTATAGACACCACATATACTGTATAGACACCATATATACTGTAGACACCACATATACTGTATAGACACCATATATACTGTAGACACCATATATACTGTATAGACACCATATATACTGTAGACACCACATATACTGTAGACACCACATATACTGTAGACACCATATATACTGTAGACACCACATATACTGTAGACACCACATATACTGTATAGACACCATATATACTGTAGACACCACATATACTGTAGACACCACATATACTGTAGACACCATATATACTGTAGACACCATATATACTGTATAGACACCACATATACTGTAGACACCACATATACTGTAGACACCATATATACTGTATAGACACCACATATACTGTATAGACACCACATATACTGTAGACACCATATATACTGTATATACACCACATATACTGTAGACACCATATATACTGTAGACACCACATATACTGTAGACACCACATATACTGTATAGACACCATATATACTGTATAGACACCATATATACTGTAGACACCACATATACTGTAGATACCATATATTTCTTTCTTTCTTTCTTTCTTTCTTTCTTTCTTTCTTTCTTTCTTTCTTTCTTTCTTTCTTACTTTCTTTCTCTCTCTCTCTCTCTCTCTCTCTCTCTCTCTCTCTCTGTATCTCCCTCTTTCTTTCTCTTCCTCTCTCTCCCTCTATCTCTTCTTTCTTTCTTTTCTTTCTTGGTACAGGACTTTGCTCTATCATTATCTGGACATTGCCGCCACTAACTCCTACCTTCTTCACATGGAGCTCTGCAGAGAGCAGCAGGTGCAGCCGATGACCCACCTGGTCTTCCAGCAGGAGCTGGTAGCTGAGCTGTGTGGCATCACAGTTGTACAGGTGCCAGTGGACAATCTACCCACAGCACCAGTGGACCGCCTACCAAGGAACCATTCACCTGTTGCGATCACGCAACAGGCAGATAAATCCCAGAAGGCCACGGCTGGCCGCCTGTTTTGCATACATTGTAAGATGAAGACCCCCTGGAAGTGCGGTGAATGTGGTGTGGCCCCCTGTCTCATTCCAGACAGGAACTGCTTTTTCACATATCACTTAGTGTGATACAGAACAGGCAGATACAACCATGAGGAGACACCTTTTTTTTTTTTTTTTTTTTTTTTATACATGTGCATAATTTTATTTTTTTGGAGATTTTGCCTAAATTCATTGTGGTCGCGCTCTCTGCCAAATATCATATGAGGCACCTTGTATTACTATTGTAATCCAAAAGTGATATATAGGGTTGTTCATTGTACAATACAATTGATACAGTTGATGTTTCTTGTTGATTATTATTCTCTATGTGTTTTTAATAAAATTGTGTGATATTCTATTCCAGTTGTCTTTGGTCTTGTTTTCTCTGGTTATGATCATGTTATTAGTGTGTGTAAAAAAACGAATTAATAATATAATTATTATAAATGTCGCTCTCTCTCTCTCTCTCTTGAAATCTACAGTTACACATTGCTGTATTTAGTGAGGTAAATGAGTACAAGACATGTTTCACAGACACACACACACACATACACACGCACACATACACAGACAGACAGACACACACACACATTTACATTTACACATTTACACATTACATTTACATCTAGTCTAGTTTGCTTATTTTTTTTTGATATGGTACAGTACTGTAAATACAGACACAGACACACACACACACACAGAAACACACACAGGCTAGGCCTCCTGCTGGGTCCATTCACTGGAATAACAAAGGAATGACTGGGCCTTTGCTCCAGGTGTGAAATGGTTCTAGTGACAATGATCACATTGAATTCTGGGAGTGTAGTTCTCTCATCAGATAGCTGAATGAACTTGGATCTAGTTCAAGTCCTATACTGAAAAGTTGTAGGATTTTACCAGAATGTTTGATAGGACATTGATTGAAAACTATCGTCTCAAATTTGACAATTGATGGCTTATTTTGAAGGTATGAATCTGTAATTTTATATTATGTAACAAAAAAAAAGGGGGAAATTCTCAGGAGGAGGAGCTCTTTAGGTTAGACTCCTAAGGGTTTTAACAGATTGCAGAATGGGTACAGTACAGTACAGCTCAATACACACAATTGTTAAGGGGATGCAGACCAGAGAAAGACTTTCGTCTTGTTTACATCAGGGTCCCCCATTTTCAATTCATAATGACATTTATGACATACACAACATACAGATATAATAATATAGTATAATTACCTAACTAATCTAATCATGACATTTAAGACATGCATGACATACAGATATATTTATATCTCTGAGCATGTGAAGACTGTGCTATTAAACCAGGAAGTGCAGCACTACCACCACTGTAGTGCCCTGCGCTGGCAGTGCAACACAACTAACACAAGAGTGAACAAAAAACTCTCATGGACCCGCGGTCTGTCGTTGACTACTCGCTTGTGTTGTTCGTTGGATTCGTTTTGGATTATTTGGGTTTGCCAAACAAACTATCAAAACGTACAAGGACCCGCGGAACACGGTCTGTCGTTGACTGAGTGTGTTGTGTTTTCACTGTGTGTCAGACTCTGGATTCTTTCGAACACCCGCCCACCTCTACCTCTGATTGGCTTACCATGACATTTTACTCAACCTCAGCCAATCGCGCACTGCCCACTAACCAAGGAAGAACATATTGCCTCTCAATAGGTAACAGCGTTATTAAGATTGGAAGAGTAATCCGTTACTCGTTACTGAAAAAACGAACGCCGTTATTTATAACGCTGTTATTCCCATCACTGGTATTGAGCCGTACTGTATTGTGCCCATTCTGCAATATGTTACAGTTTTCAATCAATCAATCAATCAATCACATCACACAACAGTCTAATCATTAGACTATTGTGTGATGTCATTATTCAGTCTCATTCTTAACCATCAATATTTGTAAATTGTATTACTCACCTCTGATATATAATGCCATATGTACTTATTTGCATTTTGCATCTGATCAAATAATACAACAATTTAATTTGAAAAATGAACTTGAGTTTATGAACTTTATGAACTTGAATGAACATGTATTTGTTTATATTAAAAATCAAAAACTAACAAAAAAATCGAATGGAAAATAAATAGTTGTATGGCACTTAACAGCAGCATTTACCTCAATTTACCTCCTGGGCAAATAACCAGCTGTATTTAGTTTTCCAAAAGGTCCACTGACTCGGTCCCCAGCATTGTGGTGGTTGAGCAGCACAGGAGCAGGGCTAACACTACTAGCACTGTCAACCAGTAGTGCTGCTAGCTGCTGCGCTAACAGCAGTCTTTGGCCTTTTTATAAAGACAAAGCTGTCCAGCCTTGTGGCGGATTAAGCATTTTCTTCTGCGGTATGTGGTGTACTGTTTACTTTTTACTTGAGTCGCAGTTGCAGGACACATTGAGTGTTTACATAACGTTAAGCTGGCTGCTTCTTCTTCATGAAATGGGTTGGAGTAGCGTTAGACACGCTCATGGGCGACACATATCGGCTTGGAGGTGAAACGCAGCATATTCCACAACATTAATTACTCGGTTATTTTAAAAACTGAAAAGACAAATATTATCTATTAACAATTTATTTAGGTAACATAACTAATACTAATTTGTACATTGACTATGGAGGCTCAGACTCTATCTATGGGGGCTGAGCCCCCATTGGCCCCCACATAATTTGAACACTGTGTATCAGCATGCGCTTGAGGGACTGAACATAAGCCCGGAGACCGCTTTTGGTTCGGAACGGGTACGAAGGAGCAAGTGGTGACGAGAATGAAGAAAGGTAGTGGGTCACGTCCCCAGGGAACCTTTCCCTGTATATTCTGTTATACAGTAGACGATATACAGTAAGCTCCTTCGCTGTCTCAGATCAAAGCAGGCTAATAAGAGGAAATAAACCGGAGGGATACATTATCTAATTGGGGCTGATATGATGAATTATTAGCTATTTCTGTAAAAGATTTTTTTTTTAAGTAATAATTTCAATTAGCATATAGTCAATTGATGTAGCTGCATTGATAATTAAATTGCTTGAGAATAAATAATTTTCATTTTGAACAGAAACTGCATCATTTGTCTTTCTGTCTCTTTCTTTCTTTCTTTCTTTCCTTCCAAAACAACCAAATTGAAACAGATAGCAGTATAGCCTGTGGCACATGTTTGCTTGCACATTTGGATATACTGTATATAAGGTTATATCACTACAGTGTACATCCATGCACTGTAGCACAAGAGCAATGCACTACGAAATGCAAGACATTTACGGAGAAAATCAACATTTAGGCCCTGCAAAGCCTCTGACAAGATATCTAACATCTAATGCTTTTTGATAGTAGAGGAAAAAGAATGCAATGATGTTGCAGAATAACGTTATCTCTTGACATTACTATTCCTCTGGTGATGTCGGTGACATTTCGCTCTGTCGCTCTTCATCAGACACCCTTGTCTCATGTTCAGGGAGGCTATGCACGTGTGGGGGCAAAGGAGGAGAAAGCGGTGACCTTATGTCAGGACCACAAATGACAGAGGAGTGAAGGAGGTGAGCTTTATAGGGCAGAGATAAGACGGAAATCTGATCTCAAGACTTGGGCTTATGTAGACGTCATGATTATAATGGTGGTATACCAACCTACCCCCCCCTCCCCCCCCCCCCTCCCCTGCGCCTTTCCTCCTCTCCAAACCAAATTTGTTAGTCAATAATTATTTTGGTGGTGTATGTCTTTCCCTAAGGCCTCAACAGTCACAAAAAGATGGCTCGTTTCCTCATAGGCCTTGTAGGCCATAAGGTGAAGGCTGTATCGTTTCATCCCATTCCTACCTCGGCGGACTACGCAATTTTCACTCTGGGTGAAAGATATATTGGTGTAGATTTAGGAATAAAAAGTTCTCCATTTACAATCCTGCCCGTTTTGCGCAATCATAATTTTAAAGTCGGGACTAGATCTTTCCTCGCAAACGGATACTTGGTCACTGCATAGTACATACAATACATAGTATTGTATATTAGTACACTGCACAGTATTGTATATTGTATGGTAACTACGTCTACGAACATTGTACATATGTCTAAACTGAACACTGTGACCTCTTTTTTTTTCTTCTAATTTTTACTATGTTTTTATTTCATACTTATCTTGTCATGCACAGTCTCTGGAGCGCAACAGTAAGAAGCATTTTGTACAAAAGTATTCTGTACTTCTGTATGACAACTATTAAAGAAACTTGAAAACTGCATAGTTTTATTTGACGTAATTGGTGCGAGTTCGGTCACGTATCTTGCGCTTGACCAATAGCAGCGCTCTTTGTTGCCAAGTTACAGACAACAAGAAATTTGTGTAAACCAGTGGAGGTTATTGAATGACAACACGTGAAGCACAAATTCACTCATAATTATTATTAATTTACATATATATTATATATATATATTATATATATATATTTATATATATATATTTTTTTATTATTATTATTATAATAAATTTTTTTTAGAAATGTTTTCCTCTGTAAAAAATTGCCAGTGAATTTGTCTTTTCTTCAAAAAATTGCCAAGTCACAGCTCTGAGCTCTCTGATCAGGCCTGCTCATCACATAACTGCAGTGATGGTGAGCTGTCAATCACTATAGTACAACTTATAGTGCACGGGTTGATCTTAGTTGATTATTATCCAATCAAAATAGGCTATTTGAGTCATCTAAGCCCCGCCCGTGCATTATTGCGCACACCACTCGCGAACGGGGATTGAATGATTGACAGCCCTCAAAGTTCTGACACTCAAATCAGAGAAGAGCTCCGTGACTGTGATGATGTCATCAAGTTCTCCGGCTGTTTGATTGATTGATTATTAACAGATTGCAGAATGGGTACAATACAGTACAGCTGTAACAACACAGTAGGCTAAACTTTGCGCCAACATTAGGACTGCAGCGTGACTGTGATGATGTCATCACCAGTGATCTCCAGTAATCGGAGATAGTATAAGGAGTTTGGGGGAGGATTCGCGAAACATGTGTTTACCTGTGGCCAGGGAGAACCGGGAGTTGCATTGAAACCTACCAAGATAGACCCCCACGACCAAGGTTATCAGACTACCAGGTCAGATGGGCCGACTTAGTCTCGCTCTGAGTGGGCTGGCTGGGGAAGACGAATGGAGACCTTTTTCATCAGAAAATATCGAAGGATGGATTTAATTTAATAAAGTGATCAGATGGGAGGGAGTCTATTTACGAGGGACACTATTTCCTGTAACGTCGTGAATGGTGAGTGAAATATTTTTTTTTATATTTAGTAGCTGTGTGGGGCAGGTCTGTGTTGATTATGAATTAATTGGCTGTATTTTACTGCGTGCATTCACTGCATTGGTATGCTTTCTGCCTTTCTGGGTAACAAGCGATTTATTTTGGTCTGCTGTGGCCTGGCCTCTGTGTGTGCCTGTGTGTGTGTGTGTGTGTGTGTGTGTGTGTGTGTGTGTGTGTGTGTGTGTGCACACGCGTGTGTGTGTCGTTCAGTTCTATATAGTGCTGAGTGATGTGCATCTGAGATTGATCTGGTGATGCGTTCTGTACAACATCTCCTCTCCTCCTCTCCCTCCTCCTCCTCTCTCTCCTCCTCCTCCTCTCCCCTCCTCTCCCCCTCCTCTCCTCTCCCTCCTCCTCCTCCCCTCTCCTCCTCTCCCTCTCCTCCTCCTCTCCCCTCCTCCTCCTCCTCTCTCGTGATGTTTGTAAGTGAGGCGTGTGTGTCAAGAGTTACTCCAAGGTATTTATTACTAGTGCCTGTTGTCTTTAACTGTAGTGTCTGTCTGCTGTCTTCATAACCACACTGTGTGTCTGTACTTCTTTATTAAATGTTTTAATCTCTCCCGTCCTCCCCAATATTTTTACCTCACAGCCACCACTGCCACCCACATTGGGGGATGTTTTAAAAATATAATTTAACATATAATATAATAATTTGTGCTTCACCAAAAAATGTGGTCAGCAGCCGCCTGACGTGACGTTAGCATGTCATCCACGGGGTACATCTCGACGAAAATGGACAAAAAACACATTCTAACGTTCGCAAAATAGGTTTCTAAACAATGTTATATGCATATACGCTACTTGCTATAGGCAAGCGATTGGATACAGCTAAGAAACGGGCCACAACGTACGTGTTATTAACCAAGCATTTAACTCATATCCCCTTCTCTCTACACCAAAAACACAGCATTGCACACGCTGTGAAAACCTTACTAAAAGCTGTAATTTAATTATTACTTTACTTAAACATGTTATCTATAGCACCTTCATCTAATAGTTCTACCTTACTTGTCTCGTTCTGTTGTGAGGAGAATTTATGTGTGACAATGTGTTCTGTATCTCAACAACTCCTCGGAAGACGTCACCCAGCAGAGAGCAGACCTCTAGTGAACTGGAGACGCTATTTCCTCATTGGCTCCTCGGCCTAGCAGCAACATCACAGTAGTACCGGTTTCACTAAGCCAGAACACAGATGCAGACACAAACAAGCAGAGACGATGTGGAATCAGTGTATAACCCAAATGTTGGGTGCATTTAATAAGAAAAGAAGAGTAATAGAATGGAGTGGAGCCAGGAAGGAACTGAGAGGAAAGGAGGACAAGAACATTAGATAAGCACAATAGAACATGGACGCGTCTATATTTATCACAGCCGAAGAGTGCGTCGCGTTTCTCTGATTGGCCATGACGCCCATGTGACCGCGGCAGCACGAGAGAGCGGCAGTGCGGAAATAGGCTGCATCCTCCACATCAAGAAAGACAGACAGGCATTCTCTGTGACAAACCCTAACCATAACCAACTCCGAAATAATGCCTAACCTTAACCCTCCCTAACCTTAACTTAACCCTAACCTTAACCAACTCCGAAAGAATGCCTAACCTTAACTTAACCCTAACCTTAACCAACTCCGAAAGAATGCCTAACCTTAACCCTCCCTAACCTTAACTTAACCCTAACCTTAACCAACTCCGAAATAATGCCTAACCTTAACTTAACCCTAACCATAACCAACTCCGAAAGAATGCCTAAACTTAACCAGCGGAAGAATGCACGTTTATAGCGAGAGATGATAAACGTAAAAAAGAAAAAAAAATTGAAGTGATTCGAACTTGTGACCAACCGCACCGCAGGCTCCACAGTATGGCGGCATACCAGTTGAGCTAAGCGTCAATGGAAAAACATCTGGGATTACGGCTACATAATGCCGCAAGCTCTGCCGCGGGGCGTGTCGCAGCCAATCAGGGAAAACGCGGAAGCACTCGGCAGCACTCTTCGGCTCCAATTAAAGAATAGGCGGTCGGGATAGAGTGGGAGAACCAAGTGTTATAGAGGGTGGGAAGCCTGGAGGCCTGGAGGAGCACGACAAGTACGGACAATACAAATAGTATAAACAATAAAAACTATTTAAAAAAGCAGCACAATGGGCACAGTCAGTCTAAGTGGGTCAGTTTCCTACACACATTGTAGAAGATGTCTCACTCAAATGACATCCAGATTCTTTAGTGTCACGTTATATACATTACCTTTACACGCATAAAACAGTGAAATAGTTTTGAATAGAAGCAATATAAATAGCATAAAATAGCAGCAGAAATAATGATGAAATAGCAGTAAATTATAATACAATAATCACAGTGCAAGGTAGTAGCAGAAACAACAATAAAATTGCTCTAAATTACAATTGTGCAGTGAGGAACACGATACTCGTTTTGTGTTTTTGTTATCACTCAATTGCTCTTTTTTTTCCCGCTTTTATTTCTCTTAAATAGTTTGTTAAGCATTGTGTTGCTTCATTACGTTGAAAGAGTTTTTAAGCACTTTGTTGCTTAATTTTGTTGAAAGTGTTTATTAAACATTTTGTTGCTTCATTATGTTGAACGAGTTTGTTAAGCACTTTGTTGTTTCATTATGTTGAAAGAGTTTGTTGAGCAATTTGTTGGTTCAATATGCTGAAAGAGTTTCTCAAGATCTGTGGTCCTGCATTGTGACTGTCTGCCAGCAAGCTGAAGAGAGCACAGCCCTGTTACTTTATGTCCTGGAACACAATGCTCTCCACGCATTGTTAGACTAGACGTGTCACTTTGTCATCTGGGTAGAGCTGGGACCTATTTTCATGGTCGACACGGACAGTGATAAAGAAGTGATAGTATAAAACTGAGTTCTTTGGATTGATATGATGAGCCAGGAGACGAAGGTGAAGTCAATCGATGGTATTTATTGACAGGAACACAGAGAACGAGGAACAGTCCTGGAGATCACAGCCCTCCATGGGGGCTGTGTGGCTCTAGAATGATGACACAATCATGCTTTTATACTATGTGGGTTCCAAATTTAGTGAGCCACTGGTTAATAAATAGATGATCAGACAGGCTTGGTCGTATATGGTAGTAGTCTAAGGATGAATCTGGTTTTCTCCTCATAGTATAAACCTGGGCCCTCATTTATCAACGTGGCGTACGCACAGATATGTGCGTAACCCGTGCGTACGATCATTTCTAAGCAAAGTGTGGGATTTATCAATTTGAACTTGTGCTTGACTTTGTGCGTATATTTAAGCACAGGTCGGAGCATGCGTAGCTGGCGCCGGTGGTAGAATATTTTTACAACGCGGAAATAAGCACTGACTGCGCTCTGCGTAACTCAACTCGTTATTATTTTGCGCATATATTGCAGAAATACGGGAACGTTTGGTTATATTTAAAAGGCTTTGCCATTGTTAAACGTAATAAGTGGAACCCAAAAGCTGTAAGCAGAATACAAGTCATATGAACACCCACGATATAGTGTTCTTCTCCCTTCCTATAAGAAAGAATAAAAAACGCAATGCAACGAGAACAGACTGAGGTTATTTGTTGAGTGTATGTGTATACAAAACCCTTGCAATAAATGTGTCTTAAACTATGCCCCAAAACTATGGAACAAACTACCCCAAAACATCAGGGAAGCCAACTCGCTAGACATCTTTAAAAGACAGCTTAAAACCTATCTCTTTGCTCAGGCATTTCACTGATAGATATCTGCTACCACCTAGTGGCAAGAGGAAACATCAGGGATATCCTGACACAACTTGTATTTACCTGCACTATTCTTACCCTGCCTACTCTTATACACTGCCTATCAAATTCATGTGTCGATTATTGCACTTTTTACTTCTTACTGATGACTATTTTTAAACTGAATCATTTTAAACTATTTTTATTATTTGCTAGATCCAAATGTGAAACACTGTGATTATTTGTTCATGCAATAGGTCCCACTATTTAGTATGGGTTCGAGTCCCTGTGATCTAATATCACTAAAGTTACAGTGTGGGTTCGAGTCCCTGTGATCTAGTATCACTAAAGTTACAGTGTGGGTTCGAGTCCCTGTGATCTAGTATCACTAAAGTTACAGTGTGGGTTCGAGTCCCTGTGATCTAGTATCACTAAAGTTACAGTGTGGGTTCGAGTCCCTGTGTTACAGTGTGGGTTCGAGTCCCTGTGATCTAGTATCACTAAAGTTACAGTGTGGGTTCGTGTCCCTGTGATCTAATATCACTAAAGTTACAGCAATATGTACTGGGAAGTATGTTGGGAATTACAGGAGTATTACTGAATAGAGAGCCTATTAGGATGCTAGATCCAAATGTGAAACACAGTGATTTGCCATATCTTGCTATGCTCGCTCATGCCTGTATTTTTTATGTCCGTTCTATTTTATAATTTTTTTACTATTTTTAAACTGAATCATTTTAAACTATTTTTACTATTTGTGTTACTGAAAACTGTAAGCGGAGAGCCTATTGGGATGCTAGATCCTAATGTGAAACACTGTGATTCTACCCGTCTATCTTTTTATGCTCGCTTATGCCTGTATTTTTTACTGTTGTGAAGCACTTTGAACTGCAACCTCTGTATGAAAAGTGCTATACAAATAAAGTTATTATTATTATTATTATTATTATTATTATTATTATTATTATTATTATTATTATTATTATTATTATTATTATTATTAAATGAATGAAAAGCATACATGCTCTGGACACAGAGCATATATCGTGTGGGTGATATCATGACTTGTATTCTGCTTACAGAATTTCACTTATTTAGTTTTACAATGTCAAAGCCTAAATCAAAACGTCCCCGTATTTCTGCAATCTATGCGCAAAATAATAACGAGTTGAGTTCTAACAAAGAACGTATTACATGCTGGTAGGCTGATAGAGTAAACTATGATATGAATATGAATATGATATGATATAAAGATATGGTCCGTCCGCGAGGATATCGAGGACTCGGATAGCCATTAAATGCCATTTGAGAATATAGGCTAAAGCGACGGCCTATAGCCTATACATATTATTTAATGTTTTCATAAGCGTAAAGATACAACAGCTAGATTAATGATCAAGTTAGTTTACTGTATGCAGGCTTCGCAGGGCTGTGTGTTATATATGCGCAAGTTACTGTTGCATAATGTAGGCTGGCTGCTATTATATGTAATTCATAGGCTACCTAATACCAACAACAAAATAGATTGTATCATATGCCTCTACACACATTATATTATACACATCATATTATATCTTGGTTCGGCAGCGCCTCTGTGAACAATCTCTCAGAGTTTGCTCCATCAATAAACGCGCATTTTGGCTGATAATGTGCCGGTGGCCAGAGTCTCATTCAGGCCTAATTGTATTTAATTCAATTGTAATGTTATTACTGGGGTATCTAAAACATCACAATGTAGATCAGGGTTATCCACTGAAGCCATAATGACTCTGATCAGAACCACGGGCTCATGACGAGCGCACACAATAGGCATTGTAGAGCGCAGAGTTGGCGTGCTGAAATTGATTTAATTTCAGTCATTACAGTGCTTAATGTCGGGTCATCTCTTGTCATTTATTTCTGTCAATGTGCTGGTTCTGTAGCAGGACTGGGTCAGTCAACATCCTTGGCTCCCGGTGCACCGAAGATTATACGTTCAAGTTGTTGGTTGGACCTCGGTGATCAATCTCGCTCTCAGTGAAGTCTCTCAGAGTTCGCTTGGGTTAGTCCACTTTTCCACATTTCATGGGGGTGTTCCATTACCGTATATGGTTAATCAGGGCGGTTCTGGTATGCAAATACGTGAAAGTGTGCACGAGCCTCGGCGTAGGACCAAGGTGATATTTATCATGACAGGTGTGCGTAGGACCTGTGTACGCACGTGTGATGAATCCCGTTTTTTTTGTGCGTGCACACATTCTAAATTCTGTGCTTAAGTATGGAAATAGAACATTTTCTACGTCACGTTGATGAATGAGGGCCCAGGGGCGTCCAGACAGGGACACGCTGGTACGGAGGTCCTGGGCACAAGAGAGGAAAGTTAGAACAGGGAATAATCACACAGGGATGCCTAGCAGGTCTTCAGACTGAGGCGTCGTACCTAGGTAATGATACTAACACCACGACGACTTCTGGTCAGCGTCGTCCGGTTGAAGTAGGGTATTTCAGGTAATTAACATTACATATATCTTGTCGTGGAATTAACACAACATTATGCATACTTTGACAATAAATAAAATAATAATTAGTTCTTACTTGCTTGCCTGGGTAATTAAAGGTTAAAGAAAGAAAAAAAAGAAAGAAAAAAAAACGATACCGATCATTTCCGATATTACATTTTAATGCCAATATCGGTAGGCCGATAATATCGGACATCCCTAGTAACGAGTTACTATTTTTCAGTGACTAGCACAACACTGATGGCCACCAAGGACCAGGTTGTGCATGACAGTGGGCCAAGACCACAACACCCCCAAAGACTCCAGCCAGAACCTTTCCTTGGTGAAGGCCAATGGGCAATTAGTACTGGGCATGTTAGAAGACTGCCCTGAGTCTCAACGGTCATCGTGGGTTAATGAGGACCTGTAGAACTGACACATGGTTTCCAGAGTAGTGAAGAGGCCAACGTTATACGAGACAGTGGTCCAAAGCCAGCCCAAGAGTTGTGCTTGGCTCTGTGCCAGAGCCACCAGGATGCCAATGATTCAGCCAGAGGCACGGTGTACGGAGGAGTGAGGTACTGCACACAGGTTGTGTGGTTCCATGCCAGATTGACCCAGGGCAGGAACGTTAAGGTAGCGCTAATGTAACCCACTTAGATTGGAAGGTGCTACACACTTGGGTGGAGTGGCATGACTTTAACAGCAGAGGTGATATCCACTTTACTAAACCACATGCAGCGCCTGGCCACCTGTCTACCTTTTTCTGCAACAGTGAGTCCACAGCAGCGGCCTGCCTGTAAGTTAGTGCAGACGGCTGGTTTTGCATGACTTGCAAACCTGGGAGAAAACCTTCTTACAGTCACCGGGATGTGTGATGAAATCTATCTCAAGCCTTGTTCTGACTCGAGGGTAAAAACAATGATAGCAGTAGATTGATAAAATTGTACGCGCAAACTGTGAAAGTTGCACCGAGACACATTCGGAGTGGGGCTGAACATATCTAAATATATATATATATATATATATATATATATATATATATATATATATATATATATATATATATATATATATCTTTTGTAGCTGTAGCTATGTAGTCTACTTGCTCATATGCATTTTAACACTAGAACAGCCATGGAGAAAATGTCACTGATTCCCGCCGGAAGGGGTCAGATGACCCCACAGCTTATATGAGAAATATTAGAAAAATAAATGGTGTAAACTATATAATTCCCTCTTAATATAAAAATATGAGGTTTACCACAGGTTTGAGTGACAAAAAAAATAAAAAAATAATAAATAAAAATATTATACTTATTTTATATATTTTTTTTGATGGAAGAGCCACACATTGACGGGCAAAGAGCCACATGCGGCTCGCGAGCCATAGGTTGGCCACCCCTGCGCTAGACGCTCGCAATTTAGAAATTTCAGAAACCGTGCCAGATAAAACGTGTACTTTTAGGAAAAGTCATTGAGTGACAGAGCTGGAGCTCGACCGAGTGACGACGAGGATACATTTATTGAAAATGCCTAGGGGTCATTTGACCCCTTGTTGGCTGTGCTAGTGTTAAGGGGGACAATGGTAAGTTGTATTTCTAGGTTGCTATTTCCAGCAACAATTCTATTTTGAAATCTTTAATTATAGATGTGTGATAGGTACATCTATAGTGATAGATTCAGCTTTTAAAATCACATTGCTAAATCAGCCTCAATGGCATAACATTTTTATTTGGAATTTAAAATTTAGTACTTTTATTAAAAAATTATTATGGTAATAGGGATGCTCGATATTGTTTTTTTTACCAATACCGATATACCGATATTGTCCAACTCTTAATTTCCGATACCGATATCAACCGTTATCAACCAATACCGATATATGCAGGGTTCCCCCCCCCCCCAATTTTTTTTATAATTTCAGGTAATTAACATTACATATCTCTTGTTGTGTAATTAACACAACATTATGCATACTTTCACAATAAATAAAATAATAATTTGTTATTACTGGCTTGCCTGGGTAAATAAAGGTTAAATAAATGTAAAAAAAAAAAAAAAAAATATTAAAAAAAAATTAAAACCGATACCGATATTTTCCGATATCACATTTTTATGCCAATATCGGCCGATAATATTGTTCTTATCCGACAGGATTTGGATGTAGTTGGAGTTGGGGAATGTACTGTACACTGTAAACCCGCATGTTCAAAATAATCAATTCGTTTGAGTAGGGTATACTAAATATTCTATGAAAGTTCTACTAACTTGAATGTCTTGAGTTCGTGTGACGTGTTCTTATGTTTTGAGTAAATAAAACTCATAGTTTTTGATTGACTTGGAACTATTCACTTATTAAGTAAGTATAATGTAAAAGTATAACTTAAGTACAACTTAAGATAATTAAGTAGATACAGACTGTAAACCGCATGTTCAAAATAATCAATTAGTTTGAGTAGGATATACTCAATATTCTATGGAAGTTCACCTAACTTACCATATGTTGAGTTTGTGTGACTTGTTCTTATGTTTTGATTAAATTAAACTCATCATTTTTGATTGCCTTGGAACTATTCACGTATTAAGTAAGTATAATGTAAAAGCATACCTTAAGTACAACTTAAAATAATTAAGTAAATAAATACAGAGTATTGCGGTTCAGTGGTAGAATTCAATAAAGGAATATCTTATCTTATAAAAATATATATTTTCCACTCATTTCTATGTTTCAACATTACTGTCTGATGCAGTAACATTAGTGTGATGATGTGTGCATGAGAACATGCAACCTGCATGTTTTTGTGAGCACTGGATGCAGAACCACAGCCACCCGCAGGCTGAGGCCCCTCACGCTTCCATTGGCTGATTTGGGTCACATGACCGTCCCACCCAATGGCTGAATTGGAGTGTTGCACTGCAGGCATTGGCTGATTTGGGTCACGTTGCACTGCGGGATTGATTGATTGATTGATTGATTGAAAACTTTATTAACAGATTGCAGAATGGGTACAGTGACCGTGACAGGCCCGGATTGATTGATTGATTGATTGATTGAAAACTTTATTAACAGATTGCAGAATGGGTACAGTGACGTCACAGGCCCGGATTGATTGATTGATTGATTGAAAACTTTATTAACAGATTGCAGAATGGGTATAGAGGTGTGATAGGTGTGAGAGGTGTGATAGGTGTGAGAGGTGTGAGAGGTGTGATAGGTGGGATAGGTGTGATAGGTGTGAGAGTTGTGATAGGTGTGAGAGGTGTGATAGGTGTGATAGGTGTGATCGGTGTGATAGGTGTGAGAGGTGTGAGAGGTGGGATAGGTGTGAGAGGTGTGAGAGGTGTGATAGGTGTGATAGATGTGAGAGGTGTGAGGTGTGAGAGGTGTTAGCTTTTTATGGGTTTTCTTGCTAAAGCTTGCTTGATATTGCCTTCAGTGATATACTGACTGGATTTAGTCTGAAAATCTGCTTGGATTACCTGCTTGGATAAACAAACAAGCCTGCTAGGAGCAGCCAGCTAACACCAGGCCAGGCATGGCCCAGGCTCCAGCAGCAGCCAGCTACCACCAGGCCAGGCCCTGCAGCAGCTCAGGCCAACCGGGCTGCACCAGGCCACCAGGCTAGTAGTAGCCTAGCTGCTACCAGCTATCACCACCAGGCCAGCCCCAGCCTACCAGCTACCAGCCACCAGGCCAACCCCAGGCTACACCATCAGGCCAGGCCCAGGCATCACCAGCCCAGCTAACACCATCAGGCCAGGCCCATGCTTCACCATCAGGCCAGGCCCAGACATCACCAGCCCAGCTACCACCATCAGGCCAGGCCCAGGCTTCACCATCAGGCCAGGCCCAGACATCACCAGCCCAGCTACCACCATCAGGCCAGGCCCAGGTTTCACCATCAGGCCAGTCCCAGGCATCACCAGCCCAGCTACCACCATCAGGCCAGGTCCAGGCTTCACCATCAGGCCAGGCCCAGGCATCACCAGCCCAGCTATCACCATCAGGCCAGGTCCAGGCTTCACCATCAGGCCAGGCCCAGGCATCACCAGCCCAGCTTCAGGCAGGTCCTTCCTCCGTTTTTCTGTGCATACAATGTTTCCAAGAGCTTCCTCCTCTCTGCCCTGGTGTAGCCGGTTCTTAAAGGTTAAATCCCGCCCCTGAGAGAACGCCGGCCTAGTTCGTCAGGGGGCGGATCTTTTACGTCCTGATTGGCTAAAGCTCATAGCGGCCATTTTGAATTAGGGTCGGCGGCCATCTTGCTTCCTTAAAGGGGCAAGGTCTCTATTTTTAAGAACAAAAGTATTGTTCTGGAGTTTTAGCGTTAAAGTATACAGCATTTGATTTTACTAACTAAAAGATTAGAGATTAGTTATGACTATAGTTAAACAGTGAATTTAAGTCTATTCCTGATTTCTATAGGTATTTAGATACATTTAGATAAAATAAGCTCTTATCGGTTCGATATGATGTGATTAACGTTAGCTTAGCATGTAGCTACCACGACCACAACAGCAGAGCGAGTTAGCCGAAAGTTAGCCACAGCCACTTTTTCCTCCGTGATGGTATAAAACTTGCGATTTGGATTTCTGTTTTTGTCATTAGTACAACGCGTAAAACAGCAGCTCTTTGGCATTGTGAAGGACTGAAGAAAATTCCGCTTGATTGTCTTTAATTTGCCGCTTTAACCATCCGTTTCTGCACTAAATGAACCGTACACAATGTACCAGGCTGGGCAGTTTCCCCCCACGCTGCAGTTGCGTAGCAACAACAGGCAGGAAGTTGTGTAGTAAAATCCCACAGACCTTATACAATAATTAGAGGTTATTGTAGCACAATACAATGAGATTGATTGTCTGAAAGGAGGAGGAAAGATTCATACTTGATAGAATGGTTGGTCCCCACATCTGGCTTAATGCAGATGAAGAATAAAACGTGTACGCCAGACAAACCAGAATTGTAGTTCAACTCAGCTGATTTATTTGATCAGAGCCAGAAGTTCAAGGTGAATAGAAGGTTGACTTCTACATACAACAGATGATCAGAGAATATTTAACAGCTGTCTGTTGTACAGAAATATCACAATCAGGTTTGCATCCCAAACCTAAATACTGCACCTCAAACAGTCACTTGGTTAACATAATTTGAACATCCATGGTTTACTGTACACATTATACATGAGTAAATCTGGTTTACAGATCAGGGATCTGTACAACATTACTCTAATCTATAAACAACCATTTGGTGTTTCCCATGATTTTACTCACGTACAATGCATCAGCTCACGGTTGTTTCTGGGTGGTTTCGAAGCGGTGGGGGAGCCCCCAGACCCTGGTTGGGTCCGAGAGGCTCCTGAATAACCCTGTGTAGGGCCCTATATACTATCATTTCTAGCCAATAATACATATGGCTGGTCCAATCCTAGCGTCTTCTTGTGGGGGGTGTCCTGTGGGCGCTGGCAGCCCCTCCCTCTGGGTTTCTCTGGGGGGAGGCTGGCTGCCCCCCCCTTTGATCTCCCGTGTGGATCTTGACTCAATACCCAGAGGGGGACGCTAGTGGCCCCCGTCAGTGTCTTCCTGATTGGGTCTGTCCCTACAGAAATCTCCTCTTAAATGAATAATATATAACTTTAACATTCCTTCTATATGGCTATAGATGTCTAATATCATCCAAGTACAGTCAGTGCTTTCTAAGACTGATACCAGACATCATATTATACCTTTTGATACTAAACAGTTGATTAATAGATTACTTTGTCTGTGAGTTAGTGTTCATGCTTCAACAAGTCTAAACTGGTCTGCCTTGTGGTCAACCCAGCTTTCTCTGATCAGCATTTACATATAGTCAGTTCGAGAAGGTGTTGTTTGTTCTCTTAATTTAGTCATTGCTTGAGTGGGGGTTGAAATGACTGTTGCAGCTGTTATCTGATGCAGCTGTCTCAACTGACAGTTGAGACTGTTTCGCCACTTAGTCCACTCTGCTATTGAAAGGTACATCTGGCTTTATATTTATGGTTCTCCAATTTATTCACACATATTAATTATGAAATTCCAAGGCAATATTACCACAGTTGACTTCGAGAATGCAGTTAGTACCATAGTGCATGTCTCGATAACACAGATAGCAGCCAGCTTCCTTCTCATCCCCCTCTCTGTCATCACCTCTAGTCTGACCAGCTCGACTCCCACCACAGAGCTCAGCTTGTTCAGTTTGTTGAACGAATGAATGAATGAATGAAAACTTTATTTAACAGATTGCAGAATGGGTACAATACAGTACGGCTCAATACACACAATTGTTAAGGGGATGCAGACCAGAGAAAGACGTTTGTCTTGTTTACATCATGTGTCCCTTGAGTTGATGTAGCGCCCCCAGCATAGAAGAGGACGCTGGCCACTACAGACTAGAATGACTGCAGCAGTCTATTGGACACATTGAAGGACCGGCCCACAGCAAAAAGACCAGTGTTGAATTAACTCCCAGAGTTGATTTCAACACTTTTTCAGGGTTTATATAGCTCCAATTAACACTTGTAAAATAGTTAAACATTTAACACTATGCCAGTTCCTTCTTTAACTCCAAAACAGAGAACTCCAAAACAGAGTTAAAGTAACACTAAGGGGATTAGATAAATAACACTGCTCCAAGTTACATTTTTACTATTTGGGAGTGTTAATTGTACTCCCTAAAGTGTCAAGTTATCAACTCTGATTTTTTTTTATGAATTTTATATACGTATATAAGAATGAATTCCATAAACAAAATCATTTTCAAAAATAACCATCTGTGTGCAAGCCAGTGCCGGTTCTAGACCCTTTTTAGGGGGGCTGAATGTAATATTAGCCCCCCTAAGATAAAAAATATTATTATTATTATAATTTTTTTTGTAATTACATTTTTTTATGTTTTATTCTTGTTTTATTATTATTATTATTATTATTATTATTATTACAGACATAGATTGCCGGTAGTAGCCTGTTGACCTCATTGGTCAACTATAAAAAAAATGTAAATAAATATTCAAAGATGTTGGTAATGTCATGTCAAGTCCCAGTCCGACATTCAACACAAGACGTGGAAGCAGATGTAGCTAGCAACCTACTGTAACTAGTTTAGTAATAGTGCATTTGCCAGTGCTGATGGGGAACAAGACAAGTATGTTGAAACGTTAGCTAGCACTATATAAAATTACTGACTATTCTGACAGGGAACGTTGTAAAATTGGTCATTAGTTCCATGGTGTTGGTGCGTTGCTCATGGGACGGGGTTGCACACCGGGCAACGAAGCTTTTGTGAGCAGAAGCGCGTGCACGCAAGAAAGCGCTGCACTCGACTCGTCGCGTGTACCTGGCTACCTTGCATAAGCATAACAATTCATGGCAATCACATTCACAGGTTTGGTGTGAACGGTGCTCTGCCTGAGTCAGACCATCGTTCACACCAAACCTGAGGAATGCGCTGCACTCGACTGATGCGCCAACTCGCTAAGTACCCACCTGGCTACCTTGCATAACAATAGCTCAGGTTGTCAAGTGTGTTCAAATACGTTCTCAGATACATTCATACAAAACTTGTGAATGAAATGTGTTACATTCCATTCGTAGAGGAAATTAGGCATTGTCTTTAGTCTGTGCAAACTAATCATCTGGGAGGCGATACAGGGCCTTCATCTGGGAGGCGATACAGGGCCTTCAACTGGGAGGCGATACAGGGCCTTCATCTGGGAGGCGATACAGGGCCTTCAACTGGGAGGCGATACAGGGCTTTCATCTGGGAGGCGATACAGGGCCTTCATCTGGGAGGCGATACAGGGCCTTCAACTGGGAGGCGATACAGGGCCTTCAACTGGGAGGCGATACAGGGCCTTCATCTGGGAGGCGATACAGGGCCTTCATCTGGGAGGCGATACAGGGCCTTCATCTGGGAGGCGATACAGGGCCTTCAACTGGGAGGCGATACAGGGCCTTCAACTGGGAGGCGATACAGGGCCTTCATCTGGGAGGCGATACAGGGCCTTCATCTGGGAGGCGATACAGGGCCTTCATCTGGGAGGCGATACAGGGCCTTCAACTGGGAGGCGATACAGGGCCTTCAAAGCTCCACCTCCAGGCTGCAGAACAGCTTCTTGCCGAGAGCCATCACTGAACTGAACAATCACCCCCCCCCCCTATTGTTGCCACCACATCTACATCCACCTCACTATAATTTATACTTGTATGTGCAATATGACAGATGTTGGGACATGTGCAATAATGCAATAATGGTTCATGTGCAATATTTTCCGCCGATGTGCAATCTTTTTTTTCTACTGTGATGATTTTGCAATGGTTTTTTTAACTGAATTTGGTGGTACTACAGTGTACAAGAGTGAACTATTTTATACTATTTTCCTCAATCAAAAATCCCCCAAATTATGAAAAAGGATATATATATATATTTTTTTAAATCTAAGTGTTGTAGTATAACCAATAGGATAAAATGTATCTGTTAAGTGAGTTTGGTGACACTACACTCTGACTGAAGATATTTAATGTTTTTTTCCAATACAAAATCCCCAGAATTATGAAAAAGCATTTTTTTCAAATCTAAGTGTTGTAGTATAATCAATAGGATACCATTGATGATGTGTGCAGTGATTTTGGTGACACTATACACTGTATGACGTGAAGTTATTGAATCTTTTTGCAGTGCCTCTTTTCGGTGTTGCACTTTTTAGACGGTCCCTGGCTGCGCACTTGCCTCGTCAAGGCCGACTGCACATATAGATCAATAGGCGTGTTCGAGATGGGATAGGCGGACGCAGATCTGCGCAGGTTTTACTACGGCCTCGCCAAGCGCGTTGCATGACGGTTAGAATGTTGTCCGACTTGCTCTGAAAATCTGACGAGGCGAGGCGCGGAACTCTCGCGGGAGCGAGCCACGCACAGCCTTCAGAGCGAGGCTCCACAGTACCTCTCACCCGGCTGCTCCCGGCTGGGAAGCGACTTGCTACGGTCACGCAAAGCGCCTATTGGCTCAGAAAAGTTGTCAGTCACCAGCCATGTGACAGCCAGGGAGTTGAGACGTTTGATTGATTGATTGATTGATTGATTGAAAACTTTATTATGTTATGCATTATCATCATATCATCATGATAAACTTCAAGCTGTCAGACACACACATACACACATGCGTCGTCTGTTTTGCCTCAATACTGTATATATAATATATATAATTATTAGGCTTGTTCGAGATGGATTTCGGTTTGCCTCGACTAGTAGACGAGAGTAGCCGAGTGAAGCCGGGGGAGGAGTTAAAAAGGCGGACACTGCCGATTTCACGAGAGCCTCTCGCCTAGTCTCGCATGGCAGATACGCTTTCACGTTACCACACACACATTACACACCTGTCCAGCTCATTATAATGCGATGGCCGTGTGCAAAATTAGATCAGATTCAAATGTACAGCACACCATATACTGCTATAGTGGAATATACTATTCATATACCATAATGTATACCATCTTGTTGCGCGCTCCTGGCCAGCACGCACACACAACACACTGCTGAATAATTCTGTTTTGCATCAATATATATATGTATACTGTGTATATTGAGGCAAAACAGAATTATATATACAGTATTGAGGCAAAACAGACGATGCATGTGTGTATGTGTGTGTGTCTGACAGCTTGAAGTTTATCATGATGATATGATGATAACGCATAACATAATAAAGTTTTCAATCCATCAATCAATCAAATGTCTCATAACTCCCTGGCTGTCACGTGGCTGGTGACTGACAACTTTTCTGAGCCAATAGGCGCTTTGCGCGACCGTAGCAAGTCGCTTCCCAGCCGGGAGCAGCCGGCTGAGAGGTACTGTGGAGCCTCGCTCTGAATGCTGCGCGCGGCTCGCTCCCGCGAGAGTTCCGCGCCTCGCCTCGTCAGATTTTCAGAGCAAGTCGGACAACATTCTAACCGTCATGCAACGTGCTTGGCGAGGCCGTAGTAAAACCTGCGCAGATCTGCGTCCGCCTATCCCATCTCGAACAAGCCTATTATTAAATGTACAGCTCCGAGGCCGGCTGTACACTTTTTTAGGTGAAAGTAAGGTTGTAGCTCATTGTCTACCTTACTACGATAGAAAAGAGGTGTCCTTTGTGTTTTAAAAACATTTTGCTTAAGAATTATTGACGCGGAAATTCGAATCTGTGAATATCTTTCTAACTTTACCTAAGTCTCCCGATTCCGATACAATAAAGTGAGTCTTCATCACAAATCATATTCTCAAAATAATCTGACCGGCAGATATTATTGCTGGCGGACCTATTTTGGCCTGCGAGCCGCCTATTGCCGACCACTGCACTGAACTAGGATATCTGTATAACGTGCGTTTAGACAACACTGCTTGGGACAGACCACACAGGCTATTTCCATATTATTAGGCTATTACTTCACATACAATATCATGGTATAGATCTGTATGCATGTGTATTTATTCATAACGTTATACATATTCGTTAACGTTAGATCGTGCATGGCTTTTACATTGAAAAATGTACTTGTCACATGGTTCCGTTCTCCATTCTTCACATCAAAAACGAAAAACGAACTATCAAAACGTACACGGCCCATTATTTACTCCTTTTTTTCATTTGATTCTGACACCAAAATACGAAAAACAGCTCCGTATTTCAGTTTTCCCCTGTTTTTTCGATTTTGGTTTCAAACGGAAATAGGAAAACACCTCGTATTTCCGTTTTTTTTCGTTTTTCGTTTTTCGGTTTGAAACGAATAACGAACTATCAAAACGTACACGGACCCTGGAAGTCACAACCCCTCTCCTCCCCTCTGGATTCCCTTTGCCCATTAAGAAATGTGTTATTTCTTACCTTGCTTGTTTGTTTGCTTTCGCACAACAGTGATCTTTTTACACATGCAGGGGGGCTCTGCTCGTTATTCTCCTTCCATATTTTGGGAAATGTGGAAGGAGAATAATTATACCTAGTCTGCAACTGTATTCTGTTTGCTTGCTATTTGTTGTTGCTGAATTTAATGAGAACAATTGTAGTTGGATATATAATCATTGTTATGTACTAGAGGCCTGATCACTCCTGTGTCACCGGGTGAGGCCTGCCAATTAGCCAATTAGTGCTGATTGGTTACCTGCTGGGGAGCTTTAAAGGCAGACCTAGTAACACACATGCACTGTCTGTGCTTAGAGAAAGAGCTGTTAGGTTCTTCAGTCCTTGTCCGTTGGTTTACCTTAGTACTTTAGTTTACATTTACATTAATAGTTCCTTGGTTTAGTAGCATTTTGAGTTAGAGCACAGGGTTTTTGGTGTCGGTTTTGCACATAGGTTGCGTCCCTTGAGCCAGGGTCGTAACAGTTGGGCGCTCGTCCGGGATCTTTTACCCCTAGAAATTTGTTTGGTGGTGTTTTTTTGTGTTACACGGGGTGTCATGGTATTATGGTTTGGGTGGTGTTCGTTACATATGGTGTAACGTGGGGGTTCGAGCCATTTCGTCAAACAGGTGAGTATGCCGTATTTGTTTGTAATTTGATGTGACTACTTATGCTGTTAAAATATATAGTTTAGTGGGCACCACATGTAGATAGGGACATTATTTTCTGGTTGTTGGTTAGCGTCCTGTGCACCACGTACTCCTGGGGCGGTCAATGAAATGATTGGTATATGATCTTTGACTGGTAGCAGGTGTGGTTGAAGAAAGTTAGGTCTACAGGGCATTAGGTTAAGGGTAGGTAGATTAGGGCGGCCAGAAAACACAGGTAGTGTGGTAGGGCTTGACTTAGTGTTTCTTAGGGTAGACATGTGGTGGGCCGGTTTTTTCTGCAGTTTAGACGTAGAAGCATATGTAGTCATATCAGGTTAGAAGGTGCACCTGTTTGGAATTGTTTGTTGGATTTATTTTGTTTGTTTGAGTGTTTGGTGAGCATACCTGGTAGCACCTAACACCCTGAGTGTATGACACGTCTATTTGGGGTGGGTGTGTTTTTTTCTTATGTTTTTTTTTGCGTCCTTGAAATGTGCGCTCCGTAGCACACATTGCCACCGCGTCCCTTTATGGTTATTATTAGTGGCTTTGGCATTCTGTATGGTTCTTCAGTGGTTCGTCGTGGTTCTTTAGTCGTTCTTCAGTGGTTCTTTAGTGTTTCTTTGGTGGCTCTTTAGGTGGATTGTGTGTGTACTAGGGTGCTTTTGGCAGCTTTTTGGTGACTCTAAAGTGAACGGGTTGTGGCGCTGGTGCAGAAAAGATGGCTTCCGTTAGGGATTTTGACATTCACATGACATGTTGGAGAGGTTTTCAAAAGAACAGCTTCTCGAGCTTGCTGTGCACTACAAGGTCGAGCTTACTCCCAGTGAGAAACGTTTGAAACCATCTGCCTTGGGTGCTTTGAGGGTTTTGCTCATTAGGGAACAGGTGCTTGAGGAGAGGGTGGAGGAGCCTCCTTCGTCTGGCGCATCTCCGCTATTACCTGGTGTAGAGGGTGACTGGAGGATAAGGGAGTTGGAGTTTAAGGAAAGGCAGCTACAGCACGAGCGTGAGGAGAAGAGAGAGGAGCGTGAGTTTAAGGAGAAACAAATGTTGTTGGAGCACGAGCGTGCACAGAAGGAGCTTGAATATAAGCATGCTGCCTTGCAGGCGGGTGCTCTGCATCCAGAGTCACGTTCCGGTTTTGATGTAGGCAGGAATATTAGGATGGTGCCACCATTTTTTGAGAAAGACGTGGAAAGATATTTTCCCCTTTTTGAACGGGTGGCAACCACATTGAAGTGGCCTGATACCGCCTGGACACTGCTGCTGCAATGTGTTTTAGTTGGTAGGGCACAAGAAGCCTACACTGCTCTGTCCCTTGAACAAAGCGCTGATTATGAGCTGGTTAAAGCTTCCATTTTGAGGGCTTATGAGTTGGTCCCTGAGGCCTATCGTCAGCGTTTTAGAGGTTATCGCAGGTTGGAGGGGCAGTCTTATGTTGAGTTTGGTAGGGAGAAGGAGAACCTGTTTGACAGGTGGTGCACTTCTCAGAAGGCAGAGTCAAGAGAGCAGCTTAGGCAGTTGATTCTCCTAGAGGAATTTAAAAGATGTGTTCCTGATACTGTTTCCACACATCTAAATGAGCGTGGGGTATCGAAGATAGGCGACGCCGCTGTCTTCGCCGATGAGTTTGTGTTGACACACAAGTCCGTGTTTTTGGAGGACTACCGTGTTGAGTCCGGGGATAGGTGTCCTGTTCAGGGGGGCCGTTTCCCAAAACCTGTGTCTGCTGGTCAGTTAACTTCACCTCCTAGGCGGGGTGGGTCTGCTGGTGCATTCCCAGAAGGGATTATCTGTTTTTACTGTAAAGAACCTGGTCATATCGTTGCTGGGTGCCCGGTGCTTGAGCAGAAAAATGTCAGAACCGTGGCTCTGGTAGAAACCATATGCAGGACGCCTATGCCAACGTTAGATGGGGATGGGGAAAGTATCAAACGTGTGGACAAATAACTCGAGGGTTCCTCAAGGTTTATGATGAATGGATTTGTTTCCCTGACTAATGCACTAGAGTCCAAACAGGCTATAACAATTTGGAGATACCGGTGCTTTTCAGTCCCTCATTCTGGAGGGGGTTTTGCCGTTTTCAGAAAACTCTTCTTTGCATTCCGGTGTCGTTGTTCGGGGCTTTGGGGGTGGATTTGTGGATGCACCTTTGCATGAGGTCACGCTCAATTCTCCCTTAGTATCAGGCAATGTTGTTGTGGGGGTATGTTCTCACATTCCCATAAAGGGGGTGTCCTTCATTCTAGGGAATGATTTGGCTGGTGACAAAGTGTTGGCTACTCCGGTTGTAACTCCCATTCCTGTGGTTTCTGAGGTCTCTAATGAGCTGGCACAGAAACATCCAGGAGTGTTTCCTGTGTGTGCTGTGGCACGAGAAATGTCAAAGGACAAAAGTGATGTTGTTGATACTTCGACTTGGGACATTACACTTAGTGACACATTCTTTGTTGAGTTAAAATGTGTACCTGTTGAGAATTTTGGAAAGCACACTGTGGATGTACCTCTGCATAATGATTCTGGTTTTGTGGTTTTGTGTTAGGCCCGGTGGTGAAACCAGAGTTGACAGGCGTGCCGGAGAAGCATGTGACAGGAGATGATATGGCAGCGCAGTGTCTCAAGGTCTTCCCAGCCTGTACGGTGGCTGAGGCCATGAACGAATTGGAGGATGAGTGTGGGAAGGATGCTATGAGAGGTGCTGTTGTTTCATGTGACACCGTTCTAGTTGGAGAGGCTACTAAGCTTGACTTAGGCTGCCAGCCTTCCCACAATAGCTCTATTGTCCCTAATGTTTCACTTGTGGGCAGGGATGGTCCCAGTATGTCAGGTGATGATTCTGACATTGATCCACATGTCCACACTGATTCTCTGCCATGCACTAGGTGTGATGGTCAACCTAGTTACCTGTGTCCTGTGGAGCAGGAGCCGCCTTCGCGACCTGGTCTGTTGAGTGGCAGCCATTTTGATTTTGATCAGGACAAAGTTATTTTGGGTGACGCCATTTTAGATGGTGTTCCAGACGTTATTGTACATGTCGTACTGCCATGTTCCCGGTACACTGGGGCTGTACCTGAGGCGGTACAGCCTACTCTGGATGTTCACGGTGTGCAGTATCCTGAACTGCCAGTGCCAGGTGGGATGGATATGGGTGCAGTGGTGGTATCAGTGATCTATGGTTTTGTTGTGCTGTGTTCTGTTCTGTTAAGCGCAGTTCTCAGGTTGATTTTGGTTTGCAGTATAATTTTGACAGATCGGTATCGGTGGTCGTGTTCGACAGGGGCCGACCCGGTTCTTGCCTTGAACCATTTTGATGTTTACGTTGGATCCTCCAGTTTACCCCTTGTTGTGTATACAGACCATAACCCTTTGGTTTTTCTTCGCAGCATGGTGAACTCGAACCATCGTTTGATGCGATGGAGTTTGTTCCTCCAGGCGTATAACTTGGATATTCGCCACATCGTGGGAGGGACAATGTGCTAGCAAACGCCCTCTCACGATCATAGTACCGGTGTTTGTGGTACCCGTTATCGCTGTTGTGGTAGTGGCCCTGACAACTAAGGGGTCACAGTTGTTTTTTGTTTTGTTTATGGGTTGTTGTGTAGTGGTTGCCTCTTGGGCAACCAGTTTGGTGGGGGAGGTGTTATGTACTAGAGGCCTGATCACTCCTGTGTCACGGGGCATGCAGGTGAGGCCTGCCAATTAGCCAATTAGTGCTGATTGGTTACCTGCTGGGGAGCTTTAAAGGCAGACCTAGTAACACACATGCACTGTCTGTGCTTAGAGAAAGAGCTGTTAGGTTCTTCAGCCCTTGTCCGTTGGTTTACCTTAGTACTTTAGTTTACATTTACATTAATAGTTCCTTGGTTTAGTAGCATTTTGAGTTAGAGCACAGGGTTTTTGGTGTCGGTTTTGCACATAGGTTGCGTCCCTTGAGCCAGGGACAGCCTACCATATTTAATAAAACAACTCTCCAGACAGGCGGTCAGGTGGCGTAACGGAGATTGCGTTCGTCACCAACCCCGGATCGGCTCACAGCTCACAGCTCCGGGCTTGTCACCAGCTTGGCTGGCCGTTCACACTAATACAATTGGCAGTATTAGAGGGTGGGAGAAGCTGGCGGGGTGGGTCCGGGTCGTTGTAAACAGCAACTCCTACAGTTCGGTCGGGGCGCCTGCTAAGCGCGGATAGGATCTAAGTGGGATAGTGTGATCCTTCCACACGCTACGCCCTCTCAGTGAGAATCCGCGCTGCCAGGTGAAAAGAAGCAGTTGATTGGCTGGACGTGTGTCGGAGGAAGCACGTGGTAGCCTCCACTCTCCCAGACCGACTGTGGGGGGTAAGTGTGCAGCGACCAGGAAGGGGATTGGGAATTGGCATAACGACTAACATTGGGATGGGAGAAAATTGGAGGAAAAAGAAGGGGGGAAAAAATTTAAATTTTTTTTTTTTTTAAATCTCCAGACGATAACTACACAGAACGTCAGAAAGATCAGAAAATTGATTTCCAAGCAACAGAACAATGACCAGCGATAACAGCTGTCAAAAATGTATCAGGCCTGCGGCTCATAAAACCGGGTACTGTATTCATTCCATACTCAAAGTTGCCTAAACCACTCATCATTAACTCAAGCATCCTTTACAACCTTCACAGCTTCATCACTACTGATAAAAATGTTCAGTTGTGCTCATATGAATGAATGTACAGAGCACACATTTAAGTGTTGTGACACAGTGAGCTCAAAGGTTGATAATCTCCTGCGCTGTGGCACAATTCAAAATTGTTTAGGAATTGCTTGTGGTTTAAGGCACAAAGGGCCGAAGGGGCGTGGCAAGCACACATTATAATAGAAGATTCTGAGTATGAACTATATTAGCCTATATGGGAGAACCAGTTGGAGATGAGAACAGGGAGGAATAGGAGAGCAATTGTTTCCACCTCTGCTGTGTGCATATAAGTATGTATAAAAAGGTTCATAGCCACAACCCCAAAGGACATGGTGCAAAGTCTGACTACTGAAATATGCGGTTCAGGCTGTCCTGAGGGACTAAACACGTTTCGCAATTATGCCACATCAATGTGGAACGCCCTACCCAAAGCTGTAAAAGGAATGTGAATCACTACCCACCTTCAAAAACACTCAAATCTGGTATGTCATAAATGTATAGATGTAGCAGTACTGTCTATCTGTATGTTGTGTATGTCATATATGTTATGATGAATTGAAAATGGGGGACCCTGATGTAAACAAGACGAAAGTCTTTCTCTGGTCTGCATCCCCTTAACAATTGTATGTATTGAGCTGTACTGTATTGTATTCTGCAATCTGTTAATAAACGTTTCAATCAATCAATCAATCAATCCTTTGTCCCCACAGCCATCAGACTTTTCAACACCATGTGACCCCCCCCCCCCCCCCCCCCTCTCTCTCTCATGACCTGGGCGCACCCCCCCCCCCCCCATTGGGACAGTGTGCAATTCATTTTAAATTTATTTTAAATTTGTATACTGTAATTTTATATAGCAATTTGATTTTATTTGACGTGACAATAGTGCTCACCATTTATTTATTTAAGTCATCACAACTTTGTACCTCAGCGCTGACCTTCATTGTTTGTTTGTTGTACTGGTTGTCCTTTTTTATTGCTCTATTGTCTGTTAACTGCCTGAGCTGTTACTGGATACCAGAATTTCCCCAAGGGGATTAATAAAGTATCTATCTATCTATCTATGCAACCCAGGTCACCTCCGAATGTGGTCTGAGCAATCAGATCTCAACGCATCCTCAATGTGTCTTGGGTCACACCTGTACGCAGAGCTGTCCACTTCAGATCGGATCCCCCAAGATGCATGTTAATGCTGAATGTTTAAAATTTTAAACCTATATTTCAACTCGTAGGAAGCTTATTCACAGCAACGACAGAGTTTACCAAATAAATAAACAAACAATCACATAACACAATAAGAATCTGTCACAAATTGACACAGTGATCGGAAATCATCTTCAATTCTGTAAATGTTGAAAGAACCTCCAACTTTAGAGGTACATTGAAAAATGGTTGATCTTCCAAGTTTAGAGCTCATGCTTGAGAGACCCTAACAACCAGACAGTCACTAGATCAGGTCCAATAGGTTCCAAGATTCCATTCTAACATCATTGAGATATAAGGAGGTAGCTTACCAATACGAGCTTTAAAAATAAACAAATACCAATGATTGTTGTGCCTGTCAGAAGAAATCATCAAGGACACAATCGTGAGTATTTGATCTGTTCCCAGTGATAAATCTGAGAGCAGAGTGATAGACTGAGCCAGAGGTTTGAGGGTTGAAGCTGCAGCATGCCTATAAATTACATCACCATGCATAGTCTAAAACATAGTAAAAAAAAACTGCTTCAACAATTCTCCTAATAATCATAGGAAAGCTGGTAAAAGAAGCCAACATTCTGTCTCAGCCTAGAGGCAAGGATGTCCGCATGAAACTTAAATGTGAACTGTGTCTCCTCAATATTATCTCACTGGTTTGTAGCATCATTAATATCATTAAAAGTTGCATACCTGTTAACAGTGGCATTTTATTATGTAAAATGTTGGTGGGGCAAGGATTTTTTTCTGGCCTGGTGGTATGGATGTTAAGGTATGGATGTTAACGGTTACCCACGGTTACCTTTGCACTCTGTTTGAGTTATAACGATATCCAGTGGCTGGTGTGGACCCAGACATTTGATTAAAAATGTCTCCTCCAAATTCAGGGTTTCAAACCTGTGCTCGAGTAAATAATCCACCTTGTTCATTTTCACGTAACGTCACTAGCTAGGTAGTTTACAGTAGCTACCGTTAGCAATGCAAGGCTTCTTTACCGACTGTAATCCGATGCCAGCCAATCAATGTTGAAATACGAAATTACGTACACTTGGGGCTAGGGGCTAGTATGTGATCTACTGTGAATGATACAACACCCTGAGTGTGCACACTTGGATTTTCCCCACGTACAGTACACCCTGCATTGATAAACGGGCTAGCCCCATTCATGCTATTTTAGACCTAACGATCGGGAGAAGAACACAATCTGAAACAGCAAGGCAGCAAGATGACATGAACTAAAATACTAATAAAATGTATATGCAATTTAGTAAGATGCTATACCCATACATAATACATTTTAGCAAATAATAGGCAAATCTTTAAAGGAAAACTCCAACATTTTGGGAAATTTGCTTATTTAACATCTTCCCTGGAGTTAGACAAAAAGATACATACCTTTTTTGTCTCTGTGCGTGCATTTAGCTTTGGGAACAGTCGCTCCGTTAGCGTAGCTTAGCTTCATCACTGGAAGTGGGGGAGATCCGGAGCTTCATCAATGGAAGTGGGGGAGATCCGGAGCCTGTACATTAGGCATTGTACATTATCTAACGTTAACACAAACCTAAACTAACTTTAGGTTAGTTGTAACGTTAGTTTAGGTTCGTGTTAACGTTCGATAATGTACAAAATAAACGTTTTCCGCTGCTATAAACGTTGCACTTTTATTTTGAAAACCCCAGAAAGGAAGTCATTATATATGCTTTACCATCCTGTTCTGTGTTAGCTCCGGTTAGCTCAGAGCGTCCAGTAGTTAGTAGTATATTATCAATACCAGCCATTGGATTACTGTTTTCTAAATTGGGGAGGCTTTTAATCGTCAAGGTAAGATGATTTTAAGTCATGGTATCCATAAACTTCAATCGGTTCGGATCCTTTGAATGAATGAGAATGTCAACAATCACGACGACACGTTGAAATCACTGACTGCGCTCAGAGAGGAGTGGTTAGGCAAAAAATAGTTCCGAGTATATTTGCTTATAAAACGTAATTGTCTAATTCAATTATTTTTTATTTCTCCACGTGGTGAATACACAGGTCACAACATGTTTACATGAACGTTTTGGAGTTGTATTTGGAATGTATTTCGTGACTGTATACAGTGTAAGGGAACGTCAGGCTCCGGATCTTCCCCACTTCCAGTGATGAAGCTCCGGATCTCCCCCACTTCCAGTGATGAAGCTAAGCTACGCTAACGGAGCGACTGTTCCCAAAGCTAAATGCACGCACAGAGACAAAAAAGGTATGTATCTTCTTGTCTAACTCCAGGGAAGATGTTAAATAAGCTAATTTCCCAAAATGTTGGAGTTTTCCTTTAAGAATGAATAACCTTGGGCGGCTAGGTGGTGCAGTGGGCAAGGCGCTCACCACCAATGCAGGAGACGCTGGGTTCGAGCCCAGCTCTCCGCATTGCATTCAGCTTTGCTGGTCGTTCATACTAATACATTTGGCAGAATTAGGGGGTGGGAAGCTGATGGGTGGGGATCGGACGTTGTGGACAGCGACTCCTACAGGTCGGTTGGTGCGCCTGCGCAGTAGAATCAGGAAGTGACGGGGGCCGTGTCCCTCCAAAGCGCAGACCCCCGACGCTGAAAGATCGCGCTGTGCAGGTGAAAAGATGCGACGGCTGCTACCTCGAGTACCGGAGGGGACTCGTGCAATGTATGGCTTCGTCCACATTACAGCCGGCTTGTGGGAGGCATGGCCAAACAGCGTTCGAGACAGGGGAGGGTAGAATTGGACGATACGAAATTGGGATGGGAGAAAAATTGAAAATGGGAGAAAAAGTACATAAACAATTAAAAATAATAATAAAAGAATGAATAACCTTTGTCTGCAGTTGTTTTTGGTGACACTAGGTGGGGCTCTGCCCCTAATGACCAGCCGCCAGGCCCGGACTGGCCATCGGGAGCACCGGGAGTTTTCCCGGTGGCCTGGCCTGCACAGATAAAAAAATAAATAATAAAAAAAAAAAAAAAAATTCTATATTTTTTTTATTATAATTTTTTATTTATTTTTTGCCAGGCCATTGTTTCTAGTTGTGGCGGCGGCGCGGCGCGATAGTTTTTAGATAACCAGGTGGGTGGGGAACAACCAGGATTTCACTGGCTGCCACAGAGTTGGAGAACTATCTGACTCTCTCCCTCACGCGGACACACACACACACACACACAATGGAGCCGTGCTGCCGCTTGTGATTGGTGGAGGCGGGACCAGGCGATACAACTGATTGACCGTGGAGGCGGCGAATGGAATGGCAGATGGCACACTCCCAAAAGGAGTTGTTAAATCTGACATTACAAAAAACAATATGTGGTGGGGCTGAAGTTGAATAAACAATTTATGAAAGAGAGAGTCAAAATAATTCCAAGATAATTCAAAGATTACACACCTTTGCCACATTGGCTACAAACATAATCACTGCAAAGTTATCAAAAAAATAAGAATCTGATCAGACACAAGGGTTAAGTTGTTGTTCCCTTTCTAATTTCCTCAAACATCTAGTCTAGTTAATGTGATCAATATTATTTGACAATTGATGCTTTTTTTTTTTTTTTTTTCCTTTTTTTTTTAACAGTTTTTATTTATTTTCCCTTTTCAACATGAAACAAGACAATACAATACAATAACAATACTAATAAACAAGACATCACAGGACAATAACAGTAATAATAATAATAATAATAATAATAATAATAATAATAATAATAACGACAATGACAAGACCATCAGTTAAATCAGAATAATAATAAAAAAAATAAAAAAAAAAGTCATGTATAAATTAAATATATAAATTAATAAGAATATATATATATATACATACATATACATACACACACACATATATATACATATATACATGCATATACCCACATGTATGTACCATAAGGCGAGATTACTTGAGCACCCGTCATCTCCAGTATCGACAACCAAGATTGATGCTTTTTGTTGGAAATTTCAGTCAGTGAGCTCATACTTTGAGCTAATTTTATAGTTAAAATGATTGAGACAACGCAATCTTGTGTCTTCGTTGTGCATGCATGCGTGTGCTCACCACATGTGATACATGTGTCACTATTCTGGCAGTGGCTACTGTTATTATAGTATTGTAATGAAAGATCTGTTATTTAATTTTTGTGTAAAGGGCTATTTTAACTGTTGATGGGTAGTGCATCAGTAAAGTGAATATGGTATTGTGCTCTTGCCTTGTTTGAATAGCTGGAGAGAGTGGTTAACTGTATTATAATAGTAAATAGAAAAATATGTTGTGCTCTTGCTTTTTTCTTTTTGAAGGTGGAGAGAGTACCATTGCTAGTGCCACAACAGTTTTATTTGAGGTTCATAACAGTACATTGTACTAAGCAATTGTTGGCTCATTAGTTTGTGATTCACATGCACTAAAATTCACCAGAATGCAGGAAATTAAGTCTTTGTAACTCAAATTTTCCGGGTGGGGGGCCCCCAGACCCCCCACTTAAAAAGTGGCCTGATTGGGGCTATATTTCGCCCTATATCTCCCGGTATGAATTATTACCCCAGTCCGGCCCTGCCAGCCGCCATTGCCTGTTAATGAATATTCATTAGCAAGGCATAGCACAAGCACACGTAACTCCCTTTGCACCTCTGAATTACAACCAGGACCACAAAGGTTTATGAGGCTCCTCTTGCTGGGGAAACAAGTAATGCCTTTGATTGAAACAAAATAATTTACCAAGGAGGCACACAAAATGGCCACCACAAATTGGAAGATGTGACATGGAGTGAAAGCAGAGGATTAGGTTGTTTGGAATTACTACACTGTACAGTCAAGAAAATATGAAGGCTGCTGTAGAAAAGCAATTTATCACCATCCGTCAATCCCACCACTGACCAAGTCTCTAATTGCTGGTGAAAGTGACCCAGGCAATGGCAGATTGTTTATTGAACCTGCTAATCTATTCTCCTCTCCTCTGCCTTAAGGCCAAGGCAGGGGCACTTGATCAATGTCCGATCACAGGCTAGAGTCTTTTAACCACACATACAGTATGCAATGGACTCCGCCAAACACACACACACACTTAACATGTGTATAAGAGTGTTGGAAAAAGGTCTTCCATTAATCAACCCGCCATAATGGTAGGGGGGCTCGACGACAGTGAAACAACACAGGAAGTCTCTGCTCGCGTGAGGCGCCCGAGCCAATGCTCTTTGAAGTTCTATTCTGGGGGTTTGAGCTGCTGTCTTATCTGTGAATGAAATATTAACCCCCAGACCGTTGACTAAGTGTTACATAAATATTCCATGGTGTGGAGAAAGTAATTGGCTTGGCCATCTATAATGGCTGTCACCCTAGCTTAAGGAAGAGTGAGTGGGACGAGTGGTAGGCTACAGTACTGCATATAGCCATAATGGACATAATCTCCTGTGTACTTCAAGACTCAAGCCCATTCTCGTTAAAATGTGTAAATTTTATGTAATGTACGTTATGTTATAGCCTTAGTAATTATGACAGGACAGCTGTGTCAATTGCAAATCGCTGGTGGCCATTGGTACAAATGACACCCAGTGGTAGAATAATCAAAATAGTGGAAGAAGGCACCATTCATCTTTCTACCCTAAAAATGCATTTGAAACTGGAGACTACTGTACGTAATACTGTATATGTACATATTACAAATATGTATGTGTATATTACATATTCAAACAATGTAAACTGTTTTCAGGAAATTTAACATCTCCTGCAAAAACCAAATAGGCGATTGATATGTACAAAATATACATATTGCGGCAGAAATATCGAGGTCCTTTATGCATTATTTATATATGGTCATTATGTACCTGTTGTACTTCTTCTGGTGAGAATCTGTTGCAAGACTATATTGATTGTCACAAAAACACTCTTTGGCTGCTATTTTGGAAAAGCAACTGATCTGTTATGGTTTGTAACCGACCCCAATCGCACAACACAAGACAGGTATGAGAGTAAGCCAAAACAGGGCATTTATTTCTTACACAACAAAAAGCGGCACAGTCCCTTTAAGGGAGAACACAAAAAACACTAGTCAAAGAAATATGAAAAATGCGGCACTGTGCCTTTAAGAGGCGAACAGGCTAAGGGACTAAGGCTAAGGGACAGGGCCAGGGCTAAATGTCAAGGACCAGGACCAGGGGCACTGGAGATGGGGACAGGGACAGAGGCCCGGAGAGGCGGGCTGGAGACAGGGACAGAGAACAGGGTAAAGGCCTTGGACAGGGCGAGGGCCAGAGCTGCTTACAGGGATGAGGACAGGGTTCCGACGGCGGAGGCCTGGCACGGGGACAGGGGCCCGACGGCGGAGGCCTGGCACGGGGACAGGACACAGGGGTCCCAGGGGACCGGGGCGAAGAGACGCCATCCTCCCATGGAAATAGGGAGCGATGCGCGCCGTCTTGACGTCTGGAGTGGGAACACCACTCCAGGCTTGGCACGGAGATCCTCCTCCTCCTCTTCGGAGGGGAGTCTGCAACCTATGTACTCTCCCGAGGTGATTGCAAACTCCCAACAGGTGCGTGAAGGTAGAGGATCAAGGATGTCCAAGGGTGGGGGCTGGTGAAGAGTAGAGGAGAGTAAATCATCGCAAGGGTGGGGGCTGTTGAGGAGAGTAGACAGGGAAAACACAGGAAAAAGGTCCAGGGACAGGCGAATCCTCACATGATCCTACAGTATATCTTTAGAAACAAATCTGAGGGACCCCCTGGGGATATGTTTGTTGTTGGATATGATTAAGTCCAGAAAGCCATAGCTGTTTAGACTGTAGTACCTAACAGGTCAAGTCAAGTGTGTCTTTATTAATCCTGTTGTGGAAATTCAGATGTCAGCAGTATGGGCGAGGGGAGGTATAGGCAGCATAGGAAATAATAGAACATAGTGCTAGAACATGATAATAATAGTGATAATAGTAGTGAATGGCAGGATTATTGTTAAAGCTATGTCACAACGAGAAAAAGCAACCAAGTCCTCACTCAGTGGCATGGGTGTTGGCTAAACACAAGAAGCCATTTTCTGATGCATAAATAATAAAATAATGTATTCAAGTGATGGAGACCATGTTTGAAGGCAAACAAAAGCAAATCCTCCTCAGATAGCACAGCAACCAGAATAACTGAAATACTGGCTGATGATTTGATTAAACAGCTTTGTGATAGAATAAAAAAAATGCACAGTGCATTTCCATAGCTGTGGATGAGTCCACTGACACCACTGAGAATGCTCAGTTGCTGGTGTTTGTGAGGTTTTAGTGAGTTTGTGAGAAGATTGGATCAGTTGTACTTTTTTTTGGAATACTTTAAACCCTTTTTTTGTGGAATATTTAATGCGGCCCAGCCTCACCCAGACTCTACCTCCAGCGGCCCCCAGGTAAATTGAGTTTGAGACCCCTGCTTTAACACATTGGGTGCCCATCTTTACCACTCTCTGCCAGTGCTGTAACCCTATGGAGTGGCTCACCGTCTTTGCAGGGCTATAACTTTTTAAATATTATAGCTATATCGACATTACTATGGCCCATTCAACATCGGGTATCTATCGTTCCGGATGTGGGAACGTTATATTTTTCCATTCATACATTGTCGTGTTAGTACCGTAGAGAATATACGTATGTTTTTAGACTGTATAGCAGTCATTCCTAGAACGCGCGTTATAGGCCCCGACGCGTATTATACATTATCGATTGGCATTTCGTCCCTATACACGCTATATAAAAAATTTCAAATGCATATGATCGCTATACATTATGCTCCATCATGCGTGAAGGAAAGGGGGGGGGGGGTCGTTTATGATTCCTTGATTGTCACTAACGGCTATCTTTAGTAAGAGACCATTGCAGACAGATTGCAATGAAATAAATGGACAATCGAGCTGGAAATAACGTTAGATTCCTCTTACTTCTGGCCGATGCGTCTGGAGAATTTCTTTTCCAATTATTTGACGTCGATCTGCTAGATCCTTTTTCCGTTTGTATGACGCAATAAACGCCGAAAGCATATTGATTCTTGCGTCTCGAAAACGATCCAATGCACTCAAGGTGTGTATATTGATCCACGTTACAAGATATCTCTGGCGGAGCTTTTTCCCTGATGCACCGAGCGCCACTTCCGGTTTAGAGTGGAGTGTAACTCACCCGAAATCCACCAGGCGGTGGTATTGAGACGTTGCAATATCAGACAGGGTCCAGCTGGCTCCCGGAGGCTTCGTGGATGAATTATGAATGCCAATAGCGAATAAAATATATAACGATCATAACAACAAGTTGGCACTCAACGCATAAAGTGACCATTCCATTTAGTTTAAAGTGACCGTTTGTGTGTGAGCGAATGCAGCATGTGTGTTGTGTGTGTGTATGTGTGTGCTCATGTGTACTTGTGTGTGGAGAGTTCAGTGTTCAATGTTCTGATGGCCTGGGGGAAGAAGCTGAGCCTTAGTCTCTCTGTTCTTGCTGTATATGTGCGTAGGCGCTTACCTGACCGCAGCAGCTTGAACAGGCTGTTGTTGGGGTGGTGGGGGTCTTTCATTATTATGCAGGCTCTGGATTTGCACCTCCTGTTATATAAGGGGGTGGTAGTGCAATACCCGAGTTTGTGTTATTGCATTTATTTTGTATTGTATTTTATGTCTTATTTGTGCATGGTGGAAACTAGTCATCTTGTCCATTGTCCATTGTGAGGACCACAATGGAAATAAACCGTAAGGTTTTATTGTGTTTTAATCCTCAACGATTTTAGATTATATGTGATGGCTGTACATGTGTGTACCGGTATTGTATGTAATTTTGATTGTCAAATAAATTCAATAAATCAAACTCTCTGTAGGACCTTCCTGTCCTGCGCTGTGCTGTTTCCAAACCAGGCAGTGATGTTTCCAGTCAGAATGCTCTCTACAGCCCCGGAATAGAAGGAGTGGAGTAACTTCCCAGATACTCTGAACTTCCTTAACTGTCTCAGGTGGTAGAGGCGCTGCTTCGCCTTACCACAGAGTCTATGTGTGTTGTCCATGTCAGGTCCTCTGTGATATGGACTCCTAGGTACTTAGAACTGCTCCCGGTAGGCCTTCTCGCCGTTGTTAGAGATCATCCCCACCACCACGTGTCGTCAGCAAACTTCACTATGGAGTTGGAGCTGAACCTGGCCCCACAGTCATGTGTGTACAGTGAACACAGCCCTGGGAGGACCCGATGCTCAGGGTGATTGAGTTGGAGGTATGACCCCCCCACCCTGACCGCCTGGGGCCTGTCACTCAGAAAGTCCACGATCCAGGCGCTCAGGGCGGAGCTCAGACCCAGATCGATCAGTTTGTCAACCAGTCTGGTGGGTTGACGCACAGTGAAAAGTTGCAATGAAAAAGGCGGCTGGGTGGCGCAGCGGACATTGCACTCGTCAGCAACACAAGAGACACCAGGTTCGATGCTGGCTGTCGGCGTTGCCTCCGGCTTGGGCCGGCCGTCATACTAACTCGATTGGCAGAGTTAGCGGGTGGAAGTCGATGGGTGGTAATCTGGATGTTGTGGACAGAGACTCCTACAGGTCGGTTGGGGGACGCCTTCACAGCAGAGACAGGAAATGGCGGGGGTAGTGTGAGCCTCCCACACGTTACACCTCACCAATGAGAATCCGCGCTGGCAGGTGAAAAGATGTGACAGGCTGCCTCCACATGTATCGGGGGGGACATGTGATGCAAGGCTTCTATCCTCCCTATAACCAGCCAATGGGGGGCATATGCGAGCAACGTTCAAAACAGGGGAGGGGAGAATTGGCACCGCGAAATTGGGTTGGGAGAAAAATAGAAAAGAAGGAGAAAAGGTGGATCAAACCAAAAAAAATGACATTGATCATAGTTTTAAAAGGACATGTATCATAGTTTTAGAAGAACATGTATCATGGTTTTTGATGGTTAAAAGGTCTGGTGAAAGGATGCAGCAATCTATTGCAATCAGTTCAATTATGGCCTGTACTGTTCAACATCATGCCATACAATGTTTAGGTAAAAATAAATGTAATAAAAAAAAATTAAGTTAATCACAATGACATTTTTTACTGGGGATCACCTGTAATCTCCTTGAGGACTCTTGGTTGGTCCCCGGAACCCACGTTGAGGACCACTGTTCCGAGTCATCCTATTCTATGGATGGTTTGTAAGTTCTCTATAATTATGCTGGGATCTTTTGGTGATTATGAGCGGCTGAGTAGGAATTAAAATCAGGAGACAAAGTCCAATTGGTGGTTTTTATTGGCTGAAACACACAGGGAAGAAAAACAGTCCTGTGAGTCCAAAGCCCTCCGTGGGCAATGGCTGCAGAATGACAAACACATCATGGCTTAAATACTTTTGCAAGTTCCACATTTAGGCAGGTTGACCGGCTGGTTTGATGACTGATGCTCTGACAGATTTGGCCCATAAGGTCTAAATCCAACGTTGTGCTATCTGAGATGGTGCCTGAATCCTGCTGACCAGAGCAGACTTTTGGTCACCGGACCCTACAGTCCAGAGTGGGGGCGATTATGCTCTCACCAGAGGATCTGGATGTAAGGATATTATTGAAATCTCTTATAGGTTCCATAACCATTTGGCATGCAGACCTAAATTCCATGGAATGTGATGAGCTAACGACCTGTCATTTAAAGAAGGCGGTCATTATAACTGTGCGCCTCGGGGGAGGTTTGCAGTGCAGTTCGCATCTCGACACATTCCACTGGAAAACCTATATTAACAATGCAGTGGCAGAAACATGGTGGGGGAAATGGATTTCGCATAATTTTGCAAAAGTTGCATAAAAACAGCTTTACTGGGTAGCTCCCAGGTAGGCGTGTGTGTGCTTTGCATAGTTTTATTTCCGTTTGCACATTTGTTATTCATCAGCTGTATCAATGCTTTTTTCCCATCCTGTTAGAACTTAGTTTGAAGTGAACACCTGATGCCAGACAATGAAACACGTCTACTGTGTTTGGTAGCTGAAACACGCCTACTGTGTTTGGTAGTTGAAACACGCCTACTGTGTTTGGTAGCTTGAATGGATCGCAAAGGCTCTAGCTCTGACCCCAACTGCTACCGGCCCATTTCCATCCTGCCGTGCTTGGCTAAAGTTCTTGAGAAGCTGGTCCTTAATTTCCTCAACACAAATCATATTCTGTCCGATCTTCAATCTGGGTTCCATTCTGGCCATGGATGCATCACAGCCACCCTTAACACTTTCGCGGCCACTTGGATCCGTCTAAAATCACTCTAGACGGCCAGCATTTCTAAACAGACTTGCATAGTCCGAGGGGCTGTTTGTAGAGCTAAATCTATACTTTATAGTATTGCTATCTGTCCATTCTCATTGTCAATTGACACCATAAACTGTCCCTTCAAAATGGCTTAAAGAAATAATTTTTTCATCAATACGTTCTCATTTTATAGCGTCTTGAATATAAGCGTTATAAGGGATTTTAACTAGTATATTTCCTGGAAGGCGAGATACAGGCCGCTAAGCTACTAACGTTAAATCCAATGGCATTTCGGATATACAGAAGCTACAGTTAAAACTCAAACTGCATATGATCGGTATGATGGTCCACCATGAATGCATGAAAGGGGGGGCAGGGGGCGTCGTTTCTGATTATTGATTACCAATAACCGCGTTAGCCTCAGTAGCCACATTCGCTGATCGGGTGGATGGCTATCATAACAAGCCCTGATCAGCATGTAATTTACGTGAAAAATATCTTACCGTGGGCCGGTTGGATCCCCCAAAGGATTTCCCAGTTATCGATCGCCATCTGGTAGATCGATATGTCCATTGGCTGATGATATATTCCTTTACTGCACACTGAAATCTGCGTCCCAAAACGTATTCCAAGCTACAGGCTATAGGCATCGCTTCATGTTAGCAGAAAACTACATTGGCGGTCCAGAAAAAACAAGACAACTTCTGCCACAGGGAACACTGCATTATCGAGATAGCGTCCCTAAGAGGATCTGGCCGGTAATGCACTTTTTCGAATTCAAAGAGTAGGGTACTTCTGCAGTGCTGCTCGGTGACATCGAGTAGGTTATTACAATGGAATAAAAGCCAAAACAACCTTGCCTCAACTGTTGGATTCGAAACACGGATTTATTTATTATGCATTCGAATTTTTTACATTGAATTTTAAACACTGAATTTTTATTTCACATAGGTAATTTCGGAGCAAGCATGATTTTCAAAGTAATTATTTTCAATGCTATAAATTCGGTGTCTGAAAAAAATTCAGATACATGTTTTCAAAGTAATTATTTTCAATGCTATAAATTCGGTGTCTGAAAAAATTCAGATACATGTTTTCAAAGTAATTATTTTCAATGCTATAAATTCGGTGTCTGATCAAATTCAAATACTTCAGCCACTCATTTGCTTCCATACCCAGGGAGCTCCGAGCGAGTGTTTAGAATGGGGATCAATGGGGGGGGGGGGGGGGGGGGGAGAAGTAGCAGATAGAATAATTTTCCTGCCTGTGGGTGTAATAGAAGATAAGATTTATGACGCTGAAATAGGCACAAGGTGTCGACTGAAATGACATGGGAATGGACCTACATCAGTAGTAGCAAAGTGGAGCATAGGGCCACCCACTGTTTGATCTCAGTGAGCCTGAACTGAATCCGTTTGAAAGTTGCATTATTTGAAAAATAGCAGGGATATTGCCACTCTGAGATCCCCTACTGTGAGGCTCCACTAACGAGAGGAGAGAGAGAGAGAGAGAGAGAGAGAGAGAGAGAGAGAGAGAGAGAGAGAGAGAGAGAGAGAGAGAGAAAAGCCTATGGATCCTCTGCTACCAACTACAGAGATATTTCTGCAAATATTAATTTCATGGACAATGAGCAGCACGAAATGAGAAGTGAGCTTTGTTGTTGATATACTGTATTATGATATCTCGGTCTCTCTTCCTCCTGTAGATTATCTAAAAGGCATCGGCATAAAAAAACGTGTTTAATCTGTGCATGAGCTCTGCGTTTTTTTTTTGGATTGGGCTGAACTTTTGGATGGGGAGGGATTATGAAGCCGCTCTGCTCAAATTTCTGTCGGATGTACTGTAGGCAGAGAGCAAACGCTCGTCGCCGTCAAGCCGCTGGCTGTCGAGAGCCGCCATAAGAGCTCATCCTTCTGTGTTGGAATTTGGATCAGCGTCCAGTTCTGTCTTTTATCTTCCCGCCTGCAGATGCCTCCATCAATGTGAGGATGGTAATCTGGGACTTGTGCCCAATACAACTTGCTGCCTCGGTTGCAGGCTCTGCATGGATGTGATTTTGTGTGTGTCTAGTGAGCACGTATGTTCCGTCACAGATGCCATCATGCAGCATCAGGAGTGGAGATGTGCATGCTAGGTGTTATGTTGTTTTCAGATTTTTTTTTTTTATCTAAACATGGTAATGTGAGAGAAACCGTCTTCCCCTCCCCCCCATTCCAAAACCGATCCTTTGTGTGTCTACCTACCCTCGCCCGTTTGGACCCCCTTCCTGTGTTCCTGTCTAAACACCCACCCCTCCCCCTTCCGGTCACCCTACCTACCTCATCGTTCCCCCGCCCCCTCCCTTTGAGTATACCTGGTCACCTTTCCCCACCCCCTCCCAACATGAATGAATGAATGAATGAATGAATGAATGAATGAATGAATGAATGAAAACTTTATTAACAGATTGCAGAATGGGTACAGTACAGTACAGCTCAATACATACAATTGTTAAGGGGATGCAGACCAGAGAAAGACTTTCGTCTTGTTTACATCAGGGTCCCCCATTTTCAATTCATCGTAACATATATGACATACATGACATACAGATAGACAGTACTGCTACATCTATACATTTATGACATACCAGATTTGCAATTACAGTACTGTTTGTGATACAAAAAGAGTCCAGAAAGAAAAGGGTATATACATTAGGCGTAGAAACTGTACATTGGATTGGGTAGGTGGGGGTGGGGGGGGACTGTACATTGGAGGTGGTTGGGTGGGTGGGGGGGGGGGTTGGGTAGGAGTGGGGGGGGGGGGGTTGGGTAGGAGTGGGGGGGGGGGGGGGGGGTTGGGTAGGAGGGGTGGGTGGGGGACACTGTACAACTGTACAAACAACACTGTACATTGGATTATTGACAAGACCATACTTGGTAATTTACTGTACATTGGAGGGGGTTGTGTTCGGACATTTACAGGGGCCAGTTTCGAGTTGCAGTCTCCCTTAGGTGTTTTTTGAGAGTGTTTTTGAAAGTGGGTAGTGATTCACATTCCTTTACAGCTTTGGGTAGGGCGTTCCACATTGATGTGGCATAATTGCGAAACGTGTTTAGTCCCTTGTTTGAGCCGAATCTGGGTTTAACATGATTTGTGGAGCTCCCTCTGGTGTTGTGATCGTGGTATTCACTGACCTTTGGGAAGTATTTTGTCATGTACATGGGTACCTTGTACATATAAAAGTCTACTCACAAGACCTCTCAAGGAGCTCAATCTGGGTTCTCCCGGCCAGAGTCTACCTAACTTCTGAACTAATTTGTAATTCGATTGACCCTGTTTTAGCTAATACATTTGTAACAACCAAGATGATCTGACCAAGCGCATTTTTACCTCTCCAGTATCCACTACAGTAAACTAGGGTATTTTGTACATTCATAGTCAAATACAGTATAGAGGTTGAGTACTCCCGGGCAAATAGAATAGATGGACCGTCCAAACCGTACTCCGGTGGTTCTTCAGTCTCAAGGGTTCAATTATGAATGTATCTCTGTTGAGTTCATGTTACTGTTACTAATCTGTTTGTTTTAATCTAACTTTACGTCTACCTCCACTTAAAGGTAGAACCTGTAATGTTGTCAAACAGCGACCCCTAGGCAAAATATGATGACATGGTACTGCACTTTGTTTACAGTTTTAGTTTTTTGTTTGATGTGCAAATTGGATTTCAGTGGGCTCTGCCATGAGAGGTCTGGAGAAATTCACAGTATAAAAAGTTACTAGGCTCCAACCAAATCATACCAAAACAAAAAGGTAAATAAAGCACAATACCAAGTGAGGCTCTTTTGCCGAGGGGTCGCCGTTTGATGGCATTACAGATTCTACCTTTAACACATTGAGTGCCACGCCCCTTCCGGGATTTAAACCACCCATTAAACCCATGTAAACGTAGTTGTAGTTTGTAGAACTAAACCTATATTTTATAGTATCGCTATGGGTCTAATAACGCTGTCGAGTCTCATTGAGCTACTTCTGGTCAACGTGCAAAAAACGGATTATTTTTTCATCCGTACATTTCCGTTTGATACCGTTTTGAATATGAACATAGTCCAGCCGCTTCTGAGCAATTCCAGGGAAAAGACACGAAAACAGCGCTTTTGTGTAATTCAATAAACACGTTGTCATTTTTCGCCTGATTATCGGATCTTCCTGAAATCAACGCTAGATCAACACTATTATCCTTTGTGGTGCACGCATGCAATGTGGTTTAGACCGGCGCGCATCCCAACGGCAGAACAGCCAGACACATAAACACATATAGCTTCAATCGCAGTAGAAATAAATATCAGATCAACGCAAGCTTTCATATAGTGTCCTTACCTGGTCTCTGAAGTAATGCAAAAAAAAGAATCCAATAATCTCATCGCCATTCCAGTTATCCACAGCGATCGTCCCTCCGACGTTATTGGACATTGCTCTTCGGCGGGCGGGTTCAGTTGTCCAAGCCATCCCTATAAGTGTGTGTTTTGCCGGAGTGTTTAGGACCCGCCCCCACGCCGCAGCTCAGTATAGAAAATAAACGAACCCATTTCTAACCAGGTGCATTACTGGCCGAAGGCGTTAGAGGGCGGTATAATACCGTCTGCCAGCTTAGACACACTCAGAACAGTATGCACAAGGTGTCCCGCTGAATTATGAATGGATATAGATAATAAAAGAAATACCGTGACAGAAACGTAGATCTACGTTTCCGGCACTCAACGATCGGATGACAGAACTGTAGATCTACGTGAACGGCACTCAAAGTGTTAATGTGAGCATCTGTATGTCCTTGTACCATGTCTGTCCATCTGTAATGTTAGGCTTTGTTATGTGACATGTCCTTTGCAGATGACCAAGTCAAATCCTTTGTGCTTTCACTGCAAAGTGATTCAGATATTGATATTACTGTACATAATTGGTGAACTTAACCTCTTAGCATGCAACAGCCCACATGTGGGCCCTCTTGAGGACGATTTGCTCACCGGCACCTCTGCGACCTCTAGCGGCTCGAGTGTGCATATTTTTAAATACAATATATATATCGACTTAAAGCCCTATTTGTCGATAGCCGTTCCAGTTACATGCCGAGTTACATGCCGATATGTGAGGCGTGCGCCGAAGTAGACGGCAGACTTAAAATTGTTTCAAATACCACTCCTGACTCTCAAGCCACTACCTACATCAATCATTTGGCGTACTCGAACATTATTGGACAGGGTTGTAACCAATGAGTAGGGCTTTCCAATGGTACCCCACGTGGGAAGGAGCGAATCATGGATCTAGGTGAAAAGTCACAAGCCAAAAGAGGAAGAGAATTCTCTGTTGAATGCATTGAAGTCTATGAGAAAATCGTTTTCTGAGCTCTCTCACTTTTTACCAAAACCGCTTCTAATCACTCATTTATGAAATACAGACATGTACTACACAAGACTTGAGGCTATGGACTAGGGCAGGGGTTCCCAAACTTTTCAGGCCGCGACCCCCAAATAACGGTGTCAGAGAGCCGCGACCCCCACTATTATAGGAGGTAAAAAAAATATTTAAAATATATATATATATATATATATATATATATATATATATATATATATATATATATATATATATATATATATATATATATATATATATATATTTTTTTTTAATATAAATGGAAATGTTACTTGAAACATGTAAACGTTCAAACGCACACACACTAATAAGCATTGGAGGCTTTTAACCAGGGCCGGACTGGGGAAATCATTCAGGCCAGGAAATATAGTGCAAAATATAGCCCCAGTCAGGCCACTTTTTAAGCAGGGGGTCTGGGGGTCCCCCACCAGGAAATGTTTTATTACAAAGACTTAATTTCCTGCATTCTGGTGCAGGATTTTTTTAATTTGTACCCTTTAAATGCCAGTGTTTGTGATGGCATCACAAATTATTGTTAAAAAACAGGCTAGCATATGTATGATTAGCAACAACACAGATTTTTATGGATTTTCAGTTTTTTTGTAATTGATAAAAAATACAATCTTTTATTCAACTTCAGCCCTGATCATAACACCACATATTCATTTTATAATTCTAACCCTTTAAATGCCAGTGTGTATGATGGCATATATTTGCAATATATCAAATGCAAAGTAGATTTTTCTGGGGGGGATTATTACAGGCTAGCATGTGTCAATGATTAGCAGTTTTTTGTAAGGGTCCCGCCTCCACCAATCACATGCCGCTCCCTTTGTGTGTGTGTGAGAGCAAGAGAGAGAGAGAGATAGTTCTACAACTTGTGTGAGTTGCAGTGATCTCCTGGTCGTTCCCCACCTAGGTTATCTAACTATTGCGCTGGTGCAACTAGAAACACTGGCCTGGCCTGCTTCTAAGTTCAGTGGCCTGACTGCATAAAAAAAAATAAAAAATAAATAACATTTTTATTTGTTTTTTTTAGATCATCTGGCGACCCCCCCGCGGCGGCTCACGACCCACCTGGGGGTCGCGACCCCGACTTTGGGAACCCCTGGACTAGGGTGACTGCTCTCTGTCTGTTTATTGTCATAGTAGCACCGCACGCGCCTTTAAGCGGGGGGCAAGCCCCTATTTTAACTCTCCGCGATAGCAAACAGCTGAGTGATAGTGACACTGACAGCTTGTGCGACCCGCCAAACCTGTTAAGCCTTAAGGTCCCCCTATAGGGGACTTTTTGTTTCTTTATCATAAATCGATCAATAGAGACCGTATTAGATCCCCAATTATCAATCAAATGATTGACGGAGCTAGAGCCCCGGGAGTCGGGGGTGGTAATGTGTACTTTTGCGTACTTTGGGGCACGCCTCACATATCGGCATGTAACTCGAGAACCGCTGAACGGATTTTGTCACCTGAAAGGGCAATCGACAAGCAACAAATAGGGCTTGTATTAAAAGAAATGCACACCCGAGCCACTAGAGGTCGGCAAAGAATCGTCCACATGTGAGCCCTTGGATGTTAAGAGGTTAATGTTTAAAAATAAATAAAAATTTTGCCAAGAGGAAATACCATAACCCTATCAAAAACAGTAGTCAAAGTGTATATTTTCATTTTTACCGATGTTTTATACGATTTATCGGAAATACGAATTTATGGGGAAATGCTAATTATCGTAAAAAACGCAAGGAAATGACTAAATCCAGATTCAACCCTGCCATTGGAAAGAGGAGCATTTTCCCTATCCATAGATGTATGATTTGGCCATAATAAGGTCAAGGTCAAGTTCAAGGTCAAATGTGAATTTATAATTAAATCGATTATCATTAATTACTGTATCTACAAATCCTTCTGTTTAATCATCTTCCCTTTATTCATTTGCTTCGATTTTTTTACACATGATCTCAATAAGGTGGTGAATGAGCTCAGTGAGCATTTTCTCCTACCCGTATACATTTTTGATCAAAGATGCAAAAATCATAAATCATAATTTATATTCTCCTTTTCTTCATTACAATTTACTCAGCCTAGTAACAGACACAATATTTCTGACACTGGAAATACATACCCCCAGGTCCCTAGATGTTAGATACCAAGAACATGCAAATTGACCTTGCAGAAGTGGAGCAATCTTCCATTTACTTAGGCATGTACCTTTAAGCGAAAACGGTCTACAGATTAACAGGAAGAAGACACTGACAGCTAGAACACACTCGTACTTTGAAAAAATGCAGGAGACACCAAACAAAAAGAGGAGGTGTAGTTACCGTAGCGAATGGAAAACAATACCCATGGGTAAGAAATGTCGAGGGAGAAAAAAAAAACCTCAGCTCAGAACTAGGCAAAATCTGCATATGGCTCGCTGATAACAAACTATCATTACACATGGGCAAAACAGAGTCCATTCTCTTCGGTTCAAATAACAAACTCAGCAAGACCGACGGCTTCTCAGTTACAGTGGGTGACAATATTGTCACAAGGAAAGAAGATATTACCTACCTGGGTTCCATCCTAGAGGCAAATCTTTCCTGTGACAAAATGGCATCCAATGTAATAAAAAAAAGTCAACCAACGAACTCGATTCTTGTACCGGATCTCCTCACTGGTAAACAAGAATACCCTGAAGACTCTGGCAGGAGCACTCATTCAAGGGTACTACGACTATGCTTGCACCTCATGGTACCAAAGCACCTCAAAGGCGCTAAAAACAAAATTACAAACATCTCAAAACAAACTGGTCAGACTACTGCTTGACCTTACTCCTAGAACCCACCTCACCCCTGCCCACTTTGACAACCTAGGATGGCTTAGAGTAGACGACAGAGTACAGCAACTTGCAATGGGCCTGGTCTACAAGATACACTACACGACCAAGATACCCATGTACATGTCAAAATACTTCCCAAAGGTCAGTGAATACCACGATCACAACACCAGAGGGAGCTCCACAAATCATGTTAAACCCAGATTCGGCTCAAACAAGGGACTAAACACGTTTCGCAATTATGCCACATCAATGTGGAACGCCCTACCCAAAGCTGTAAAGGAATGTGAATCACTACCCACTTTCAAAAACACTCTCAAAAAACACCTAAGGGAGACTGCAATTCGAAACTGGCCCCTGTAAATGTCTGAACACATTTACCCTCCAATGTACAGTAAATTACCAAGTATGGTCTTGTCAATATTCCAATGTACAGTTTTGTTTGTACAGTTGTACAGTGTCCCCCACCCACCCCTCCTACCCAACCTCCCCCCCACCACTCCTACCCCACCCAACCACCTCCAATGTACAGTCCCCCCCACCCCCCCCCCACCTACCCAATCCAATGTACAGTTTCTACGTCAAATGTATATACTCTTTTTTCTGGACTCTTTTTGTATCACAAACAGTACTGTATTTGCAAATCTGGTATGTCATAAATGTATAGATGTAGCAGTACTGTCTATCTGTATGTCATGTATGTCATATATGTTACGATGCATTGAAAACGGGGCACCCTGATGTAAACAAGACGAAAGTCTTTCTCTGGTCTGCATCCCCTTAACAATTGTATGTATTGAGATGTACTGTACTGTACCCATTCTGCAATCTGTTAATAAAGTTTTCAATCAATCAATCAATCAATGCAGAGTGGGTTTATTGTGAACTTTGCAAGAGTTCGTTCTCTATTGGGCACGGGGGGAATTTGATATAAAACAAGCTGAGTCCCACAAGAAACGGGTTACATAAAAAGAGATGTCAAAATCCATGCTCGCATTTCTCCGACCAAAAGACGTTGGACAAGCAGACAAAATAACTGCTGCAGAGGTAACAAGTGTTTACCACACTGTCCAACATGCCCAGTCATATAGATCAGCAGACTGTGGTACCAAGCCAGCCCCTACCATTTTCCCCGACTCTGACAATGGCCTGTGGTCGGACCAAGGCAGCAGCCATCATAACCGACGTGCTAGCCCCCATAGATATATATACTGTAGAACACTAGATAGCTTACCCGCGCTGCCGGCCAATGGAGAGCGACGTCATCGTAGGGCCGCCATCTTGCTCGAGTCAGCCTTGAGTGAGGGTGAGTGATCTGCACAGACAAAAATACTCATAACTCGCTGAAATATTGACGGATTTACAAACGGGTTGATTTGCTATAAACATCAAAGATGTAGTTATGATACTGCATACTTATAAAAATGTTTTTTTTAAATGTTTTTTTTACAAACCGCTTGAATCATAGCCACGTTAATAATGCCAAGTAATAAACCAAACCGTTTGTAAATCCGTCAATATTTCAGCGAGTTATGAGTATTTTTGTCTGTGCAGCTCACTCACTCTCACTCAAGGCTGACTCGAGCAAGATGGCGGCGGTTCAGTGACGCTGGTGACTCCGCCTTAAGCTATCTAGTGTTCTATATATATCTATGCTAGCCCCTGCTTCGGTGGAGAGTTGTCTCAGATAACTCAAAACGCCAGTGGTTAAGCCACGGGAGGAAACAACCAAAGGTGTGTTAAATTCATGTTGTGTATGAGGGTGTAGATTCTCTAAGGGAAATGAAATATATTGCAAATATATTAGGAATATAGTGGGAGTATTTCCAATATATTATTCAATATATTACAATAACAATATATTATCAAAAAATATATCCACAATATATTTACAAATATACACATGGTAATTATATTGGTGTACAATATATTATTCTATGTCCATATTTTACAATATATTATGATATGGTGGGAATGGATATTGCCATATATTTCACTAAAATATATTAATAATATACTGCACACATATTTTTGATAATCACACGCTCAATTTCCTGCAGTCAGAGTGAACTGAATACATGCATTTTATAGCAAATATTGAAATAGCAGTAATACCACATTAATTCATAACAAACATATAAGGGGGATAGCAGTTTTAAAAGGGGGATAATTTTGACCTGTTTTTATTTCAGGGGTGATCCCATCCCCCCTCAATTTGAGTGCTGGGTATAATCATTTGTGTGTAGATAATCTCTATTTAGCCTAATCATCCATCTCCTCTGTCTCCACAGCCCACACGCGTGGCTTCAGATGCCTCATGGCACCACAAAACTATTCCCACTCTCTTTAACACTTTGAGTGCCGTGGGTTAATTCACATTTAGTCCCTTGAATGCCACCATCGGCGTCAATGTTAACGTTAATATCGCCTAATTTATGTTTTAAATTATGGCTATGTGTCTAATCTGCCCGTCGCTTATCAAATAATAATTTTCCAGTCAGTGTTGTCAAGGCAGATTGGTTTTTTATCGCTTCATTTCCATTTGAGAGCATTTTGAAAAGCACCCGTTTCAGGTGAAAAACAACCTATTCTATGATAATCGCCTTTTACTGGAATATTCCAGAACGTTGATATTTGTCGGCCTATTTATGAATCGCAATATGATTTCAGATCGCTAAAAAAATATATATAAAAAAAATTCAGAGAAAAGCCGTGACGTGGCTTTCAACGTCACTATCGTAAACCCGAGATTAGCCGTGAGTGGCGCTCAATGTTTTAAGATACTGGACGCCAGAGTTGGGTTTACAAACAAAGATCCTTGACTTCTTTGTATTTTATATTTTTATAATTTTTTAAACAAACACATAAACAAACATGACAACACACGATAAGATATACAAGCATTAATTGTCAGAACACATCCAATGAAATCACATTTTAGTTAATTGTCTTATATAAGATATACCCCTAATACCTGTTATCTAAAAACCTACACACATATGCTCCAGCTCGAACCCCCCCCTCCCGGACCCCACCTTGGGAAGTACCTCCATTATCCCTTGCACCTAACCAGACACTACCATTATAAGCTAGCTTTTATTCTCTCCACCACTTCTAACCACATTGACATTTTGGATTCATTGAGACCCAGAATTCTTGCTGTAGATATTTCTTGATAAATCACATTGAGATATGTAAGAAACCAAACTTTCCGGCACATTTTTTCCGGTTGAAACCAGCGTGATGCGATCAGCTTTTTAGCTACTGTGATACCCGATAAAACCAATCTCTTTAGCTGTGGATTTACTGCAAACTCAAAAACATCATTCAATAGTAATACCGAGGGGTGTACAGGTATATTCCAAGATACAAGTTTTGATAATTGTTGGGTCACATCTTTCCAGAATGCCTTAACTGGTGGGCAGTCCCAATACATGTGCATAAATGTCCCTTCGTCCCCATTTGTACATTGGGAGCATTTGGAGTCTTGTTTAAGACCCATTCTGCACAGTCTTATAGGAGTCAAGTATGTCCTGTGAATATAGTTAAGATTGATTTGTTGATGATCCGGGTTCCTTGATGTAAGTCGGACATTTGCCCAGGCTCCTTGCCAATCAAAGTCATTTTCCAGGTCTGGTATATCCCTCCTCCAGGCAGAGTCTAGTTGGAGGGTTTCATACGAGGACGTTAGTAATTGATGATAAAAATCTGAAACAAAACCTCTCGATGTCTCTCTTTCATAGAAGAATTTGTGGTATCTGTGGTGTTCAATTGGTATGTCTAATGGAACACCGTGAGACTTCAAACATAGCTGTAACTGTATGTAAAAAAGCCATGTGGACTTGGTGAGATTACATTTTTTGCGTATTTCTTTATCACTACAAAAACCCTGTTTGTTAAAAACATCCCCTAATGAGTGTATGCCTTGCTCTTCCCATATAGGGAATCTTATAGGTCGTTTTTCAATTAAGAGTGCATTGTTATTGAATAAGGGAGTATGATTGTGCCATTTATGTGGGTTAGGATTTTTTTTTGTGATTCACGCCATATCCGGATCGCATGAGTAATTATGGGGCCAAATTTCCGTTCACAGTGCTTGATTGGTAGTTTAGTGTATGCTATGTCCTTCAGTCTATGTGGGGCTACTATGTTTTCTTCTAATTTTCTCCAGGATACTAATGCTTGGGGGTCAAACCATGTTGTCAATGGTCTTAATGTGTACGCCTTAAAATATTGGAAAAAATCTGGAAATGCCATGCCACCATCTGCTTTATTTCTCTGTGCGGTGGATCTTTTTATACGTGGTGGTTTGTTATTCCAAATAAATTTGTATGTGGAGGAGTGTAATCTTTTCCAGTAACCCTCTGGAGGGGGTAACGGTAGCATTGAACTGAAGAAGATCCTTGACTTCTATGAGGAGAGTGATGAGTCATCTGCTGCAATCCACCACCAGATTACAACCAAGTTAAAGGACAATGGCCTGAAACTTGAAATGATTTCAGCGTACACTGCTAACAATGCCAGTGTAAACTATGGGAGAACCAACTCAGGGCTAGATCCACAAAGAATGGATTGCACGGTGCTAGTTGCACCCTTACTTACAATTCATTATGAATTGAACATGGGGGACCCTGATGTAAACAAGACGAAAGTCTTTCTCTGGTCTGCATCCCCTTAACAATTGTGTGTAATGAGCCGTACTGTATTGTACCCATGATTGATTGAATGAAAATTCCCCCTCATCCTTCCTCCCCCTGCTCATTCTAGAATCCCTGGACTTGTGAGTTGAGACTTTTGTTACTGTTCCTGCTCTGTTTGATAAGTGATTGTAAGTCTGGGTGGTCATTTAATTTATATAATTTATTTTTAGTATTATTTATTATTATTATTTTGACACCCATTAGAGACAAAAGGAAAATAAAAATAAAATGAATAAGGGCAAAACATATTAGGCTTGTGGTAATTTTAATGAGGACAGTGGCGGATGAGCCTTGAAGGAAGGGACAGGGACAGTCCACCAAAAGGGCGGGGGGCTGCGCGCTGGGGGGGAGGGTGTCCCACATTGTCCCTCACAAACATACCCTTTGTCCCACATTTGGTTTATTGGGACCTGGTCACCCTACTATGGACCCAGGGTGTTTTTTCAGCCATACCAATACTTTTTTGGAAATAGTACTTCTGGACTACTAACTACTACAGAAAAACGTGAGTAACAAGTTTTTCTACAACTCAAGTTCAGACCTATCTATTTCATTAGCACTAAAAGTGAATTTCCTTTATTGTATCAGAAACCTCAGAATGCCATCTTTCAAAAGAGACCAGGCTCATGCATGTGCTATAAGGATAAAGTATAGTATTTTGGTTTGCAAAAAAAGTATGCAGTCCTCAAAAACGAAAACTAAAATGGCCACTTTTGGGGGCGATTGTTAAATGTTCAGACCTAAGAGCAATTGAAGGATATAAACTAATAATGGAAAATATTGATGGTAATTGTTAGTATGACCTAGTGTACCTGGTCGGTTATTTTAAAGGGGACATATTTTAGTCATTTTCAACAAGTTAATATGTAAGGGATAATGTATAGCTACGAGGTCATTGTCGCAAAATAATTGACCGACACGGAGTTTAGAACACTGAGGCGCCTCGCCGAGGTGTTTTAAACGTCAGTGAAGGTCAATTATTTTGCGACAATGACCGAGTATAGCTATACATTATCCCGCTTATTACATGGCTAACTTACTAACAATATACCTAATTCATTTTACACCATTGACAAGACGAGATCAAATGCAGACGCAGTTGTTCTGTGGCTCTGTCAGCCCAAATAAAGTGATTATTATTATCGCCGGCAGCCGGCAGGTGTGTCTAATTGCACTGAAACAGTGTGTCAGTGGGCTTGATTGCTCCAGCTGCGAAAAACAATAATCACCGGTGGTTATCGAAAATTATTACATGGCGTTTTCACATTCGCCGAAATGCTTGCTTGTGATTGGTCAATAGCGCTCCGTTACCCCTAGCAGCGGTCAATTATCACACAATAATGACCGCTGTGCGCAGCTGTTCGCAATCAAGCCCACAATAATGACCGCTGTGCGCAGCTGTTCGCAATCAAGCCCACTGACATCAGTGCTGCCGCCGGCGAAGCTGCCGGCGATGACAGGGGGCGGAGCGACGAGCGGAGCCAGAAGCCCAGAACCAGTGTTGCGAGTTGATGTAAAATGAATTAGGTATATTGTTAGTAAGTTAGCCATGTAATAAGCGGGATAATGTATAGCTATACTCGATCATTGTCGCAAAATAATTGACCTTCACTGACGTTTAAAACACCTCGGCGAGGCGCCTCGGTATTTTAAACTCTGTGTCGGTAAATTATTTTGCGACAATGACCTCGTAGCTATACATTATCCCTTACATAATTCACCGCTGTCAGGGGATATTGACCAATCACAATCAAGCATTTCGGCGAATGTTAAAACACTATGTAATAATGTCTTTTAATTAAATGTTTTGATCAGATTATGCATTATAGTAGCCTGTATACCGCTGTTTCAGTCCTGTAATCAATGGGCAGTTTCTGTGACTGTACTGAACAAGCTTGTATCGTACAAATACAATAATTATTGTACATCTAGTGAGCCTGTACCATCAACACAAATTCAGATGCAACTTAGTCGTTGCAGATCAAAAGTACGTTTTTTTTTTTATTTATTTAAATGTCAGAAACATATTTTAGGTTCAACTTTATTGTAGGTAGAAAATAGAAGATTTCCCTGCATATCTTCACACGCACGTTATTAACAATTGTGGTTGCAATTCTGCAATTCTGGCTAATTTCAAGAGGGTGGATTCTTTGAACTCACCGTTGAATGCAGAAAAGGCACAATGAACATATTTTTCTCATTCTTTAAAATCAATGCAACACACAGGAAAAGGCAACTTTCACAATATGTCCCATTTAAAACATCTATCACATAGTATCACTAGATTCAGGGGAAATACAGTATCCATTTGAGGACCTCAGACATCAACAGCAGGCCTGTAGGATCTAGCTCCAGTGAGTTCACTCAATCAGGAATTTCTCCTCTCATCTTCTCTGCATCAAGTGTGAAATAGATCAGATCTCCCCTGGTCTGCCAATCTTAGATACAATATATAAGGGACAATGCTGTATCAATCAATCCAGCGCTAAACGTGACAGAGAATCGTATCTGTGTGGATGACCTTGAGGGCAGACATCTAATAAACAACTTTGTGGCCTTTTCCTCCTTCGCCGCGTCCACTCCATCCCACTTCAAAACTGACCTTTTGGACTGGGCAGAAATCAATCCCTGTGCTCTATTTTTTTCAAGACAATATTTTGACCAAATTAGACGCGCCTCATGCTGGTTTCAATGGCAATACGTTGCTCCACTTCTACAAACAAGGTCAAATGAATATGTGTCCTTGTGTGTATGAGGAGGGAAATGCCCCCCTCACGTATTTTTTCCTCTCTTGTTTGGCTTTTTAGTATGGATGCTGCTCAATCCCCTCACAACGACACCACTATAGGGTGGGAATGAGGAGGCATGTGTCAAGAGCTTCCCACACTCGCTGGCAGAGTCTCTTGCTAGGCCCTCGCTGTCTTGCACAACATGAAACATCTTGACAGACGTTCCATCATTCGAGCGATGGTTTCTCCATGTGACAGTTCCAGGAAGTCACTCACTCCTGTTACGATGAGTGGAACGTTTAGATGGCATGACGTGGTAGAGGTGAGTAGAACCCAAATGCAGACTTAAACACGAGGAGAGGCAGTGGAGAGTGAGATAGACGAGGCACGAGTCGAGGTTGTAAATAACAAGCTTTACTGAACGTGGCAAACGATTAACGTTACAGTGCTTGGCAGAAAAGAAAAGCTAATTTAACCTGTTCCACCCGACGGGACCGGATCCGGTCCCAAAATGGCATCTGGTCATAAATCAATCTTTTTCAGAGTGATGCAAAAAATGTGCGATTTTTAAATCAAACGTATTCAAGTATCAACATCACTAACATGTTACAAAAGCATGTAGAATGTATATTATCATCAATACGTTAGTTTAGCAATAGGTTAAAAGTGGCATTAGATTGGCTGGCCGTTCACACTAATACAATTGGCTGTATTAGTGGATGGGAGAAGCTGGCGGGGTGGGTCCGGGTCGTTGTAAACAGCGACTCCTACAGTTCGGTCGGGGCACCTGCTAAGCGCGGATAGGACCTGAGTGGGATAGTGTGATCCTTCCACACGCTACGCCCTCTCAGGGAGGATCCGCGCTGCCAGGTGAAAAGAAGCGGTTGATTGGCTGGACGTGTGTCGGAGGAAGCACGTGGTGGCCTCCACTCTCCCAGATGATCTGACTGTGGGGGGTAAGTGCGCAGCGACCAGGAAGGGGATTGGGAATTGGCATACGACTAACATTGGGATGGGAGAAAATCGGAGGAAAAATGGAGGGGGAAAAAGATCAATAAAAAGTGGCATTAGATAGTTTTAAGTTTTCGATTTACTGAAGTCTATTGCGAGACGACGACCATTTTGGAAATGTTTAACCATGGGAATTGTTTTTTTGCTGCCATTTTGTGGAGGTCATCTATAGCTGCCGATCAGCGTTGGCATTTTTCCGAACTACACTTCCTGGCAGATTCTGTGGGGGTTCGAAGTTCAGCGTTCTGAATGAATTATATGTATAACTGTTATTATTCGGGATAATAAGCCACAAAAGGTAACGTTTTTGACAAATATTGAAACGCAGTTAGTTTCTCCTCCCTATTGTTAGCATGTAGCAACAGTAAGATCTGAAATTAGTTTCAAAATGGTTGCACTGTGGTGAAAATAAAAAAGTACAGTACATTACAGTAGATATCATTATCTGCCTGGTGATACTAAATCCAAATTGAACTTGGGCATTTGAAAGATAATATATGTATATATAAATGTGCGAATTGGCTATAATAAGGTAATTTATAAGCCTCCTATTCTATATTCTATAATAATATTTCAAATTGCATTGGTCCGGATGGGAGAATTCAGTACTGTATCTACAGAACCTTCTGTTTAATCATCTTCCCTTTATTAATTTCCTTCGATTTTTTGTACACATGATCTCAAGAAGGTACTGAACGAGATCAGTGGCAGTTCTTTTGCAGTTTGGTCATTATTAGCATGGTGTTATTCACTGTCAAATATGCAAAGAAAAATCATAATTCATATTCTCCTTTGTTTCATCACAATTTAAGCAAGCCTAGTAATAGACACAATATTTCTGACACTGTGAATACATTCCCTGAGGTCCATAGATGTACCTAGATACCAATAATATGCAAATGGGATTATGCAAATAAATGAATGGCCAGACCACAGAACTGCAACACCTGAATCAGGCCACCCGATGGCAGTAGCGTATTGTTTATGAATGGAGGTGGTGAGAGTCCAATGGCCGGTTCAGCAGGACCGGGGGGAACGTTACACACGCCCATGTTTAATGGAATGTGGTTTTACGCAAGACACAGGTTCTTGGTAAAACGTGACATATTCCAATTTTCTTAAAATTTATCGAACCCTTACTCTGAAGAACCATATACATTTTTGTTGGATGGCCCATGTATTTGCAGCTGTGAAGTCAATCCAAATCCAGTGTGAATGTGATATATCACCAGAAAGCATGCAACCTCTACCGTTGTTAACTCTAACTTACCACCTTTAGATAATACAGTTTGAAAACATTGTTCCTCTGAAAACTTTAAATGGAGTTATATGGTTCTTCATCTGTTGTATTCAGTTGATGAGCTGTGGTAAAAACCTGGCAACAGCCCTACCCTGTAAAGCATCTCAAAATGATGTACTTTGTAATGCACTCGCTCATGCAATTATTTGATAATAAGCAGATTTTATCATGCTGTTCCATTCCATGCGGTTGCATAGTTACCATAGCAACAAATGCTTTGGTATAGCATTAGAGAATAATAAGTGAATCAGTGTATCTAAATTATATCTTTCTTACTACCCTACCAAAATAAAATGTTCCTGATTTAAAAAATTTTTTATAAACTGGTCATCACTGCTCAAACCGGCGTTATTTCCGTATTTGGCTGCCTGGTGCGCCTGCGCTGTGATCACAGCGCATGCGCATCAGGCACCCAATGCCAGAAATAAAGCTGTGTTGAAAACTTTAAATGTTTATTAGCAACGCCGAGCTTTCAAACCCTAGCGTTTCTCTGTTCGAAACCCTCGTGCAACTGTGAGTACCTTTGAAATGTATCTGTGATACTTGTATAACGAACGGTTTGGTTAGAACCAGTCCTTCATGGTAAATCTAGGTTGGTTTCCCATTGAGGAGCAAGTGACTGTGTATTCACTCGGCCAAACCTTGTTGGCGTGCATCACAGTCACGAAAGGGGCTAAGTAATCGGTTGTGCTGAGTTTGTTACTACACTGTTACTACTAGGCTACTACATCATTATTATTATGTTATTCAGTTATCAGGCATGTGTTTAGGTTGTCTATTACTAATGGTTTGATTGGGTGTTTGTAAATAGCGGTTTCAAAAAAGAATTATGGCATTTTACAGTACAGAACTTTTATGGCGTTTTCCCAAAAAAATTATTGTATGCATTTTTCTTACACGCAAGGGTAGACATGTACTGTACCATTTCTCTAGCACCTACACACACCAAACCTTCCACATTCATTCATATCTATATCCTGCTTATTTGTGCCTAAGGGTTTGTTGATATGTCATACATAGCCTGATTTACAGACAATACAAAACTTTAAAGGCGTTTTTCTCAAAATGGGATTTTATGAGAATTTCTCTAGTACTCCACACACCAAACTGGCCACGTTTCCTCCTATCCATATACCACAACTTTTTCTATGAGGATTTTTTGATATATCATTCATCCAGATTTATAGTACATTTTATACCAAAAGTCATGGCGAAAATAGATTTTTTTATGACTAGGGGGTCATAAAAGGTCATAAATCCCTGTTCGGGTGGCATATCAACAAATCCTCTTACAAAAAGTTAGTTTTTTAATGTAGTAACATGAAAAACCATGAGAAAATATCTATATATCATCCATTTTTGCGCAATTTTGTCTCGGGGAAACATGCAAAATGGCCCATTTTGAATAGACCACGTCCCTTTTTTGGGTAATACAATGGACCTATCTCAAACCCTGCCCTCTTTTCTTGATCCTCCAATCACAACTGTCAGCGACAGTTGTGATTGGAGGATCAAGAAAAGAGGGCAGGGTTTGAGATAGGTCTATTCTGCGACCAATTTTTTTTAATACATTTCTTTTCTTTTTTTTTACTATTCTAAAAGATTAAGATGTTTGCAAATGATTTCATCCTTTATCTCCCCCCCCCTATCTACTAGGGTGGTCTCCCCTTATCTTCTTTCAGTCACGGAACGGGCGTTCTCGGGTCAACCTGCCACCCTACGATTTACTAAAGGTTAATTTCCCTGAAAAACCCACTCGACTTTAAGATTATAAGGATTCCTCATCATTCAGTCACATGTCAAGACAAATGGTGGGCCACGCAGGGCAGATCAAATTTACATATGTCCTTATCAGTCTTTACTCCAAAGGCAGAACTCCCCTACGCGCGCCTCCCAGAAGGCCGATGGCTTGATCCCTGATCCATCACGAGATCTCCCTCTCCATTATCAGGGGTCCGAACATTTTGCGCCGCCCTGGCCTCAGCAGAGAGTGCTGATGGAAAGAGACTCCAACCTCATGCTTATCTAATGAGTGAGGGGCTGCATGTTCAGCAGATTAATAACCTGTCACATTGAGCTGCTCGGGGGGATAATAATTGATTCATTTCCCCCGACTGTGACATCCATATCCCACCACGTCCCACCAACCGACAATCCCCCAGCCGTCGGCTTTCTTGTTGTTGCCAAGGAGATATAGAGCGTGCCGGCGCCATTGCAGATAAAATGTTTTTTTTTCTGAGAAGACATATTTTCTATTTCATAGATATTAGTGAAGATACGGAATCCAATTGAAGTGCTCATCTTTCCTCTTATCTGTAGCGTGATAATTCAGGCATTACCGACACGTTCCCATGCGCTGTTTGCTCTCAAAAACGAATGGGTTTAAGTGCACATTGAATTTCAAATTGAGTGTATCCGTTGTGGAGGAAGGGTTGCCAACTCTATATTTTATGAGATTACCACTTTAAGCTTTTATCTCACACTTAAGGCTGCATCGAAACCGTAGGCTGTATATAATACGACGCCTTGGGCACTGGTTCCTCAGATTTTTTTTTATAGTGCTATGTGCATCCTAAAAACACATCAAACAATATTTGCAGCTAAATGTCACCCGACTTGCACTTTCATTTCATCATATTTTTTTTTAAAAGGTTCCCCAAATGAATATCACAACGAGTGGATACTGGAGCACATTGTATTCAGAGTGCGTTCAATGTTGCATGCTTGAAAAGCAAAGGCTACTTCCAACCAACACTCAGAGAAGGACTGAGTTTTTGGTTTAATTGCAGAGGGCTCAGAGTGCTTGAAGTGGTTGCATATCTAAACAAAACAAAAGAATTGGAACAAAAGCTGACTGAGTTGAACTAATACATGACTACACATGACAGTTCATACGACCCTACTGTGTTCCTTCCACTCCCAAACACCTCACCCCACTCATCTTTCCATATCAACCAATCCCAACTTCCCCCCCTCCACTCACAGACCTCTCCCTCTCCCCTCCCGGAGACAGACGTCTCACACCTCCAGCGAAGAAAACCTCAAACACTGGACACACCTACAGTAGGCTGCGTCCCATTCCTCCCCTTGGCCCTATGGCTTGGCCCTACCCCTCGAGTCACCCTTCAGACCGGAGCCACAAGGGGTGAATTGCACTCTACGAAATGGGACAGCACTAGCACTCAGTTGCCGACAGCGTAATGACGCAACTCACCCACACGCTGACTGTTTACATTACTTACAGGCAGCTTACATCAGAACGACCATGTAAATTATAACGAATGTCTTCAGTGTTTATGCTTGTATATAAAAAGGTTTTTGGTATCAAACTCTTGACATTTTGTGTTGTTATTTTGTAGCACAAGTTTAATCAAATGTTAGTCAGGTTCTTTATATTCATACAGTATGTCAGTCAAATAGAAAATGAATGGGTGAGACTATAATAAAGCATATACAGTAGTACTACATGGTATTGCATGGTACTACATGGCAGTATAGCGTACTACATGATACAACAGAATATGACCATGGTAGTACAGGGTACAACATGGTATTGCAGGTTAATACAGAGTACTGCAGTGTATTACATGGTAGTGGTAGTACATATTAACCTTTTACTTCTAGGTTCTCTTGATATAAATTCTAGTAATTTGCATGTATATGTAAAGAGAATACAAATCTGCTGCAAATATTAACAATTGTAGAAAATACATTTAAATAAATTAATCCCCCCCCCCCCCCCCCCCCCAATACAGTACCCACACTATTGTGTAACATCTGGGCTTCTCTCCCTATTCAGGATTGGAGGCCCTGCTGCCATCTTGGAATTCTCACTCTGTCTCTGTATTATCTTGATTGTCGTCACGTGCTGTCTCTGTAATTACCTTGATTGTTGTCACCTGCCTTTGTCTGTGTCACTGGTGCTGATTGGGTCTGCTGGCTGTATTGAGGCCTTTATAGTAATACTTTGCCCCTCCCTCCCTGTCGGTTCTTTAGCAGTGTTACTGGGAACAGCCGTCCACGGGCAGAAGTCGGATATCTTGCCCGTTATCCAGAATTAAGTTATCTTTGCTTAAGGTCGAGAAGTCGGATCTCTCACCGCCCTTTTCTCTTGTGTTCTTTAAGTTGTTTATCTAAGTTCCTTCCTTATTACTACTACCTGCTTTACCTTGTAAAGTATTGTTATCGCTCAAAGTGTTTCTGATAATAAATGAACACATATTCGAGAAGAGCAGCACCCTCTCCGTCTCCATTCTTCCATGCCATACTTGAACTCAACATTCTTACCTGGATCCCTAACAGAAGAACCGACCAACAAACATGAGTTCCATGGACGAATTTCGGGAGGAGCTGGAGGTGCAGAGAAGGCAGCAGAATCGTCGTCACCACTCGTCAAGAAGAAGTAGGATCCGAATTGGATCGCTTGGGAGCCCTGTCCATTGATGCCCAGGACGGGATATCCAGGGCAATGTCTGCAGCCAACTCCCGTACCAGCAGCTGACGCAGTGGCTGGAACAGCGCGTCATGTCGGGGAGGAGGGGACGCTACATCCTGCTATCCATCGAGAGGTTCGTGAACCACGCCTGCCACCACCAGAACGCTACGGGGGAGCCCCTGTAGGTTGTCGAGAGTTTGTTACACAACGCTCATTAATCTTTGAATTACAACCGCTCACGTTCACTACCGAACTATCCAAGGTAGCATATATAATCACTCTGCTTACAGGTCGGGCTCTTTCTTGGGCTACTGCGGAATGGGAAGTTCGGTCGGCGGTCTGCCACAGCGCGGCTGCCTTTACCCGGGAGTTGCGACATGTGTTCGATACCGCCCGGGTAATTTCCATCTATGAGGCGGGCGGACGCCTCACCGCCTGCTGCGTCTGCAGGTGGCTGGGGGTGAGTGGGAATTATTCTATTTTTTTGTTGTTATTTCTCCCCATTCACCCATTGTTCTAGGCCATCCCTGGCTGGCAGCTAACAACCCTGCCATTAACTGGTCTACGGGTGTACTTTCTTTGGATAGGAGTGTTGTGCCGAGTTCCAATTAAAGTTCACCCACTCTGTTTTCTTCTCCTTCCCTTGTCTCTCTCCAGGATGGCGGTTGGCGTTGCTGAGCCTACAGTACTTCCTAATTCCGATTTAACGGGGGTCCCCGAAATTTACTGGGATCTGGCAGAGGTTTTTAGTAAGTCACGTGCCAAAGCACTGCCACCTCATAGGCCCTACGACTGTACCATAGATCTTCTACCTGGTACCACTCCGCCCCGCGGCTGCATGTTTTCTCTCTCTCGCCCTGAGACACTGTCTATGAACACCTATATTCAGGAAGCACTGGCCGCAGGGGACATACGTCCGTCTACCTCCCCTGCGGGTGCTGTTTTCTGTTGTGGATAAAAAGGATGGTAGCCAGCGCCCGTGCATTGATTATAGGGGATTAAACGACGTTTCCATCAAGAACCATTACCCTCTACCTCTCATGGACACCGCCTTTGAGTGCTTACAGGGCACGGGTCTTCTCTAAACTTGACTTACGTAATGCATACAATTTGGTCAGGATTAGGGAGGGGGACGAGTGAAAGACTGCGTTTAACACGCCCAACGGGCATTATGAGTATTTAGTCATACCCTTTGGTTTAGCTAATGCTCCGGCAGTTTTCCAAGCCCTGGTCAACGACGTGCTGCAGGATTTAATTGGGGTGTCAGTGTTTGTATACTTAGATGACATCCTCATTTTTTCCTCACGATATGGTGCAGCACCAAATGCATGTTCGTGAGGTGCTACAGCGTCTCCTCAAGCATCTGCTATTTGTTAAGGCAGAAAAGTGTGTTTCACACTGACACCGTGTCCTTCCTGGGCTTTGTGTTGACGAAGGGTGATCTTCGCATGGATCCAGCCAAGGTGAGTGCAGTCTTGGACTGGCCACGCCCTTCGTCGCTCAAGGAATTACAACGTTTTTTGGGCTTTGAAAATATTTACAGGCGTTTTATTCGCAATTTCAGCACCTTAGTCAATCCTCTGACAGCTCTCACTAAGGCCTCTCTCCCTGGCTTTGAATGGTCGCTGCGGGCAGAGTCGGCCTTCTGCGACCTTAAACATCGGTTTACCTCCGCCCCTGTACTGATCCGCCACGATTCAGAGGCTCAGTCTATTGTGGAGGTGGATGCCTCTGACATCGCGGTGGGGGGGGGGGGGGGTGATCTCTCAAAAAGGAAAGTGCATCCTTGCGCTTTTTTTCCGCGCCGGCTGTCTCCGGCCGAGCGCAACTACGACGTGGGTAATCGGGAGTTGTTGGCAATCAAGTTGGCACTGGAGGAATGGAGACATTGGTTAGAGGGGGCGGCACATCCTTTCATTGTTTGAACTGATCATAAGAACTTGGTTTACATCCAAGGGGCTAAACGCCTTAACGCTCGCCAGGCCAGGCGGGCGTTATTCTTCACTCGATTTCGATTTTCCATCTCCTACCGGCCTGGTTCCAAGAACGTCAAACCTGATGCTCTTTCTCGTCAGTTTGATACTCCGGACCGGGAGGAGAAGCCCCACCCTATTATTCCACAGGCCCTTATTTTGGCACCCGTGTCATGGGGCATAGATAGGGTGGTAAGATCGGCTCTGGCACGGGAGCCCGATCCCGGTGGGGGTCCTCCGGGGGGGATGTATGTGCCCAAGGCTGCGCGCTCGCGGCTGCTGCAGTGGGCACATACCTCTTCACTCACCGGCCACCCTGGGGCCGCCAGGACCCTGGAGTTTATCTGTAGGATGTTCTGGTGGCCTAAAGAGGGGGGGGGGGATACACGTTCCTTTGTGGCGGCCTGTCCGGTGTGTGCACGTAGTAAGACCTCTCGCCGTGGACCGGCGGGTCTCCTCCGACGGCTTCCTATTCCTAAACGTCCCTGGTCGCACATATCCCTGGATTTTATTTCTGGCCTTCCCCCGTCAGATGGGTTCACTGCCATCTTGGTGGTAGTGGATTGCTTTTCCAAGGCGGCCCACTTCATTCCCCTCCCCAAACTTCCATCGGCTCGAGAGACTGCTGACCTGGTGGTGCAGCACGTCTTTCGGGTCCACGGGTTACCAGTGGATATTGTGTCTGACCGGGGCCCTCAGTTCGCCTCCAGGTTCTGGAAGGCATTTGCAGAGGGTTATAGGATAACCACCGGTTAATTTGCGATTTTTTATTGGTTTGTCATGACAAACCAATTACATAATCCAACATATGTGTAAAAAACTAACATATTCCAGTTGACTGTATATTTTCTTAATGATTCGTTACGAAGAAATCAATACTTCCATTTGTCTAAATTACTGGTACCGCTCCGCCATTTTCTTTTTCTTTAGATTTGCGAAAGGTTTACAGTGCATTCTGGGAAATACCATCTCTCCCTTGAAATCGAGCCTGCATCTTGGCAGACTCCGTTTGTAGGGCCGTTTGTAGAACAAATTTGCTCAGTTCCCCCATATACCTCCAAAATCGACCGCATCTTGGAGGTGAAGGTTGCAATCAAAGGCTCAATATCTAAACTATATAACATCATATCCCTATCCCTACCTTCTTCAGTACTGGCTATATAAGACAAAACTGGGAGTCCGATCTAAATCATCAATTTACAGACAAAGAATGGGAAAATGCTCTTGCCCGAATACACTCTTCTTCAATATGTGCCCGCCATTCACTGATACAGTTCAAGCTCCTCCACCGTCTATATTGGTCAAAGACTAGACTTGCGAAGATAAACCCTGGCATGGATCCCACATGCGACCGGTGCCACCATAGCCCCTGGCTCACTTATCCATATGTTTTGGCATTGTCCAGCACTGGCCCCTTTCTGGACTTCCATTTTAAAATCTTATTCAGATATCTTTTTTGTGAATGTTGACCCATGCCCTCTTATTGCATTATTTGGTCTGACACCGGAGAACGCTGCGATATCTATTGGGCAATCCAATGCCATGGCCTTTGCCTCACTCATTGCCAGACGCCTCATCCTAATCAACTCGAAGGCAGCCACTCCCCCTTCACATTTACACTGGATGAGGGATGTTATTTTACATATGTTATGTAAAAAACTAACATATTCCAGTTGACTGTATATTTTCTTAATGATTCGTTACGAAGAAATCAATACTTCCATTTGTCTAAATTACTGGTACCGCTCCGCCATTTTCTTTTTCTTTAGATTTGCGAAAGGTTTACAGTGCATTCTGGGAAATACCATCTCTCCCTTGAAATTGAGCCTGCATCTTGGCAGACTCCGTTTGGAGGGCTGAAACGTCACTACCCCTTGATCAAAAGTGAAATGGGACACCCCTACACTTCGCGGGAACGCGCAAAACGGAGCCGTATGGCCAAGGGGTAGGGCCAATGGGATAATTGGGACGCAGCACTACTCTCCCTTGTGTATATAATGTGATCAACTTTGTTTATTGAGAGCTCTCTGTGCGTACGTTCGGCCAGTATCCACTCTGAGTCATCTGGCTATAACTCTTGATTTACTTGTACCTATTTCGGTATATTAACCTGTTAAGCTGCTGTCCTCGTCATAAATCGATCAATACAGACCGTATTAATTAATGTTGTGTTTCTTTTTTTAAATGTAGCCAAGAGTAAAGACCCTAACCCTGTCAAAACAGCAGTCAAAGTGTATATTTCCAGCACTACGTTTGTTTACAGATGATTTAAAAAGATTTCTAAAATAAGAGTTTCTCTGAATAATGTGAATTCTCTGTGCATTGCATCGGGAAATGGTGAGTAGTCACGCAAGGAAATGATTAAATCCAGATTTAACACTGCCATTTGAAAAAGGAGATTTTGCCCCAGTGGCGGCTGGCCACTAGGGGCGCTCGGGCGCCGATCCCCCTGGTTAACCCTGGTTAAAAGAGGGAAGAATAAGATTTTAGTTTTTAGTTTTTATAGCCCTATAAATAATATAAACATGTTTAAAATGAATAATATTTACTCATTTTAAGTATGTTTGTGTTTCCAATGCACAATATAACATTAATAAATCAAAAATAAATAATCGTTTTCCTGAACAGGAAGTTACTCACTGTCTGATAGAGAATACGTTCCGTTACCGTAGCCGCATTCTCCTCGCCGCGTTTCTCTCGGGCTAGACGCAATAGCGCTTTGAGTGCACGTGCACGCCGTGCACTGTTTCATCGCTGTATCCGTCGCAGCCAATCAGTGCGTAACGCGCTGTGCGTTGAAATATGATGTATTATGATGGAACATAACGCAAGAGGCGTTAAAAGTGAACGCCAGGTAGTTTGCAGGATGTTCGATGCTGTGTGTTGTGATGCAGTCTCGAGTCTGGACAGTGGGCAGCGGATATACATCGACAACAGTCTGGGGGACAGTCAGTGGACATACACTTTATCAAGCCCTCCGGCTGGACCACGTTTCAATTAAACAAAGTGAGTTAATTCTCTCTCTCTCTCTCTTAGCCACTCAGCTAACGTTAGCCGCTGTTAGCCACTCAGCTAATGCTAAACTAACTAACGCTCTCTCTCTCTCTCTCTCTCTCTGGAGTGGAGTTTCGTTTGGATTGAAAATAAGTGGATTATTGTTCAATATCGTCTATGTTTGAATGAATGAATGAAAACTTTTTTTTTTTTTTAAAGCAAAAGTTTTTATTGGTGAAGCAAGTTTGTACAATTACAAAGTCAGAATTATTCATTCACCCTTTTTTTGTATAATCTACCCCACCCATCCCACCCCCAAACCCACCCCCAAACCCACCCCACGGATCAACAGGTAGGGTTACGTACATAACATACAACCAGAGAAAAGGTTAGATTACAGACAGTAATAACAATTGCTACTTACAATGATACAATTAAATTAAATTAAATACAAAATAATAACAAACAAAAAAATATTATAATAAAAAATTAATAATAATAGTAAACAAAAGGAAAATAGTCTGAGTCAGATATGGTACATTAATCAATTATAGAGTATCTACATAGTTATCTGGTGGTATTACATAGTACTGTTGGGCCTGGTTAGATGGGAGGATCACTCAAAGAAGGAAGACACACTATCCCCCTCAAGTCCTATCCGCGCTTAGCAGGCGCCCCGACCGAACTGTAGGAGTCGCTGTTTACAACGACCCGGACCCACCCCGCCAGCTTCTCCCACCCTCTAATACAGCCAATTGTATTAGTGTGGACGGCCAGCCAAGCTGGTGACAACCCCGGAGCTGTGAGCTGGATTCGAACAGGCGAATCCAGCTCACAGCTCCGGGGTTGGTGACGAACGCAATCTCCGCTCGGCCACCTAACCGCCACATTGATGACCACTTTCAAAAGAAAATGACTAATTTCTGTGCAGTGATAGAGTATTGATTGATTGAAAACTTTATTAACAGATTGCAGAATGGGTACAATACAGTACGGCTCAATACACACAATTGTTAAGGGGATGCAGACCAGAGAAAGACGTTTGTCTTGTTTACATCAGGGTCCCCCATTTTCAATTCATATCGATAGTTTAATAGCTAGCCTTGGCTCGTTTAACAATATGCAAAATATGTGTACAGCCCTGTACTCATACTGAAGTTATTCTTGGTATATAATACTACACATACACTAGGTCTGATTGTGTAACGAATCGATTCCACGTCGCGCTGTGTGTGAGAGAGAAAGAGAGAGAAGGAGAGATAGAGGGGGATACTAATTAATTCCGCCCCCCCCGTGAAGAATTCACGAGCCGCCACTGTTTTGCCCTATCCATAGATATATGACTTGACCATAATAGGGAGCTGTAGTGGTTACGTCATTTTCGTTTTTTCATGTTCCACCCTATGTCCAACGCAATGTATTTCCCCATTGCCCATTTCTAAATCGTCTCGTTTAAAACAAATAAAGCATGGACCATTGCATGGTGTACCTTTCTGTGCGTATTCATCCACAATCTATAGCTCAACATGAAAATATTCGCAATTAATCGTAAAGGTAGCAAAATAACAACGTTTATGTTTTTGTTCACTGAGAAACTCCTCTACATGCCCTGATTTAAAATGGTTCTCTCCTCTTTGTATACTTTTAATAATAATAATAATAACTTTATTTGTATAGCACTTTTCATACAGAGGTTGCAGTTCAAAGTGCTTCACAACAGCAAAAAATACAGGCATGAGCGAGCATAGCAAGGTATGGTAAATCACAGTGTTTCACATTAAGATCTAGCATCCCAATAGGCTGTTTACAGTTTCATTCAGTAATACAAATAAAATGATTAAGTTTCTAAAAATTATAAAATAGAACGGACATACAACAACAGTAAAAAATACAGGCATAAGCGAGCATAAAAATAAAAAATGTAAATAGCAATGTTACAGTAAAAAGTGTGATAAGATTGTTCAATCAGATGAAAATGGCCCAGTTAGGAGAATCAACCTTGGCTAGGCGGTGATGTTCACGATGTACTTAACTGGAATGTTAAACAACTTTGATAAGATTTAGGTCAAAAGTCATCTTCTCCTCACAACAGAGCATCAAATATTTGCCTGCATTACCCCACAGTGAAATGCCTGAGCAGAGAGATAGGTTTTAACTTTTAAGCTGTCTTTTAAAGATGTCTAGCGAGTTGGCTTCTCTGATGTTTTGGGGTAGTTTGTTCCACAGTTTTGGGGCATAGTTGATAAAGGCTGCATTACCGATCATCTTTTGACTGTTTCTGGGAGCCTCTAGTAGTCCAGCAGCTGATGATCGCAGTGTTCTTGCTGGTGTGTAATTTATTAGAGTGTTGGCGATGTAGCTAGGTCCCTGTCCATTTAGAGCTTTGTATGTAAGGAGAAGGACCTTAAAGTCAATTCTAAATGTTACAGGAAGCCAGTGTAAAGCAGCTAAGACTGGACTAATGTGCCCTTTTGGTTCTAGTTAGCAGTCGGGCTGCAGAGTTTTGGATTAGCTGAAGCCTCTCTGTGGTTTTCTTAGGAAGACCTGTGAAAAGTGCATTACAGTAGTCTAACCGGCTAGATATGAATGCATGAATTAGCTTCTCAGCATCGTTGAGCATTTTGTCCTCACTAACGTATGGACACGACAGTAGACAGCAATGGCAACGTTAACGTTAGCTAGCTAGCTTGGTATCAGCTGGCTGTGACGTGGATTAGGCGACAGCTCTGAAAGACAGGCATTCTACTGCCTACTGGTAAGTGTAGTTCGTTTTTAACAACAAATTAAAAACCTTATAACTACCTTTATTTCAACCAAAAATGCTTATTTCAAACAATAATGTTAGTGTATAGAAGGGAACTCATTTTGTGCAAAAGTGAAAGCTTTTCAATTTCCATGCAGCAGAATTGTTACAATAGCCGATAATCGATTTTCCCAAAGATGAATCCCTATACGGGTGGAACAACCAGTGACTTCAGAGTAGACCACACCTCCCTATAAGGTCATTTATAGGCCTGATATTCTATCAACTTGCATTATAGTTCAAATAGCATGTGTCCGGATGGCAAAATGCAGTACTGTATCTACAAAAAAACTCTGTAAATCATCTCCTTTGTTCATTTGCTTAGATATTTTGTACATTTGATCTCAAGAAGGTGCTGAATGAGCTCAGTGAGTGAAATTCCTCCAACCCCAATGTTAGCATGGTGTTATTCACTGTCAAAGATGCAAAGAAAGATTATAATTTATATTCTCCTTTGTTTCAGTACAATTTACTCAAGCATAGTAACGGACACAATATTTCTATTCTCCTTTGTTTCAGTACAATTTACTCAAGCATAGTAACAGACACAATATTTCTGACACTGAGCAATCTTCCATTTATTGGGCATGTAATTTTTGGCAGATTTTCTGAAAATATGGCTGCAGTTTAACAGGTTTAACCTGTGTTTACCAAGTCTATATTTGACTAAGTACATTCATTGATCCGAATTATTCTTCCACACAAGTAAAAATATACCCTCTGTCCTCAATTTATGAGGTAGATTCAATTCAGGGGTAATGTTTCTTGTTGTTTCATAGTGTAAACTGTTGTAAACAACCTCGGCACCAGTTAACACGGTGCAATTCACTCATGAATCTCCTCTGGTCATGGAACTTTCTCGCTTCCCCCTGTGGGGACACAGTAGCCACTAGCCAGTGCAAACTCAATACATAGTGCTTCCTTTTAAATCAAGACAACCAGGAAGCGTATTACCCAGCAAACTGGTTACTATCTCTCAATATATTTGGGCATCCTCAATACATAGTGCCTCCTTTTAAAACAAGACACTCTTCTTTGTTTAGTTTTTTTTAACCTTTATTTACCCATGGAAAATGTGCTCTTTTTTCTTTCCAGCAATGTCCTGCTTCACACTCACACAGTATACCCACACATTCCCACCTGAGAGCTGCTCAGTAGAGGCACTGATGGACCACTAGTTGACCACTAAAACACATTTTGCTTTGTGGAAATTGTTCACTTTTACTTGCAGTGTCTTGCATGGTACAAACATAACTAAACACTATAGTGCAGGCAACCACTATTCCACAGAGCTCATTGGTTTAATTGATTAGATATTAGGTATTGATTGTATATTTCAATATTTTGTCAAGTCAAGAGTTTTAATTGTCACGGCATACAGGTATACAATGAAATGCGGGTGGTCTTGCCCGCAACGATGTGCAATACAGTGGTACATATAATAGAATCAAAAGAAGAAACAACATTGTGCAGTAACAGATAGCAGGTAACATGGAGTGACATCTCGGTATCTGTACATAGTTATTTACAGCGCATGTGTGACATGCTAGTTAGCTTTGGTAGTGCAATACACTGTTCCTGTTATTCTAATTTAAAGTGTCCTTTCCTTTGGCCATAAGTGTGCGTGTGTGCGACATGAGTGTGTGCCCGCTCATGTTAAAGTGTTAAGTGGCTGCTCGTGTGTGAGCGTGCACAGTGTGCGTGTCGTGTGTGTGTTCATGTGTGCTTGTGTGTGGACAGTTCAATGTTCTGAGCACTCAATGTACATTGTTCATGGCTCTGATGGCCTGGGGGAAGAAGCTGAGCCTAAGCCGCTCTGTCCTAGTAGCTGGGATTTGCAGGCGTCTGCCTGACCTCAGCAGCTGAAACAGGCTGTTATTGGGGTGGTGAGGGTCTTTCATTATCCTGCAGGCTCTGGATTTGCACCTCTTGTTGTATAGAACCTGCAGGGGGGGTAGTGCAATACCCGTGGTACGCTCGGCTGAGCGCACCACTTTCTGTAGGGCCTTCTTGTCCTGTGCCGTGCTGTTTCCATACCAGGCAGTGATGTTTCCGTTTTTAGTTGGTGACATGGAGGATGGCAAATATGGGTTAAGCATCAATACTTGTTGTATTTGCCTTTTTTTTTCTTACACAAAGCACTATGCTTGACCATTGCGTGGACATAGACAATTCTGAAGTGTTATCAGCTATGTTGCATTGCATTGGCTAGACTGGATAATATACAGTGGGGAGAACAAGTATTTGATACACTGCCAATTTTGCAGGTTTTCCCACTTACAAAGCATGTAGAGGTCTGTAATTTATATCATACTATATCATATCATTCAACTGTGAGAGACGGAATCTAAAACAAAAATCCAGAAAATAACATTGTATGATCTTTAAGTAATTCATTTCCATTTTATTGCATGAAATAAGTATTTGATACATCAGAAAAACAGAACTTAATATTTGGTAAAGAAACCTTTGTTTGCAATTACAGAGATCAGACGTTTCCTGTAGTTCTTGACCAAGTTTGCACACACTGCAGCAGGGATTCTGGCCCACTCCTCCATACAGATCTTCTCCAGATCCTTCAGGTTTCGGGCTGTCGCTGGGCAACACAGACTTTCAGCTCCCTCCAAAGATTTTCTATTGGGTTCAGGTCTGGAGACTGGCTAGGCCACTCCAGGACCTTGAGATGCTTCTTACGGAGCCACTCCTTAGTTGCCCTGGCTGTGTGTTTCAGGTCGTTGTCATGCTGGCAGACCCAGCCACGATCCATCTTCAATGCTCTTATTAACACATTGGATGCCAACAACGTGTTAACACGTTATTGTACGGCATGCGTTGAACGCCAACAACGTGTTAACACGTTTTTGGGATCAATATTTCATTTTTTCGCCATGGCATTCATAATTCATCCAGCCTCCCTCCGGGATGCAGCTGGACCCTGTTCTGATATTGCAATGCCTCCATACCGCCGCCTGGTGGATGTCGGGCGAGTTACACTCCAAGCCAAACCGGAAGTGGCGATCGGTGCATCGAGGAAATTCCTCCGCCAGAGATATCTTGTAGCGTGGATCAATATACACACTTGAGTGCATTGGGATCGCTTTCGAAACGCAATAATCAATATGATTTCAGCGTTTATTGCGCCATACAAACCGGAAATGGATCTAGCAGATCGACGTCAAATAATTAGAATATTTTTCCTCCAGTCTCATCGGCGAACGGTAAGAGGACACTAACGTTATTTTCAGCTTGATTGTCCATTTCTTTGTTTGCAATCCATCTGATCAACATATCAACCCATACTAAATAAAGCCGTTACTGACGATCAAGGAATTATAAACGAACCCCCCCCCCTTTCCTTCACGCATGATGAAGCATAATGTATACCGATCGTATACATTTAAATTTTTTTATATAGCGTGTATAGGAAAGAAACGCCATTATGCGTCGGGCCTATAACTCGCGTTTTAGGAATGACTGCAGAAAACCTTCAAAACATACTTATATTCACGACGGTATTAACACGACAAAGTATGAATGAAAAAATAAAACGTTCCCACATCCGGAACGATAGATAATCGATGTTGAATGGGCCATAGTAATGTCGATATAGCTATAATATTTTAAAAGTTATAGCCCTGCAAAGAAGGTAAACATCTCCATAGACTTACAGCGGTGGCAGACTGGGCACAATGATGGGTACAATGCATGGCAGACAATGTGTTTAAGGGAAGGAGGTTGTTGGCCAAGATCTCGCGATACATGGCCCCATCCATCCTCCCCTCAATACGGTTCATTCGTCCTGTCCCCTTTGCAGAAAAGCATCCCCAAATAATTATGTTTCCACCTCCATGCTTCACGGTTGGGATGGTGTTCTTGGGGTTGTTTATACCAAAATGCTCTATTTTGGTCTCATCAGACCACATGACCATCTCCTATTCCTCCTCTGGATCATCCAGGTGGTCATTGGCAAACCTCAGACGGGCCTGGACATGCCCTGGCTTGAGCCGGGGGACCTTGCGTGCGCTGCAGGATTTTAATCCATGACGGCGTAGTGTGTTACTAATGGTTTTCTTTGAGACTGGTCCCAGCTCTCTTCAGGTCATTGACCAGGTCCTGCTGTGTAGTTCTGGGCTGATCCCTCACCTTTCTCATGATCATCGATGCCCCACAAAGTGAGATCTTGCATGGAGGCCCAGACCGAGGGACATTGACCGTCATCTTGAACTTCTTCTATTTTCTAATAATTGCGCCAACAGTTGTTGCCTTCTCACCAAGCTGCTTGCCTATTGTCCTGTAGCCCATCCCAGCCTTGTGCAGGTCTACATTTGTGTCCCTGATGTCCTTAGACAGCTCTTTGGTCTTGCCCATTTTGGAGAGGTTGGAGTCTGATTGATTGAGTGTGTGGAGACTAGAGGTGTCTTTTATACAGGTAACAAGTTCAAACAGGTGCAGGTAATACAGGTAATGAGTTGAGAATAGGAGGGCTTCTTAAACTCTTAAGCCTGACGAGACCGGTACCGGTCCCAAAATGACATCACGTCATAAATCAATCTCTCCAGACTGTTTGACAAAAGTATTTTTTTATTTTTCAAACGTATTCAAGTATACACATCATAACCATGTCACAACAGCAGTTATAATGTATATTATCATCAATATGTTAGTTTACCAATAGGTTAAAGTGTTATTAGATAGATTTTCGTTTTCGTTTTACTATTGTTTTGGTCGCGAAAGCCAACCATTTTGGAAAAGATTATGTCGGGAATTGTCGTTTTTTGCGGACATTTTGTAGAGGACACCGAGAGCTTTCGATGAGCGTTGGAATTTTTCCTAACGACACTTCCCAAAGGCCTCTATGGGGTTTCAAGCAAATTACTTCTGTGTGAATTTGTTTAATATCTCTTATTACTCGGGATAATAAACCACAAAACTTAACATTATTGGCATATATGGGAGTGCAGTTAGTTTGTCTCCCCTATTTCTAGCATGTAGCAACAATTCGATTTTAAATTAGTTTCAAAATGGTGGCACCCTGGCAACAAAAAAAAGAAGGTTCTACTGTACATACAGTAGATTTCATTATCTGTTCTTATGCACACCTGGTGATACTAAATCCAAATTGAACTCGGGCATTTGAAATATAAGATTTGGCACAATCCATAAATGTGTAAATTGGCTATAATAAGGTAATTTAGCCTGCTATTCTATATTCTACAATAATATTTCAAATTGCATTGGTCCAGATGGGAGAATTCAGTACTGTATCTACAAATTGTACAAATATACAAACTGTATCTACCTTCTGTTTAATCATCTTCCCTTTATTCATTTCCTTAGATTTATTGTACACATGATCTAAAGAAGGTACTGAACGAGATCAGTGGCAGTTTTTCATGTCTGGTCATTTTTAGCATGGTGTTATTCACTGTCAAAGATGCAAAGAAAAATCATAATTCATATTCTCCTTTGTTTCATCACAATTTAAGCAAGCCTAGTAATAGACACAATATTTCTGACACTGGGAATACATTCAATGAGGTCCATAGAATATGCAAATGAGCCTTGTAGAAGTGGAGCATTTACTTAGGTATGTATTTTAGGTGGATTTTCAGAAAATAGGGCTCCGGGCTTAACACATTGGTTGCCAGCCGGATATGACGATTTATCGCTTGGATGGCACCACGTTAATCAATGGGAGGACGAGCACATTTGCGAACGCATAAACCAGGGCTATTCAACTGGCGGCCCTCTGACCGGCCCGCCAAAGATTACATGATAAAAAAAAAATCGTTTTAATTTTTTTTTTACTTTTTTTTTTTCATGTCAACGTTAACACGCACAATTGAGCCAAAAGTCACTCAATTAATGACAGATTTCATTGATAAATTGAGGGAAAACTTTGCAAGTCGATTTGATGAATTTGACATGTCCAGAGAATTGATGCATTTTGTGAGCAACCCATTTGCCAATGTAGCTGCTATTTCCACAAAAGGACAAGAGTTCCTTGCATCACTTCACATTGATGAAGGTCTCCTGCAACTTGAAATAATTAACATGCAAGCATCATCTGCTCTGAAGCAGGCACTTGAGAATGAATCCACCACAACATTTTGGATAAAGTGTATTCATGTCAAGACATTCCCCAAAATAAAAACGCTGGCAATATCTGTGCTAACAATGTTTGGCTCAACATACACCTGTGAATCCAGTTTCTCTCACATGAATTCCATTAAAACAAGCAACCGTACCTCCTTGACAAATGAGCATTTGCATCACTGTTTGCGGGTAGCCCTCACTTCCTATGAACCCTCTTTCTCTGCCATTGCCCAGTCAAAGAAGTGCAATTGCTCTCATTAGATGTGTGTATGTAGGCTAGGCCTGTCTGCCCCCCACCCCCCTGATGTTTGAGAGTTAAGAGTGGACAATAAGTGCTAATAAGATGCTGTGATTTGCTGTTGTTGCACAGACATGAAGCACTTTTTCATAAGCTCAGCTGCACTATAAATGTGTTTTTTGTGTTGATGTTAGAATGTTCAGATGCACATCATGCACTTGTTTGTTTTTTATTTTATTTTTATATTGAAATGTTGAAGAGGAGATGTTGCAGTTGTTGCACAGTCATAAATTAAGCACTTTTTGCAGGAGATGTTGCAGATGTGGCACATAAATGAAGCACTTTTTTTGAAAAGTATACTACTTTTGCAATGTAGTTAAATAAAAGTTGCGAAAATGTGGTTGCGTGTTGTGTCAAGTGTACATATATTCATAGCACAGGGAGGCGCCGTGGCAGTCCGGCCCCTGGCCCCTTGGGTTTCTGACAATGTGGCCCCCTGAACAATTTAGTTGAATAGCCCTGGCATAAACTATATCTTAAATTATGGCTATGTGTCTAATACACCCGTCGCTTATCAATGACTTGCTTGCAGTCAACATGTAAGAAACGGATTGTTTTTTCATCAGTATATTTCCGTTTTATACTGTTTTGAATACGAGTATAGTTTCGGATAGCCATTTACTGGAGTACACAAATCACGTTGTCATTTTCCGGCTGATTTATGAATCATTTTCAAATAAACGCTAGATTATCAAGAGTATTTGTGTTCTTATGCACGATACAAAAGCGGGCTGAAAATCATTTATTCGTGCCGCGCTCAGCGCCTAACGCCACACACACACGTTGTGAAATCTGTGAAAAACAACTCTGATTAACCCAAAACTGGTAACATAGATTCCTTACCTCAGATCAGATGTTCTGCAAAAAGATTAATCCAATTCCTGATCGCCATTCCAAATATTGAACGCGTTTATTGATCCAACGTTATAGTTCAAATCGCATAATCCAAGCTGCTTCCAGCCTCGCCAGTGAATCTGGTAACACGACACTGCTTGCCAGAGATAGGAAAATCCTGGACCGGAGTATTTCTCTGATGCACTTTTTCACTCAATCCAATCCAATGATGTGCATTACCATCCGGGAGATGATAGGGGGCGGTATTTGCCCTTTTCGAGCTCAGAGCCATTCCCAATGATAATGTCAGGCTGGACGGATGAAAAATGAATGGATATTGCTAATAAAAGAAATAACGATTAAATAACGAGAAATCTCGTTATTGGCAACCAACGCATGGCTCGTTGTTGGCAACCAATGTATTAAGAGGTTAAAGAAAAACGAACGGGTCTGTGAGAGCCGGAAAGTGGTAGGTGATCAAATACTTATTACATGCTGTAACTGAGGGGTACAATTCCCTGACTGTATTGAGAGTATGGTATTATTAAACCACTACTTAGTTATGTACTTTAATTACTGGCCATACAGTACACGGTATATATGGTGAACACCCACACAAGAATACAGCTTAACAAAGAAAGTCATATTTAGAAGTATTTATTATTAAGCAAGCAACGGTAGGTTACAACATGAGAATTATGAATTGCGCTTATATGGCGAAGAACACTTAAATAGGTCAAGAGCGTAAGTCCATGAGCATATTACGATGGGTATAATTCATTCATTCAATCTTTATTTATACTCGATATTTAATACCACCTGTAGCATAAGAATTATATAAGGCACACTCGTAGGTCAGCTGGAGATACTAAGGGGGTTCCCTCCGGTTGTAAGCCAGCAGGGGAGAGGAATGTTCGGGAGCAAAAGTCTGGATCAACGGGGAATCAATAAGCTCCAGCTACGGGAGGCGGTACATATACTCCCCTCGATCGGCAGACAAAAGCAGCAGCTATAATCCAGTAGGCGCGACAGCATGGATGAAAGCCAGCCAGCTTCTTCCTAGAGACGGGCTCGAGTGATGCTCCTCACGGGTAGATCCCACACAGCAGTGGGGTAGACGGTTCTCTGCTCCAGCAGCCACAGTACCAAAAGCAATATAATCCAGCCGGAAAAGGCTCTGCATTCGCCGGTGTAGATTCTCTTGTGCACGGTACTTCACATTTAACTAGGTCGAACTTGACGTTATTTCACTAAGCTCTGACACTTTTACTATCCTATTCGCACGCGGTTCTAAGTGCTCTATTTAGACGCAAGGTTGCTCACTTCACTTGGTCGTTGACTCGTGGTGAAGGCTTTACTAGTAATGAACGGACTGCTGCTGTTTCCACCTGCGCCGTATTTATACGTAAGGTGAATAATCTAGTGCCAACCTCAGTTCTGTCTCATATTACTGCGCAAACCTGGGCATGTTGAGACATGTCTTAGCGGTGGCTTTGAACTCGACATTGGGGGTATGGTCGCTGGCGCCTAGGGGTCGCTGTCCAATAGGAGAACGAATATTATGGTCTGGCCTGTACCTAGGTAAAGGGATATTCCGTGTATATGTACAAAGAATATACAAGGGATATCAAACGATATACAAATATTATACAGGGGATCTCAAGCAATAAATATATATATTCGGTTAAATCTGATCCCTTTGTAACACATGCAATAAAATGCTAATTAATTACTTAAAAATCATACAATGTGATTTTCTGGATTTTTGTTTGTTCCGCCTCTCACAGTTGAAGTCAAGTCAAGTCAAGAGTTTTAATTGTCACGGCATACAAGTATACAATGAAATGCGGGTGGTCTTGCCCGCAACGATGTGCAATACAGTGTTACAACATATAATAGAATCCAATAAAAAAAAAACATTGTGCAATAAACAGGTAACAGGTAACATGGTATGACATCTCGGTTACTGTACATAGTTATTTACAGAGCATATAGGACATGCTAGGTAGCTTTGGTAGTGCAATACACTGTTCCTGTTATACTAATTTAAAGTGGCCTTTCCTTTTGGCCATAAGTGTGCGTGTGTGCGGCATGAGTGTGTGCCCGCTCATGTTAAAGTGTTAAAGTGGCTGCTAGTGTGTGAGCGTGCACAGCGTGCGTGTCGTGTGTGTGCTCATGTGTGCTTATGTGTGGATAGTTCAGTGTTCTGTGGTACTCAATGTTCATTGTTCAGGACTCTGATGGCCTGGGGGAAGAAGCTAAGCCTAAGCCTCTCTGTCCTAGTAGCTGGGGTTCGCAGGCGTCTGCCTGACCTCAGCAGCTGAAACAGGCTGTTATTGGGGTGGTGGGGGTCTTTCATTATTCTGCAGGCTCTGGATTTGCACCTCTTGTTGTATAGAACCTGCAGGGGAGGTAGTGCAATACCCGTGGTACGCTCGGCTGAGCGCACCACTCTCTGTAGGGCCTTCTTGTCCTGTGCCGTGCTGTTTCCATACCAGGCAGTGATGTTTCCGGTCAAGATGCTCTCTACAGCCCCTGAGTAGAAGGACTGGAGTATCTTCCCTGATACTCTGAACTTCCTTAACTGTCTCAGGTGGTAGAGGCGCTGTTTCGCCTTCTTTACTACTGTGTCTATGTGTGTTGACCATGTCAGATCCTCTGAGATGTGGACCCCCAGGTACTTAAAGCTGCTCACCCTGTCCACGGTAGCCCCGTTAATCATCAGTGGTGTGTGCGTCTCCTGCTGTCCTCTCCTATAATCCACGATCAGCTCCTTGGTTTTACCAATGTTCAGGAGCAGGCTGTTGTCCTGGCACCAGCGTTCCAGTACCTCAACCTCCTCCCGGTAGGCCTTCTCGTCGTTGTCCGAGATCAGCCCCACCACCACCGTGTCGTCTGCAAACTTCACTATGGAGTTGGAGCTGAACTTGGCCACACAATCGTGTGTGTAGAGTGAGTACAGCAGGGGGCTCAGAACACAGCCCTGGGGGGACCCGATGCTCAGGGTGATGGTGTTGGAGGTCTGACCCTGAAGTGTACCTTTGATATAAATTACAGACCTCTACATGCTTTGTAAGTTGGAAAACCTGCAAAATTGCCAGTGTATCAAATACTTGTTCTCCCCACTGTAGCTCATTATCTTAAAATCTACAATCTACATGAAAATATACACATAATAATGCTCTTCCATAACTTACAGTTTCAAGCACGTATATAATTCTACATTTGGAACACAACATATGCTACAATACATATTATCCCCTTGCATTTATAAGATATTTTGTGAGACAAAAAACACTGCTGGCAACCTATGCTACAAAATTGATTAAGGAATATTTAAGTAAAGGCCAAAATCTGAATGGCTTAGATCAATTTATCAAAAGCCCATTTTAAAATGAGCATATCTCCTGACTCGTTTGTAATACATTCACAAAATGTGCTGTGAATAATCATTCAGAACTATTTTGATTTCTTCCCCTCTTGCACCACACGTGTAATGCTGAGTTCAGACTACATGATTTTCCACTTGTCGACAGTTATTGCTCACTTACTCTTGAAAGTGGTCATTTGTCAGGAAGGCTAGCTCCATAGTGGGAGTCAAACTGCTCAAATTAGAGGTTGTGGCAGAGAGGATGAGGAAAAAGCTGGATGCTATACTGGAAAACCCCTCCTACTATGATGAGCTACCCCCCCTGCCAATAGCTTGAGAACTAATGGCTGGAAACTTGAGTCTGACTCATCTACTTTTTCTATCTGGTTTCACTGTTTTTAACGTTAGGTTATGACTATAACCAAGTTCTGTTAATTAGGGGTGACGCTTGGCATCACTCATGCACTCCCTCGCGTACGTGCACGCGCACTGAATAAATTCCACAAATGTACCTTTAATACCAGTATTAGTCTGACCACACCCCTCATCAGCTTACCTTCATAAGCAGGTGTGTGGTCACCTGCTCTCCTCCTTCCCAAGCGTTCACCACAAGGTGAGGTCAAGGGCTGCAGCGGCCGTCGGATGCCAAGCGTCACCCCTAATTAACAGAACTTGGTTATAGTCATAACCTAACGTTCTGTATCATTAGTGGATCCGCTTGGCATCACTCATGCACAAAGGGAGGCCAAGCGGAGCCACTGGCCGACAAATACACCCCGCTGAAGGCCCCCCACAACCAACAGAACAGGGAGGGCCGAGCCCCCCCGACCCTCCCTAATGGAGGGCACCCCCCCTATTAGAGGTTTACCGGGAGGGCGACGGACCCGACCGTGCGAAGAGGCACTCAAGCAACTCAACGCACAGGGTGAGCAGCCGTGGCTTGACCCCACGACTACACACACGCACAACCCGCATGCCACCCGGGAACGAACGGAGGGAAACAACCTCGTTACTGCCCCCAGAATCACGGGGTCAAGGGCAAACCCAACCCCGTGGCAAGGCCGTAGCAGCGGAGCGCGAAGGAAGACCCAGACCCACCAAAAGGACTGGACTCCCTGAAACGGGGGCCCGGAGAAGACCATGATGCCAGCATCAAGACCCCACCAGGCGGGCACTTAGTGACCACGCCCCCCACATCGCCAGCGTATTCGGACAAAGGCCCCTCAGCCGAGCGGGCCCTGGCCTCCCCAACAGTACACCGTCTGGCACACTGGCCCTGTAACAGGCAGACAGCATGGCCGTAACACACAAAGAGTTAACCAACGGAAGCAGGCAGTGCACCGGGGAAAAAGACCAGGCAACAGGCTGTTAACCCTAGCCTGGAGACTGCAGACGAGACAGGCGCCAGAAGGACAGCTGAACACAGCCACCCCGGCGGAAGGGGCGTATGCTGGCGTTGTTGCATGACCAAGCCTCCACAGAGAAGGCTGACACGATTGGCAGACGTCATGAACGTGCAGGGGCACCCTCAACCGGTGAACCCGGGAGTTGACACTGCAGCAACACACCAGAGAACCAACCACCCAGGTGTTACCCCACGCGGTGGTTGGTCCCATAACCCCTCAGGAAAAAACCCCAAAACACACCTGTGGCACTGCCGCAGCCCGTGTTCCAGTTTCCAACAGGGTTATCCCGGGCCTACGGGTCAACGAAACATTACCCCGGACTGGGCCCGGTGATACGGGGAGCACAGGGTCCCCCGAGGAGGCCAAAACCACCCCAAGGCCCCTCTTCGCTACGCGGAAGAGAAGAGCGTAAAAATGGAAAACCAGCCCCAGCACCCCGCACTTGGTATTCCCAGGAGGCCACCCAACCAAGGACCAACCAAGACCAACCTGCACGGCGGCCGAGATCCGACGAGATCGGGCGCGTACAGGTTGGCACGGCCGTAAGCCATTACGACAGTGTAGAATACAATGTACCCAACAAGGGTTCCATAGCGCTCAACCCTGTGACACCCGGACCGACCTAGCATTTTTCCCCCTGAAAAAAGCCCAAGTCCCTCAGGGTACCAGAACAGCAGATCTGCATCCCCGGCGGACAACGGGTTTAACTGATCCGGACCAGCGCGACCAGAACCAGTCCCGTGCCCTAACCACGCCGACATGCCAACTCCAGGAGAAGGGGCAGATATGCGTGTTGATCTCAAAACATAAAAAGAAGGCGCCACCCAGACGTTTCGGTGCGAACCGCGCCCGGCGGCCCACCCCCAGGGCGTGAGACCCTTCCCCCTATGTTCAGATCCATTCCGTCATCATCCCCTGATATGAACGGGAACCCATCGACAACCACACAGGGCGTCGGAAGAGGAAAAAAACCCCATCCCAATTGCTCTATAAAAAACGCTGTTTTAACCCCAAGCAATCAAGGCGCGCCAGTCAGCCAATGTCCAACAGAACATCCTGAGCTAGCACTATGTGTGCGTTTTGACATACCCACATCAACAATAGGCTATTTAGACCATCTTATTGAATCCCCAAGACGCCCAGGGGAACGACAAGAGGGGCGAGATGCAATCAACTCCATGAATGAATGAATGAAAACTTTACCCAACAGATTGCAGAAAGGGTACAACCCAGTACGGCGCAATACACACAATTGGTTAAGGGGAGGCAGACCTGAGAAAGACGTTAGTCTTGGTTTCATCAGGAACCCCCATTTCCAATTCATATAGACACATCCAACTCTTTATAATAATAAAGAAAAAGCATCACCCGTATGAACCAACGGCACAGCTGGGAGTAAAAAACCCATTTTCACATGATTTCAATCCAGTCACTCTTTTTAATCAGAGTGTAAGACCAGACCCTCCCAGAAACACCTTCCCACATGAGTTTATAGTCATGAAAAAGATATGCCAACTGTGAGTCACGTGACCAACCGACTCAAGTTTACACATAAATCGGGCGTAGCAGAACCGTGAGCCCTACGCCCTAACTCGACACCTTTAAGACACCGTAACTCATGGAAGGCGTCGCCATAGCAACACCGCTACAACGGGCGGGGAATCCTGCCGGCTCCTGTCTTGTAATAGGAGTTGGCAGAATAAACCCCCCCCCCCCCCCCTGCCAAGACGTCCCACCGGCGAAGAGATAAAAAATCCCCTAAACCAATCAAGTGGGAAAGGAGGGGTTTATTCGACACCCCCTCACGAAAACACACTTTGTTCCCTACACACAGAGAAACAACCGTAGCCATTTTGAAAACCTCCGGTAGAATGCAATGCATAGCATAAGCTAATACAATGCCCGCTACCCACAAAATGTGAACAGGATTTACAACAAAACACAAGTCGCATGTGTGTGAATCCTACACCCGTTGACTATGTCGTACATAGCACAAAACGCTGACCGAGAGTAACGGCTAGGCCGTGGAATGTGCGTGTACGAGTATTACTGCAACTAAACAACACAGCATTGTGAGACACATATACTTAGTTCAAGCAATGGAATAACACCAGTTTCTACCTGCATGTGGAGCATCAAGCTAATAGAACCTATTACTGAGTGTATGTTGCAGACCTTGCTTAACCTCGTAACACAACACGACTCATCTCACAACGTAAAAGTGCAGATTCATATATACACAACCCCACCATATGAATTGTTGAAGAAACACACAGTTTGTTCGGCCAAAACATAGTCCCCCTTATGTCGGGGAACTTTTTTATTTATAATGTTTTTAAGGCACAAAATCATAAAGGGGCCGGGGAGGGTGTAAAAGAGAGGGGATACAGAGGGGAAAAGTCACTCAGCGGCGTCTGCCACCTCACGCCGCTCGAGTCTTGCCACCCCGAGGAGCCCTGGAGGGACGGTAGGTTACTGTCTGCTGGTCACGACGTTCCCTACCGTCTCCTCCGGTCGTGGATGGGCCGGCGGTGGCAGAAGCGCCGTCTCTTCTCCTGGCCCTCTTGGAAGGGCCAGCAGCGGCGGCGGAGGCAGTGGTAGCGGCGACGGAGACAGCTCGACGTCGCGGAAGCCTTCTGACTCCACCGGCAAGGACGGGAGGCGGAAAATGGGGTTGGAGGATGGATCTCTCCTCTGCCATCTCTCTGCATGTCGAGGTCATCAACCGCAGGGCCTTCCCGAACAGACCAGCGTCGGAGAGGGCGGCCGTCAGAAGAGGGGCTCTCTTCTTCTCTGGCACACGGGCCTGCTCCAGCCAAAGATGACGCTGGCCCAGGGTGGCCAGGGCGCGCACTTTCCCCATGGCTATGGCCAGCACCTGGGAAAGGTGCAGGACAGCTCCTGCAGCCTGGGTGATCTGATCGCATTTTACCTCGTTCAGATCCGTGCCGCCCGTCATGATCCCCGATACAAATCTAGCCAGGTGGGCGATGTTAGACACCGCAGCCAGCGATTGTGTACCAGCCATAATGACTGGTCACCCCAATAAGTCAATCGCCTAGCCGATTTCCCCTGGAGGACCGGCTTGCATAGGGGTTCCCACACCATATCCGGACAGAGGAGAGCGGCCATCGGACTGTCAAGCCGAGGCACGCCCTCCCCCATACCTTTGACTAACCCTGACACCCGCGTAACTGGTACGTAGGTGGGAGTTAGTCCCATGATGTTGGACACCGCCTGACCCCGACGAACATAGGCCCCCATCGAAGGGAAAAATGGGTAGACAACGTCCACCCCTCTCACTGGGCGACGCTGCCAGGGATGACCTATGAGATCATCAGGGACAGGTGCAGGCAATGGCAGCGGCAGCGGCACGCCGTTTGCGGCGGCGGCTACCGCCATGAGCTCGGGAAACAAAGCCCGCAGTTCCCCCTGTGGACTTTCCTCCACCGACCCCGCATCCCTCACATGCAGCAGGCTGCGACTGGTTAAGGAGCCACAGTCTGATGTGGCCGACAGTAGGGCATCCTGCTGATGAGGCCAAGGTGGTTCCTCGACATCCTCGAACAGGGAGCCCCATGGAGCCATTTCTCCCCCCTCCGGGGTCTCCTGAGGAGGGATACTCTCCTCCACGGGACCATCATACAAGAATCCGTCTGCCTCTTCCATGAAGTCCTCAGTTTCCATCGGAAATCCAGAGCCGGACGCATCCTCGCTGGTCTCCAGAAGTTCCCCAAACCCAGGCCGTTCGCGTCTGCACGCTACCATCTTGCGACGTGAACGGGCAGACGCGAAAAGTTTGCGTCGCAAATCCTCTGGCTCCAAGACAACCCCCCGTTCACCAACGGACGATTCCCCGGAACCAGAAGAACCAGAGTCGAGATCAGGCCATCGCCGGAGCGACGGCACCGACTCCTCGGCTCTTCGGAGAGGCAAACTATCCATCGGCTGTCTCCTGGGCTGGGTCGGCAACCATGAAAGTGGCAACAGCCCAGCACCAAAACGCACGACGGAGGCGGGAATGGAGAACCGCTGGTGAAGAGTAGGTCTAGCGGGTCTACTCTCCGCGGAATACATTATGACCCAAACTTTTTCTTTACAACAGATGTGAGAGAAGAAAAAATTAAGCACAATGTAAACTCGTCACAACTCTTTTCAACTAACAACACGTCAAGTGGGGTACTACCAGGCACTTCCTTGTGTTGAAAGCGAGAAGGAGGAGAGCAGGTGACCACACACCTGCTTATGAAGGTAAGCTGATGAGGGGTGTGGTCAGACTAATACTGGTATTAAAGGTACATTTGTGGAATTTATTCAGTGCGTGTGCACGTACGCGAGGGAGTGCATGAGTGATGCCAAGCGGATCCCCTAATGATACAGAACTGCTGTCTGTTGTTGTTGTCATTTATTTCTGATTTTGTTTTATTGTGTTATTTATATTAAGCTGTAGTGTAAAGCACCCTGTGCCTTCGTGCTGTGAAGGGTGCTATATAAATAAAGGTCATTCATTCATTCATAATACTAAACACTGCACAGACTCGGTGTGCTACTACGTTATGGACCATGTATACTATTATCACTATTATTACTGACTGATTGAATTCTGCCATTCCACTACTATTATCCCTATTATTATATCACTATGTTCTATGTTCATTACCATTAGTATTACGTCTTCTGCCTGTACCTTCCCTCCCCCATGCTGCAATGACACCTGCATTTCCCCAAGATGATTAATAAAGGAACACTTGACTTGATCCGCAAGATCATAATATTTGTTTGTTTTGGCGACATCTCGTTTTTCACTGTATTGGCTTGGCTTGCTTTACATGGTAACTATTGAGTTAGTCTTCTATTCATTCCAACCAAACTGCTGGTGACATAAAACACATCACTTACTGGGTGCCAGATGATGATTTTCCTGGGAATGTCCTGCCAAACACCAGTGTTTAGAACAACACATGTCAAAACATTCATGAACTGGTTATACAGTAGGTAGAATCACTATTGTGTTATATCAATGTACGATGGAGAGTGGCAAAATAGACATTTATTAATATGAAAATGTTTGAGAGTATTACTTTAAAGAAGACTGTTAAAACAGTTTGGTTCAGAAATACAAACAACAACTACAAAAACAGCCAGACATATTCTACTTCTGGAGCTTTTGGCTTTTTAGAGGAAGTCAACCTCTGGCTCCCGTTGGAGAAAATCCAGTGGTGAAGCTGAAATCACTGACGGATGATGGCGGATGGTGGAAGTTCCACCATGCAACACTCCGTGTGTGTGTGTGTGTGTGTGTGTGTGTGTGTGTGTGTGTGTGTGTGTGTGTGTGAGAGAGAGAGAGAGACCATTCTATCAAGCCAGCTCTTGGATGGACCTATTATTTAGTGGGAGCTCTGAGCTCCACTGTTTTACCTGTGCAGGTAGTTCTGTACTGTACGTGTTCTCTCATTTTGTTGCAAGCTGCCAATAACCTAAAGAAAAGCTACTTATAGAGTCCAGAGTCCTCATTGATGTTTTGTGAAGACACTGTTATATTGGTGACAAGGATAATCTGAAGGTAATCGGCAACCTGGCCAAGGCGCACAGACAGATTGATTGCTTGATTGTTTGGAGACTCCAGTAGGACAAAAGACTTGTCGGACAGGGAAGACGCATGCAGGTAAGATGGCAACAATAGGAACGCTGCCACTATTTGATTCAAAAGTGCAAGCATGGGAGGAATACTGTGAAACGATTCACTACATTTAATTTAATTTCAAATCTTTATTTAAACTTTTATCGAAAGGCAACTAAGGTTTCCCTTATTTACAGTCACATTGAGTTCTTTACCGCAAATGCCACTGATGAAGATGAGAAGAAATCCATATTGCTCAGTGTGGTGGTGCACAAATTATCTTTTTAAAAACATTTATATCTACTCCTGATATTAAGCCTGCTTAACATGGTCTGTTGAATAATAAGTGTCCACAGGATGATGGAAAGATCTGTCATCAAATATTCATGTGGTGCTTTTTTTGTGACCATTAAAGGGAACTTGTAAACGATTTTCTTGTAATCACATGATTTGTCAGATTTAGTGTGATAATGACATGTGCCGCTATTTGCAAGCCCCTTGAGTTGCTCTCTGGTGGTACAAATGATTATCTCCCCTCCCCTAGCTGCTTTAGATGCATAATATGCCATTCCACCTTTCATTTAAAAGATTCGGATGAAATTAAACAAAATAACTTAATTGGGTACGTAAATTGTACCCAATGAAAGTGTGAAATGGGTTTCAGGTTTTCAAAGTCATAAAGCTGATGGACTAAAGAAAAATAACACCCAATGTGTTTAAAGGTCCCATGCATTATAAATGACATTTTTCAGTCTCTAGCATTGTATTATAGTAATAGGAGTTCGTATCAATGTGTTTTAGGGTCTAAATACCATATTGGCGGATTGCTCCGTTTCAGCCCAGCCCCTCTCGTCCTCTAGTAAATCGGGTCATTTTGATTTGAACGCCTGAGTCACGTCACTGGGCGCTGTGGGTAGCGCACAGTGATGCGATTGGCTCTGTGGTTGGAGCTAATGCCCGCCCCCATTCAACCTCGAATAGAGTGGTACACTACCTAGAAACAGGAGTGCAGTCACTTGCATATCTTCCACGATGAGCAAACCCCGCAGAACATGTTCTGTTCCTGGCTGTAAAGCTACTAATACGTCTTTGCACGCTTTTCCCGTGGATGCCGAACTTCGCCAGCAATGGAACAAGTTCGTTTTTGGGGACCCTCCTAGTTCTGTCGCAACGTCTCATACTCGGGTTTGTACTGCACATTTTTCCACCGAAGACGTTGTCAATCAAGGTCTTTTTGATGCTGGCGTGGCATCCTGGATGGTGCTAAACAAAGGAGTTGTACCTACTATTCGGGACCCGACACAAGTAGTAAGTAGATATGTCGTAATTAGCCAGCTAACTAACTAACTGTTGCTAGCTACGTTCACTGTGTGTGTGTGGGGGGGAACCTTGGGGGGTGGGGTGAGGTATGTTCCCAGATAGCAAAAGGTGTTAATTCAATGTTGATTTATGGTCACAATGCTTGATTTTTGGTTAAGGTCGACGATTGATGTTGAATCACCCATTAACCTTTAAAGCAATTGACTAATGTTGAAAACATATCATTGAATCAATATTGTTTTGTGGTTGCATTTTAATGATTGAAATGCCAATATCTAATAAATGTTGAATCAACGGATGCTGCTCAACATGCTGTCGTCATTGTCTCATCACCCAGACTGCACTGCACTTGTGCTGCCCCGCCTCCCAGAATGCACCTGTGCGGCAGCTTCCTGGCTGCTACCTCATGTCTCTCTGCATCGGTGAGTACTGCATGGCAATAATGTCGATTATGTTGTATGTTGTATGTTGTATGTATGCTTTCGATTGCAAACGCCAGCGGAGTAGTGCCGTGTTCGTTTTTACATGGTAGAGAATATTATATTAACAGTTATTCATGCCTGCTAGCTGAAGCTAATTTAGCTAGTAGCGTTAGCAGTTAGCTATGATTGTTTCTTGATTTTGGTGTTTAGTGATATCCACCTGTTGTATACTGTTATACATTTTATGTAGGCTAACGTCAGTAACGTTTCAAAATGTGGCTTATGATGTATTCTTTAACAGGATACACTGGCACAATCAGTTAGCTTAGCATTGCTGCTACCTTGCTTGCTAAAAAGTCATGGTAAACCAACATGGCAGGGTGCAGGCATACAGGCCGGGCCTGTCTCTCTCCCTCCCTCCCTAATGTGTTTGTGCTTAAAACAGTGAATGATGACCGCATGTTCTCAGAGCATTTTCAGAGCACTGTTAAACTGTTAAATGGTCATTTTAAAACTAATATAAGAAATTAATGTATATAGTGGTATATTTATGAGGGAAAACAAATATTTGCAACAACTTTTAACATTTATACAGGTAGGTTATTGATAACTAATTCTGCTATGAGTGTCATATTATAATCAATCAAAGCGAGGAACATAGAACCCGGGGAACATAGGGATGATCCCCTGGTGGGTATCCACTTGCATTCATTGTGCTACAGTAAGCTAGGCTAGCTGGTTTGTATCCACTTGCATTCATTGTGCTACAGTAAGCTAGGCTAGCTGGCCTGTTCTGTTTCCATTCATTGTGCTAAGCTAGGCTAGCTGGTTTGTATCCACTTGCATTCATTGTGCTACAGTAGGCTAGCTGGTCTGTATCTGCTTCCATTCATTGTGCTAAGCTAGGCTAGCTGGCCTGTTCTGTTTCCATTCATTGTGCTAAGCTAGGCTAGCTGGTCTGTACCTGCTTCCATTCATTGTGCTAAGCTAGGCTAGCTTGCCTGTTCTGTTTCCATTCATTGCGCTAAGCTAGGCTAGCTTTCAGCAGGATATCTTTCTACTGAATGCACAGAGAGGAAACTGGTATCTATCTTCTTGTCTGACTCTGGAGAAGACGATAAGATAATTTCCCATAATGTTGGCGCATTCTACTTTAAACACTCACTTTTAACATTCACTTTAGACACTTTAAAAAATGTTTAACACTCCATCATATAATATCTATGTATTACTAAACTATACTATATTTTGTATCCAGGTGACAGCCACTGGCCCACTATCGCCCCAGACCATTGCAATGGTTCCAGACAGTCTCCCATCGACATTGTGTAGGCTAATGCCACCGAGGACTCTGCCCTCACTGCCTTCTCCTTCGTCAACTACGGCAACACCTCTGCCCTGTACGAGAGCGAGAACACCGGCAAGACAGGTGAGCAATGATAGGGACCCTGTATTGAGAAAGGATAGGGACCCTGTATTGGGAAAGGATAGGGACCCTGTATTGAGAAAGGATAGGGACCCTGTATTGAGAAAGGATAGGGACCCTGTATTGGGAAAGGATAGGGACCCTGTATTGAGAAAGGATATGGACCCTGTATTGAGAAAGGATAGGGACCCTGTATTGAGAAATTATAGGGACCTGTATTGATAAACTATAGGGAACATGTATTGATAAACGATAGTATTCAGTCACATAAAGAGGAACAAAAATAAACAGGATGATTAGTAGTCATTTAGAACAACGCCGCCAGACTGTTTGTAAAGAGTTTCTAGTTTGAGGAGAAACAGGATTCCTTTCACTCGAGTCTCCAGTCAGTCTGGGTGTAGTTTGTGTTCAGTGCATCACCTCCATCCCAACAAGAAGACCCCCTGGAGACCCCTGTCCTAGAGGACCTCTCTCCCAGTCCAGACCCCTGTCCAGGACCTCTCTCCCAGTCCAGACCCCTGTCCAGGACCTCTCTCCCAGTCCAGACCCCTGTCCTAGAGGACCTCTCTCCCAGTCCAGACCCCTGACCTAGAGGACCTCTCTCCCAGTCCAGACCCCTGACCTAGAGGACCTCTCTCCCAGTCCAGACCCCTGACCTAGAGGACCTCTCTCCCAGTCCAGACCCCTGACCTAGAGGCCCTCTCTCCCAGTCCAGACCCCTGACCTAGACTAGAGGACCTCTCTCCCAGTCCAGACCCCTGACCTAGAGGCCCTCTCTCCCAGTCCAGACCCCTGACCTAGACTAGAGGACCTCTCTCCCAGTCCAGACCCCTGACCTAGGGGTGGTTAAGGACGGGGACATGTAGGCCTGTATGGAGATGTTTTTCATCCACATGCTCTTGTACAACCCCATCATGTCTGACTCTGTGTGCATGTTATGCTTGTTCAGTTTATTATTCAACGTTTTGTGCCCTGGCTTTCTGGAATAACTTATTTTTTTGTATGCAAGAATGTGCTTTAAAACTCAATGCATTATTCTGTGTTTTGGATTATTAAAGCTGCAGTAGGCAACTTCGGAGAAGTTTAGCAAATAGCAGTTATAAATAGAGGACAGTTTAGCAGTTATGAATAGAGGACAGTTTAGCAGTTATGAATAGAGGGCAGTTATGAATAGAGGGACAGTTTAGTTAGACGAATTGTGCACCATGACAATTCGACGAAAGGTCATAAGCCAGGATTTGAACCCGTAGCGTCGCGGTACGTAGCTGAACCCACCCTCTGTTTGTTTGTCTTCCAGTCAAAGTGACTCTGAGGAGTGGCGTGCAGGTGTCCGGGGGGGGTCTGTCCGAGGCCTACGACAGCCTACAGTTCCACCTGCACTGGGGCAACGGCTCTGAGGTGAAGGGGTCCGAGCACACGGTGAACGGCAAGCGCTACGCCATGGAGGTACGGGTTCGACTAGGGATCAGACTGGGGGCTAGATCCACAAAGAATGTATTGCACGGTGCTAATTGCACCCTTACTTACAATTCATTATGAATTCAAAATGGGGGACCCTGATGTAAACAAGACGAAAGTCTTTCTCTGGTCTGCATCCCCTTAACAATTGTGTGTATTGAGCCGTACTGTATTGTACCCATTCTGCAATCTGTTAATAAAATGTTCAATCAATCAATCACCTGCACTGTGATTGATTGAATGACATTTGTACTGTACTTTACTGTACATATAAAACCATTGAAACAATAGAAAAAAGATGCAGGTGCGTTGAAAAAGGAGTCCAAAGAAGTGGGCGCAGGCGAGCGTTTTGAGCCCCAGATGTTCATTAACCCCCGCATGGCTTCCCCTCAGATGCACATCGTGAACCTCAAGTCGTCCTACGGCGGGAACACGTCGCTGGGCGTCGCCGACCCCGCCGGGCTGGCTGCCTTCGGCTTCTTCAACGAGGTGAGGATGTGTGTGTGTGTGTGTTTGGGTGTTCGAACGTTCGGACCTTCGTTCATTACGTTGGCATTCAAATTCTAAATCAACATTAGAAAATTTTCATTTTTAATTAAAAAAATAAATCTATTATTTTTAATTGTTTATGTCTATTCATTCTGTTTAAACCAATGGGGTTTTTCTTCACAGTTGCAGATAGAGATTAGGCTACACTAATATTATAGTATTAAAAACTGATGAATTATATTCATTAAAGAAAGTTGATTTAATAAAAGAAAAAGACTCACTTTATTCAAATTGAGGATTTAGTTTGAGGATATTTATATATATAAAAAAAGAAATACATTTTTTTTTTTAAAGATTTTTTTTTAATTAAAAACGTAGGATCAAATGTCCGTTTGAAAAACCCTGACGAAGTTCGAATCCCAAAAACAGGCTTCGGGGACAGCTTTAGTGTGTGTGTGTGTGTGTGTGAGAGAACAGGGTACAATAGACTCGAGCGCTAAACCATGACTGCGTTTTGACAGGAAATGTCTGGAAATGCGACTAACTCACCTGCCAGTTGGAACGCCTTGACCTCCCACCTGAGCAACGTCATGCTGAAAGGTAAGAGGATGTTTCGATATGTGTTGCCTTGTCCAACGAGAGTTAAATCATCTCCTATCAGGCTGTCTGGCTGCAGGTTCAACAAGTTAAATCATCTCCTATCAGTCTGGCTGCAGGTTCAACAAGTTAAATCATCTCCTATCAGTCTGCCTGTAGGTTCATATAAAACCATTGAAACAATAGAAAAAAGATGCAGGTGCGTTGAAAAAGGAGTCCAAAGAAGTGGGCGCAGGCGAGCGTTTTGAGCCCCAGATGTTCATTAACCCCCGCATGGCTTCCCCTCAGATGCACATCGTGAACCTCAAGTCGTCCTACGGCGGGAACACGTCGCTGGGCGTCGCCGACCCCACCGGGCTGGCTGCCTTCGGCTTCTTCAACGAGGTGAGGATGTGTGTGTGTGTGTGTTTGGGTGTTCGAACGTTCGGACCTTCGTTCATTACGTTGGCATTCAAATTCTAAATCAACATTAGAAAATTTTCATTTTTAATTAAAAAAATAAATCTATTATTTTTAATTGTTTATGTCTATTCATTCTGTTTAAACCAATGGGGTTTTTCTTCACAGTTGCAGATAGAGATTAGGCTACACTAATATTATAGTATTAAAAACTGATGAATTATATTCATTAAAGAAAGTTGATTTAATAAAAGAAAAAGACTCACTTTATTCAAATTGAGGATTTAGTTTGAGGATATTTATATATATAAAAAAAGAAATACATTTTTTTTTTTAAAGATTTTTTTTTAATTAAAAACGTAGGATCAAATGTCCGTTTGAAAAACCCTGACGAAGTTCGAATCCCAAAAACAGGCTTCGGGGACAGCTTTAGTGTGTGTGTGTGTGTGTGAGAGAACAGGGTACAATAGACTCGAGCGCTAAACCATGACTGCGTTTTGACAGGAAATGTCTGGAAATGCGACTAACTCACCTGCCAGTTGGAACGCCTTGACCTCCCACCTGAGCAACGTCATGCTGAAAGGTAAGAGGATGTTTCGATATGTGTTGCCTTGTCCAACGAGAGTTAAATCATCTCCTATCAGGCTGTCTGGCTGCAGGTTCAACAAGTTAAATCATCTATCAGTCTGCCTGTAGGTTCAACAAGTTAAATCATCTCCTGTCTGGCTGCAGGTTCAACAAGTTAAATCATCTCCTATCAGGCTGACTGTCTGCAGGGTTCAACAAGTTAAACCAAGACCTTTTAAGGCTTTAAATGGAGAATTATGAACGTAATACTTTTTAAGACTTGTTAACCCTTTCACTATCACACTACAGACGGTTAACCCTTTCACTATCACACAACAGACAGTTAACCGGTCTGTGTCTCTGAGGATGTGTGTCTGCGTCTCTTTTCTGAGGATGTGTGTCTCTTCTTTGAGGATGTGTGTCTGTGTCTCTTCTTCTTTGAGGACGTGTGTCTCTTCGTCTCTGAGAAAGTGTGTCTGTGTCTCTTCGTCTTCAGGTCAGCACGCGTCCCTGCCAGCAGGCCTTTCGCTGGACGATCTGCTAGAAGGAGTGGATCGTACCAAGTACTACCGCTACCTGGGCTCCTTGACCACCCCCGCCTGCAACGAGGCTGTGGTTTGGACCGTGTTCAAGGACTCGATCAAAATCAGCAAAGATTTGGTGAGGTTTCATTTCATCATAGATGTTAGCTAGCTGGCACCACAAGTCTCAAGAGAGATGTAAATGATCGACCACAGGAAAAAAGGTACATAATGTACATTATGTTATATCCTCATACGTCTTGTATAAGTCAGCAAAAGTCAAAAAGTTACCGGTAGTCGAACCAACAATGATTGTAGTTGTGGTTTGAGTGCTCTCACCACTTGACTAAGCATCCCACCCTGAAACAAACACAGCTCTCACCACTAGACTAAGACGACACCCACCCTGATACAAACACTGTGACAGACCCTCTAAACACTGATAGACCCTCTAAACACTGATAGATCCTCTAAACACTGATAGACCCTATAAACACTGTGACAGACCCTCTAAACACTGTGACAGACCCTCTAAACACTGTGACAGACTCGACAAACACTGTGATAGACCCGACAAAAACTGTGATAGACCCTCTAAACACTGATAGATCTATCACAGTGTTTAGAGGGTCTATCAGTGTTTAGAGGGTCTATCACAGTGTTTAGAGGGTCTATCAGTGTTTGTAGGGTCTATCACAGTGTTTAGAGGGTCTATCACACCCTCTAAACCAGGGGTGGGCAATTATTTTTCCCGGGGGGCCGAATGAGCAACTGAAAATATGTTGGGGGGCCGGGCCAAAATTCCAAACTCAATTATGCATAATATAAATTTTATTTCTATATAAAAAGCAGTACATGGCATTGGTTTGACCCCTGGTAAGAGTGTATGTTATTATTTGGTAATTAAAAGGTGAGGTTAGCTTTCAAAAATATAATTTATTCAAATAGAATTTATTTCCAAAATGATAAACAAAATGTGAAACATTAATAACAAAGGGCATTTTGAGTTTCATATACTATTGAAACAAGGATTTTCTTAGCTTTCTAAAGACATCACATCATCTTATAGCAAAAATAAACAAGACATGTCACTGAACTGTGTAAAGAAAAGTGTCCCAGTTTTGTAGCCTTTTTTACTTTACATGCCTATATTAAACATTTAATGTTTTCAGAACTGTGCAAAAAAAAGAAAAAAAAATATCAAGTGTCCCATTTCACTTGTTATATTTCCACATTTTAGTGTTCTTCAGTTCTTTTTTTTTCATTCAGTGTGAGAAATCCAGTCTCTGTTGAGCTTTAACAAGTCCATCAAAGTCAGGTTGCATGTCTGAGGTGGAGATGCAAAGCACAGCTGCCAGATGTTCATCAGTGAGAGAGGATCTGTACCTGGACTTGGTAAACGTCATGACTGAGAATGTCTGTTCACATATGTAGGTGGATCAAAAGAGAACCAACATCTTCTGAGCATGTCTCCTAAGCGTATACTGTGCGTGTGAACGTTGACATGAAAAAAAAAGTAAAAAAAAAAAAAAAAAAAAAAAATATATATATATATATATATTTTTTTTTTTTTTTTTTTTTTTTTTTTTATTATCATGTAATCTTTCGCGGGCCGGTCAGAATCATCCGGCCCGCGGGCCGTACAATGCCCAGGTCTGCTCTAAACACTGATAGATCTATCAGTGTTTAGAGGTGTCACAGTGTTTGTCGGGTCTGTCACAGTGTTTAGAGGGTCTGTCACAGTGTTTAGAGGGTCTAGCAGTGTTTAGAGGGTGTGATAGACCCTCTAAACACTGTGATAGATCTAGAAGTGCATGGATACACATTGTATTGCCTAGATGGTGTCAGGCTAGGCGATTGCTTAATTCTCTTTCCTGTCCAGTCTAACTGGATGCTGACTGTAGCTTGTTACTGTAGACCTACAGAGTGAGTAATTGAGTGATTAAAAAAAATCGCACTCGTGTGAAGTGAGGGGTGCTCTTATCATCGTACATCATCTCACCTCTCTTCCTCCCTTTTTTATTTTTGTGTCTATCAGCTGCTGCTCGACAGTTTGACCCCAAGCTGACCGACCAGGACTACAGCGAAACTGTCAAGAAGTGGCTTCGTTATGCGCCAGACCGGGAGGGAGGCATCTCAAGGAACTGAAGTGACCCAAACTTAAGTCAAGCGAACCAGAGTCAAACTTAGGGTACCACAGCACAGCACACACACACTGTTTCCCTGGTTCATACAGTACAAGGAATTACCCTGGCATCTACTTGAATGACTTATGCTGCTTCAGCCTGTTCTTGGAACCGAAGTGACCCAAACTTAATTGTCAAGCGAACCAGAGTCAAACTTAGGGTACCCCAGCACAGCACAGCTACCCCAGCACAGCACACACTGTTTCCCTGGTTCATACAGTACAAGGAATTACCCTGATGGACACTGTTCTTCCATGGACGGCATCTACTTGAATATGCTGCTTCAGCCTGTTCTTGGAACCGAAGTGACCCAAACTTAATTGTCAAGCGAACCAGAGTCAAACTTGGGGTACCCCAGCACACTGTTTCCCTGGTTCATACAGTACAAGGAATTACCCTGGACACTGTTCTTCCATGGACGGCATCTACTTGAATGACTTATGCTTCAGCCTGTTCTTGCAGTGTTTATTTTTTTTATTTTTAATTTTAACCTTTATTTACCCAGGGTAGGTTCGCTGAGCACAGATGCTCTTTTTCAGCTACGCCCTGCTTCACATTCACAGAGTTCCATTCACACCTGGGAGCTGCCCAGGCCTAACAAAATTAATAGTTGATTTCAGGTTGCCGACCGACCCTGCCGATTTAGGTGCGACCCAATATATTTTATGAGTTTTTAGAAAAAATTATATAAATAAAAAAAAATAAAAAACGTTTTTTTTCTTTTTTTTTTAATAAAGTTTCATAGAAATCTTAGTCAAACATTTAGTATTATGGATATTAAACATGCTGGCAGAGTACATGCATCCATGTTGTTGTGAACATTTTAATTAAATAAAGAAATTCCCTATCCATAGTCGCCGTGGGAAAGAATAAAATAAAATAAAATAAATTCCCTACCTACCCATGGCCAAACTGACAACCAACCTGAAACCAACTATTAATTTTGTTAGGCCCCAGTACAACCACAGTCTGACACTGTTGGCCACTGAGCAACTCCACTGGAGCAGTTGGGGGTTTAGTGCCTTGCTCAAGGGCACTTCAGCGGTTGGTGTTAAGGGTATGGGAGAGAGTTATATGGGAGAGAGTTATAGAAACATTAGGGGTGTAACGGTACACAAAATCCACGGTTCGGTACGTACCTCGGTTTTGAAGACACGGTTCGGTATTATTTTCGGTACAGTGGGGGGGGGGGGGGGGGGGTAGTCCAAAAAAAATTGCTTTTCATTTATCTATTTATTTAACTGTATTAAACAATATAAAACGAATTGGCCATAATTGACTGAGCAAACTAATGCTTACTGCTGTAACCTACTAATAACACTGAAGATTATTATATAGCAGATGCCTTGGAGGATAAGTCGTGGACAACTGTAGATCATCTAAGCTCCACTGTGTTTAAATTCAAATCCTATGCCATTGTTTATATTTAACCCTTGTGTCTGAAAACTAAAGTATTATACTCTTATTAGGGGACTAAATTGAAAAACTCCATAAAAAGATTATGTTGAAATAATTTCCCACTTTCTTTTCCATAAATATTTTATTCAACTTCAGCCCTGATCATAACCATTTTTTATATTATTTTTGTAATGAAATACTCCCACTTTTCTGAAAAGAGTTGTTAAATATGACAAAAAAAATAATATGTGGTGGTTATGATCGGGCTGAAGTGGAATAAACAATTTATGAAGAGTAAAAAAAAAAACAAGATAATTAAAAGATTATGCCACATATTATGTTGGCTCATCACTGCAAAGTTATCAAACAAATACGAATCTGATCAGACACAAGGGTTAAGTTGTTCCCTTTCTAATTTCCTCAAACATCTAGTCTAGTTAATGTGATCAATATTATTTGACAATTGATGCTTTTTGTTGGACATTTCAGTCAGTAGTGAGCTCATACTTTGAGCTCATAAATTTATAGTTAAAATGATTGCAATCTTGTCTTCGTTGTGCATGAATGCGTGTGCTCACCACACACAATATGTGTGTCACTATTCTGGCAGTGGCTATATTGTTAATGAAAGCCTGTTATAAGGTCTGTTATTTGTTTTTTGTAAAGTTTTAGTCACTGGAAGTTCTGATACCCTAGAAAAAAATTAATTTTCATTTTAAAAGCCATGTTGTAATTTTTGTTCACACATTTTTGGAAATATGGTCATATAAGAATTTTATTATTATTTATTTAACAATAGTGTGTTTAACAGCAGGAAAACAACATGTAATGTTATGATGTATACATATCAGCAGCAATATTTTAATGTAAAATGTACATTAATCAGTATTGATTCCTTAACTTTACAAGTTACAAGTAGATGTACAAGTTACAAATGTACAAGTAGAGTACCATTTAGATTATGGTTGAATAAACATTGATGTCTAACATTGATTCAATATAAAATCAACTAAAATGTGCATGTAGATTACCATTTAGATTATGGTTGAATAAACATTGATGTCTAACATTGATTCAATATAAAATCAACTAAAATGTGCATGTATATTACCATTTAGATGATGGTTGAATCAACATTGATATAGTATCAGCTATGGTTGACACCTAACGTTGATTCAACGTTAGGGTCATAGACAACGATCTATATAATTTAGATGTCAGGCTTCAACATAGATTCAATATTTCTGCTGAACCCTATTTCAACGTTGATTCACTCATTTTTTGCTATCTGAGTTATCATCAATACAATCTAACGTTACTGTATATAACTGCTGCTCTTTATAAAGTAACGTTATAGCAAACTATTGAAGCAAGCTAGTCATAACTGCTCAATAAAAAAACACAACTAGTGAGAGGTAAACAAGGTAACGTTACTTATAGCAAGCTATCGAAGCAAAAGCTGGCTGATCGATCAAGTAAGTAACGTTATTTCGGAAAGCCATTATACTAACGGTGTAATCAACTTAGCAATCGGAAACTATTTACAAGCCTCGCTGTGTGTTCGACGGTGGGTGAGTTTATTCATATTTGTGGCTTGGATTATATAATGTAATTGTTTTACTATTTGGTCATTCTTAGGCCACAAGTTCCAGCGCCCATGTACGCCTGCCTCCAGCTTCGAGGGACATCAGTTGCCAGACCGACAACCCAAATATACGTTCTGTTGGTACACAGCTGTCTATGAAAACACTACGGTCACATGTCAAGAGTCAAGGTAGGTTTGTAACATTTCTGATCAATTAGCAATTAATGTATTCCAACACACATAGTTTTGGCAGCTATATATAATAGCCTTTACATATAACCCCCCCCCCCCCCCCCCCCCACCCAGTTTTGTGCCTCATCAGACAACACCCTTCCCCCCCCAACCAATCACTAAAGCACATTTTTAACCGGGGCCTTGAATCAGGAGTTGATAACTCAGTGTGATGTAATGTAACTTAGTATAGCATAATGTGACCCAGTATGGTGTAGATTGGCCCTAGGTTGGCCCTTTCACCGCCACACTGCAGGAGGTTGACCCTTTCACTACCACACCACATTAGATTAGCCTTTTCACTGCCACACGATAGAAGGTCGACCTTTCACTATCACACAACAGAGGATTGACCTCTCACTGCCACACTGCAGATGGTGGGCCTTCCACTGCCACACTACAGACAGTAAACATGTGACTGGTGTGCTAGGTAGCAGCATGATGTACTGAACTGTATTGATATCGTGTAACTCACTATCACACAACAGAGGATTGACCTCTCGCTGCCACACTGCAGAGGGTGGGCCTTCCACTATCACACTACAGACAGTAAACATGTGACTGGTGTGCTAGGTAGCAGCATGATGTACTGAACTGTATTGATATCGTGTAACTCACTATCACACAACAGAGGATTGACCTCTCGCTGCCACACTGCAGAGGGTGGGCCTTCCACTATCACACTACAGACAGTAAACATGTGACTGGTGTGCTAGGTAGCAGCATGATGTACTGAACTGTATTGATATCGTGTAACTCACTATCACACAACAGAGGATTGACCTCTCGCTGCCATACTGCAGAGGGTGGGCCTTCCACTATCACACTACAGACAGTAAACATGTGACTGGTGTGCTAGATAGCAGCATGATGTACTGAACTGTATTGATATCGTGTAACTCACTATCACACAACAGAGGATTGACCTCTGATTGATTGATTGATTGAAAACTTTATTAACAGATTGCAGAATGGGTACAATACAGTACAGCTCAATACACACAATTGTTAAGGGGATGCAGACCAGAGAAAGACTTTCGTCTTGTTTACATCAGGGTCCCCCATTTTCAATTCATCTGGACATATATGACATACATGACATACAGATAGTCAGTACTGCTACATCTATACATTTATGACATACCAGATTTGCAAATACAGTACTGTTTGTGATACAGAAGGAGTCAGGAAAAGGGAGTATATACATTTGACGTAGAAACTGTACATTGGAGGAGGTTGGGTGGGGGGGGGGTTGGGTACACTGGGATATTGACAACCATACTGGGTAATCTACATTGGAGGTGGTCGGGGGGGGGGGGGGGCACACTGTATATACAAGCAAAACTGTACATTGAGGGGGGGGGGGGAGACACTGTACAAACAAACAAAATTGTACATTGGACTATTGACAAAACCATACTAGGTAAATGACTGTACATTGGAGGGGGTTGGGTTAGGATATTTACAGGGGCCAGTGTTGAATTGCAGTCTCCCGTAGGTGTCCCTTGAGAGAGGTTTTGAAAGTGGGTAGTGATCCACATTCCTTTACAGCTTTGGGTAGGGCGTTCCACATTGATGTGGCATAATTGCGAAACGTGTTTAGTCCCTTATTTGAGCCGAATCTGGGTTTAACATGATTTGTGGAGCTCCCTCTGGTGTTGTGATCGTGGTATTCACTGACCTTTGGGAAGTATTTTGACATGTACATGGGTACCTTGGTCGTGTAGTGTATCTTGTAGACCAGGCCCATTGCAAGTTGCTGTACTCTGTCGTCTACTCTAAGCCATCCTAGGTTGTCAAAGTGGGCAGGGGTGAGGTGGGTTCTAGGAGTAAAGCCATACTGCAGAGGGTGGGCCTTCCACTATCACACTACAGACAGTAAACATGTGACTGGTGTGCTAGATAGCAGCATGATGTACTGAACTGTATTGATATCGTGTAACTCACTATCACACAACAGAGGATTGACCTCTCGCTGCCACACTGCAGATGGTGGGCCTCCCACTACCACACTGCAGACAGCGGACATTTGACTGGTTTGCTAAATAGCAGCATGATGTACTGAACTGTATTGATATCGTGTAACTCACTATCACACAACAGAGGATTGACCTCTCGCTACCACACTACAGAAGACTAATCCTTCCTTCATGTTGAGCTCAAAATTCACAGCAATAATTATGTACAGTTTGAACTATAGTCTCCCTTGTTTGACTAAACTATGTTTTGTAAATAGGTGTTCAGGCGAAAGTCGTGTCTGTATCTGTTGGGGTGGGGACCACAACTACTGGCTACTGGTCTAGTCAACAGGGTCCCTCCACGTCAACACCTGTGAAGGCGTTTAGACCCAGTAAAAGACCACGACTGGAGTCTGATGACGATGAAGTGACCTACAGCTCGATAGACGTTCCAGAGCCTCATGATTCCACTTTCAACATTGACTCTTTGATGAGCGAGCCCTCGATTGTAGCGTAAGTTGTTACAAAAATCTCCATGGCCGGTAAATTGAAAAGCGGTATAGTTGTGCCGTGTTATTTATTTGTGTTTTTCTCCCTTGAGTGAGCAGGGAACCGTCAAAACCAATCTATGAGGTCCAGAAATACATCGTTTACGAAGACAGTCTACTGGAATTATTCCAACAGTGTCTGGTGTGCGATGCTGGATGTCATATCAAGAAGACTACGTGAGGGACCTTCTTGGCTGTCTCCCAGGTCTGCCCGAGTTGTAAATATAGCCGAAAGTGGGCCAGTCAACCAATCATAGGGAGCACACCAGCTGGAAATATCCAGCTGTCGGCAGCTGTTTTTTTCACTGGCTCATCTTTCACCCAAATGGAGAAGGTATTTGATTTGATTGACAAGTCAGATATACATTATGTTTTTGTTTGTGATTCACACATGCATATTAACAAAGCGTTATTCATTTATTCTTTTAGGTTCTCAATGCGTTACACGTCTCGACAATCAAGTACAGAGCGTTTCGGAAACACGCCAAGATGTTCTTGGAACCGGCTGTTATGAGTATGTGGAATACCGAGCAAGACGTTACACTCGCCAGATTAAGCCAGGAGGAGATGGTGATAATAGGAGGTGACATGCGCGCCGACTCTCCAGGTTAGAAAAAGCTCCCCAATGTCAAATTTCTACTTTATGAATACATTTTTAATATTGCACTACATTGATTGAAATTGTTATTATTATTTTCAACAGGCCACAGTGCTAAGTACGGTAGTTACTCTGTGATGGAACTCGCCACCAATCATGTCATAGACGTCCAACTAATTCAGGTAATTAACAAGTCTGAAGACACCGCACCCTTCATTGTGCTCAAACAAACACATCTCACAAAGCTCTCGCTCTTGAATCTTGAATCGCTGTAGGTGTGAAGTGGTCTGGCTGTGTGTGTGAGCGGGGGTTAGGAAATGGAAATTGTGGGATGGGGGAATGTAGTGTTTTTGACACTGGTGACTATTTTGAAAAGGCTATTTCATTGCTCTTCCCTACCCTTCCTTGCTTGTACCTCAACAGAGCAATGAGGTGGGGGGCAGCTACCATATGGAGAAGGAGGGCTTGAGGAGAAGCCTCGCTCTTCTGAAGGAGCGAGATGTGACCTTGGACTGTATTGTCACAGATCGTCACCCGCAGATTCAAAAGTACCTGAGAGATCTGGGCATCAAACACTTCTACGATGTGTGGCACGTGGCCAAAGGTATGACACTTATGTCGAAAGGCATCCCACATTCAATCCCTTAGGATGTTGTTATCCTGTTCTGTTTAGATTGACGACTGTTATGTAATGTTATGTTATGTAATTCAAGGTCTGTCTAAGAAGCTGGACAAGGTTGCACAAGCTAAAGACTGCAAGGTGATAAAAAAAATGGCGCCCACACATATCTAACCACCTCTACTGGACAGCTGCCACATCGAAGACGCCCGCTGAGAGGGTGGCTAAGTGGAAGTCATGTCTCAATCACATGATGAATGTACATGAACACGACGAAGAACCACTCTATCCACGTTGTCTTCATGCTGACCGTGTATCGAGAGATAGTAGCAAGTGGGTTAAACCTGGTATGTCTGTCTGTCTTTCATCATGATTATATACTCAACATATTTATTTATGTTCTCATTCTAGATTGGTGTGATTTACAAATGTATACTTGCTTGAATAATTCTAATCTACTGTAATATACTCTAATGAAATATCTGAATGCAATTTCTTTTTTACTTTAGACTCAAGACCGGCCCACCAGCTAGAGAAGGTTCTGCTAAACACAAGGATCATCAAAGATGTCTCCAAACTAAGTCCACACCATCAAACGTCTTCACTGGAGTCCTATCACAGTGTGATTTTACGTTTTGCCCCAAAAAACGTTGTCTTTTCATACATTGGAATGCTTTGCAGGTATTTTATATTGTGTACAAATGACTAATTATGGACTCCTGATTTGTCAAATAACTCATTATGTTGCATTAGATAACCTCAGATCAACTACAAATATATTGCTTATCGAAATTTTCCTTTCAGACTATACCTAGCTGCAATGCATTTCAATGAAAACTCAAACCGCCAGCAAGCTACAGATGCTTCGGGAGCCCCGGCTTACAAAATGAGCTTCCCCAAGGCCAAAAAGGGTGTACACACTATAAAACCAAGGAAAATCGCTCCCACAGTCAGTAAGTCAAAATATCAACATTTATTATTGCACACACATGACCTATATAAATAGAAAAATATTTCCACTTACAGTGGAACAGCATTAATAACAATAAATTGAATAAATAATAACCTTTTTAACATGACAAAACAAATAACAATTTCTCATTGTCAACCAGCTTATGGAGCTCCTGTTTGACTCCGTCATTCGTGACCCCCAACCATATCTCCAGGTGGTTGAGCAGATTCCCATCCCAGAACATCTGTGCGCACAGTTCCACAGGCCTTCCATGGAAGAAGCGGTTGCCGCCTATGTGTCACACTTCAATCTTGTACCGGTCTGAAGCCAGTGTAGACACCATCAGCATCCGGAAATTCGGTGTGCGGATTCGAACCACTACACAGGAAGGGATTACTACCCTCACTCTGCGTCCTAAGAATCCCCAACACCAGGCCACAAAACACCTGTACGCGATATATCTGAAACGGCTAAAGAAAAAGATGGAAGAAGTATTATATTTATGCACAAATAAAAAAAAAAAACGCTGTGAAATAACCATTTGTCATGTCATGTCATTGGACAGTAGCAAGCATTGATTATATGGGATGTGCAATAAGGATTAGATTGTGTTTGCAAGAAAGATTAGTATAGTCTGAGAGATGCAAGATGGAGAAACACCTGTAAAAAAATATATAAATCTGTAATAAATATTATTTACTTATTGATTCCGCTGGCTGGTATCCGGCCAAAATCTGCCTTGTATATATTCGTTGCCATTTGGATGGTATAGGGGTTGAAGCACACTGGATGCAATCCCGGATGAACAACCATGCACAGTAGTCCATCGGGTTCCTGATTAATTCGACGTCTGACCTATATATATAGAAAATTAAATCGTTAGCCATATGCATGGTTTTCAGTGCTACCAAGATGCAAGGTTGTGTTACTACTGTACCTGGGGAACCTCCATGCAGCAGACATTCTCAGCCTCTGTTGGCATCCGTTCACAATTTCCGCACGTGCACCTAGTAGATTGATTTGAGGGTGAAGGAAATTATCAATCAATGATCAAAATGGCTACAATACAGTACTGCTCAATACCAACACATCTGCTATAGGATGCTATGATGGAGACCAGAGAAAGACTTTCGTCTTGTTTACATCAGGGTCCCCCATTTTCAATTCATCGTAACATATATGACATATAGATAGACAGTACTGCTACATCTATATATTTATGACATACCATATTTGTAAATACAGTACTGTTTGTGATACAAAGAGAGCCCAGACAAAAAAGTATATACATTTGCCGTAGAAACTGTACATAGGAGTGGGGGGGGGGGGGGGGGGGGGGGGTGGGTAGGAGGGGTGGGTGGGGGACACTGTATAAAACGGTAGCTGCTCTTTATAAAGTAACATTTTGGCAAACTATTGAAGCAAGCTAACAAGGTAACGTTACTTATAGCAAGCTATCGAAACAAAAGCTGGCTGATCGATCAAGTAAGTAACGTTATTTCGGAAAGCCATTAGACTAACGGTGGAATCAACTTACCAATCGGAAACTATTTGTAAGCCTCGCTGTTGCAAATCGACTTCTTCTTCTTCTTCTGAATCATACTGTGGGTCGCTCTCTGGATCCCAAACATAATGTACAGCCATGATTGTTGATTGTTATTAATGCTGTTAGTTAGTAAAATCGGTATATGTTTTGCGTGTCGAAATAAAAACACCTGAGACCTGAGAGGGAAGGACGGGGAGATGGGCGGAGCTATTTGGTGGGTGGCTGTCACTCAAAGCATTCTGCTAGTATGGGTGGAGCCAAGCCAATAACAGCTTGAAATCTTGGAGATGAAAAATGCTGGTTTTGAGTACAACTCTTTTTTTTTTTTTTTAAATTGTCCTCCTTTTTCCGTTTTTCTCCCATCTCAATGTTAGTCGTTATGCCAATTCCCAATCCCCTTCCTGGTCGTTGCGCACTCTACCCCCTACCGTCGGTCTGGGAGGTCGGAGACTATCACATGCTTCCTCCGACACATGTGTAGCCAGCCCACCGCTTCTTTTCACCTGGCAGCACGGACTCTCACTGGGGGAGTGTAACGTGTGGAAGGGTCACACTACCTCCCCCAGATCTTTCCCTTGCTGTGCAGGCGCCCCGACCGAACTGTAGGAGTCGCTGTTTACAACAACCAGGACCCACCCCACCGGCTTTCCCACCCGCTGACACTGCCAATTGTGCCAGTATGGATGGCCGACCAAGCCGGAAGTACCACAGCTGGATTCGATCCCACTGTCTCTGCGGTGGTAGACCGACGCTTAGTCCGCTGCGCTACCCGGCCGCCCTGGATTATCTCTTTTGCATTACATCAGATACAAGGTAAGAACATTATATTAGGGCTGTCAGTTTATCGCGTTAAAAAATATATATAATTTGTATCTGATTCATTCCATAAGAATGTAGAATACACATTTACAGATTTTTTTTTTTTTTTTTTACTATGGTCCATTTGCATGTTCTTGGTATCTGATTCTAGGGACATCTATGAATCTCAGGGAATGTATTCCCAGTGTCAGAAATACTGTGGGCTAGATCCACAAAGAATGGATTGCACGGTGCAAGTTGTACCCTTACTTACAATTCATTATGAATTGAAAATGGGGGACCCTGATGTAAACAAGACAAGTCTTTCTCTGGTATGTATCCCCTTAACAATTGTGTGTATTGAGCCGTACTGTATTGTACCCATTCTGCAATCTGTTAATAACATTTTCATTCAATCAATCAATCTGCGTGGTGATTGATTGAATGAAAATTTTATTTTGAGTAAATTGTAATGAACCAAATGAGAATATCAATAAAAAATATTTCTCTTTGAGTGTGAATAACACCATGATCAAATTGACCAGACCTGAAAAATCTAAGCAAATTAATAGATGGAAGATGATTAAACAGAAGGTTTTGTAGATACAGTACTGAATTCTGCCATCCGGACACATGCAATTTGAAATATGATTATAAAATATAGAATATCAGGCATAAAATGGTTATGCGATTAAAATGCGATTAATTAGATTAATTAATTACAAATCCTGTAATTAATTAGATAAAAAAAATTAATCGCCTGACAGCACTACATTATATATAAATTTGATCGTTGATCTGACATTTATTTCTACCCCAATCACAGCTATCTGTGTGGACCGTGTATGTAAAATGCCTTTTTCTCTTCTTTTTCCTGGAATTACTGAAAAACACCCAAAACGGTATAAAACGGAAATGTACGGATGAAAAAACAATCTGTCTCGGGCATGTTGACTAGAAGCAACTCACTGAGACTCGACGGCGTTATTAGACCCATATATATAATATAAGATATATTTTAAGCACTCGCAAATGTCACAGTCTAAAACTATATCCATTGAATAAAGACCTGGCGATGAATGGGGTATCAGCGCCCCCTGCTGCCGGCGGGTCCGTGCATGTTAAGAGGTAAACAAACCTTCTTATTGTCCTCTACTACCATGCACTATTATTCATATACTAACATGTCTCTACTACTATGCACTCAAAACTGCAGCGCTCAAGTTTAAGAAATGTGATGAACATTGTTACTCAGCTGATAGAGTTGTACCCTTCCTGCTCACTTGTCGTACAGAACTTGTACGTGGCCTTGGATAAAAGTGTCAGCTAAATGACTAAATGTTAATTCCACCCCTTTAACTAGGGGACATTGAACAATCAGAAACTGAAATATTTACAACAGCAATACAGTTAATTGTCAGGGGACCAGTAAATTGGTGTGACATCACAGAAAAGGCGAGTGGCACAAGATACTATCTCTCAGTTCAAATTGCAGTAGAAGATAATAGTACAAGTGGGGCTTGTTAACAGTAATACCAAAAGTAAAGGAATTACCGCAGAAGCTTAAGTGAGGATTGTAATCGTACCTTAATTCTACATGTAAGCATCGCCTGGGTTTTTATCACAGAAAGTCCTTGCACCGCATGTCAAATCCAGCGTTCTACTCAAGGCCTTAGCCCGTGCTTGTTGCTGTCTGCGTAGCGGAGCAGATACCGACATGGCTTCCCGTGAGACCGGAGAGAAGCGTCCTGGGTGTATTTACGGTGTGACTAGGGATGCCCCCCGAAACCCGGTTCTAAACGGTAACCGGTACTAAATTAGAAAAAAAATTAGTATTGATAAGCTCCGACATTATTGGTTCTGCTATCAGTACTAGAGAAATTATCTAGTTTTTTTCCGAGGAATTTAAACGCTGCAAACTAATCTTGTTTGCCGTTTTCTTTATCTCTCCTCTCTCTGTCTCTCTCTCTGTCTGCACGAGGAGCGGGGCTGTGCTGTGATCTTTTACACACACACTTGCGACTCGAGTCGTTCACACATGCACATACGGGTACTTGAGAGGTGCTGAAGCACACAGACAGACAGCTCTGCTCTCATCATAGCGGAGAGAACAAAACGTTCGAAAAAAGCATGCATAGCGCGACCTGTGTAACATTAAGTTACACTGCTATCTTAAAGGGGACATGCCTTATAAATGGATTTTTTCAGTATTTACCATTGTTTTATAGCAATAGGGGTTAGTATCAATGGGTCTCTAATTACCATATTGACTCCTCAGTCTAGTCTCGAGTTCACGAGATCTTCCCTCACTCAACTAAGCCGTTCTGATTTGACGGTATTCCTGACGTGAATAGGGTACTGATCTGCAGTAACGCCCCCTCTATGGTTGTAGTGCAGTGTAACCCGACACTTCCTCAAACGGGGTTTGACAGGCAGAGAACGAGCGAGAGGGAGAGAGAGAGAGAGAGAGAGAGAGAGAGAGAGGGGCGGCGGGAGGGACTGCAGAAATGTGTGTAAATGTGTGTGTGCCATCTCTTCCTCATCGGGGACACACACACACAAACTTTACTGTGTGTGTGTCGGGGACGCATCTCTCCTCTCTCTCTCTCTCGCTTGCTCGTTCTCTCTCTCGCTCTCTCTCGTATGTATCACGCTGTGTGGGTGACTGTCACTGAAAGCGCTTATGGGCGGAGCCCATCCAATAACAGCCTGAAATCCTGCGGCTGGAAGATTATGCTTTTGAGTACTCCATTAGAAATATAAAACAATGATTTATTTTTAAATAAACCTTACAGATGTGTTCAATAGACTCACAGGAATTGTGTAAAGTTGCCCAAATAGTGCAAGGAATAGCAATGCATGTCCCCTTTAACGTTAGTAAGCTAAGCATGCACAGCGCGACGTGTGTAACATTAAGTTACACTGCTATCTTAACGTTAGCAAGCTAAGCATGCATAGCGCTAAGTTAAGTAACTTGTGTTCCACAGGGAAAGACCGTTCATCACTGCATACAACTTGGTTTAATCTAAACATTCCATTCAGAAACTTTGTATTATGAAATAATTCTGGGATGTCATGTCTGACTGTTTCCCTATGCCTTGGTTCAGCTGACACTGTTGACACGCCCACTACGCAAAGCGCGCACACACAGCTCCGGTTGTGCATCCACTCAACTCATGGAAAATACATCATCAGGCTATTGTTCTTCTTTTTTTAATCTACTTTTTCTCCCCATTTTTTCAATTTGTCTCCCGTCCCCAATTTCGTATTGTCCAATTCTACCCTCCCCTGTCTCGAACGCTGTTAGGCCATGCCTCCCACAAGCCGGCTGCAATGTGGACGAAGCCTTGCATCACGTGTCCCCTCCGGTACTCGAGGAGGCAGCCGTCGCGTCTTTTCACCTGCACAGCGCGATCTCTCAGCGGCGAGGGTCTGCATGGGAGGGACACGCCGCCCCTGTCGCTTCCTAATTCTACTGCGCAGGCGCACAAACCGACCTGTAGGAGTCGCTGTCCACAACGTCCGATCCCCACCCCCTAATACTGCCAATTGTATTAGTATGAAGAACGACCAGCCAAGCTGGTAGCAACGCAGAGAGCTGGGCTCGAACCCAGCATCTCCTGCGTTGGTGGCGAGCGCCTTGCCCACTGTGCCACCTAACCGCCCATCAGGCTATTGTTCTAAAAGTATCTCTAGGCTAATAAAATGGAGTATTGAACCGTTTTTAACGTGTGATTTTTTTCCTTAGCCTATGTTTGCGAAGACGCTCTCTGATTGGTTTAGCGCCGAAGGGTCTCTTCCGCCTTGTACATATTATTCTCTGCTTCAAAAGTTATGCTTTGGCCCTCTTTCGAAGTGGTTTATGCTTAGAGTTAGGGTTAGGGTTAGGGTTAAGGTTAAGGTTAGGGTTAAGTTTAAGGTTAGGGTTAGGGAACAACATATCAATTGTTGTTGAATATGCGGAAGAGACCCTTCGGCGCTAAACCAATCAGAGAGGGTCTTCGCCGTACGCGGCTAGCCAATCAGAGAGCGTCTTCGCAAACATAAACTACAGCTGGGTGGGACATTCTGATTTAAGAACTTTCTAAATAAAATATCGAGAGTATCGATAAAAGTACTGAACCGTTAAAAGGTATCGATAAGAGTAGTAGTATCGATAAAATCCATCCCTAGGTGTGACTCGAAAAAACACTAATGGATGTGTCTTTTTCATGCAATCCTTCACGGCAAATTTCTAACTGCTTTGTGGTCTTGCGATCGTATGCCGACTTCTTCTGGGACCCCAGCGTCATCTTAATCGCCCCGTCTCTGGGTCTCAGCCTTTCAGAGAGCCATGTTTTGGTTACTAACCTCCCTAATCTGCAGCCGAGTTGTTTACAGGGAAGTGCTCTCTCCATGTTATAGCTCACACGGGTGTCTGCGATTGCCACAGCTGCGAATCACATGGGACGTCGGCGTTCTCGCCCAGTGAACAATTTTGCGCTCCGTCGCCCCCCCCCCGCCTGCCCCGAACAGCTTGACAGACTTGTGAATTGTGGAACCTAATATTAGTACATTGTCTTTGACACAATGGCAATTAGTGGGAAATGCCTGAAGGACTGGCGGAAACTAGACCCGCTTGTCCTCAGAGTAACCCCAGAGAACCGACGGAAGCACTTGGGTGGTAGACATTAAATAGGGTGGTTGATGGATTCTTTGCTCTGAATGTTAAGCTGCAGGTTATGCCTTGGAAAATTTTTCAAGGTTTTAAAATTGCCTCCTGCCTCACAGAGATAGGATATCATCGTTGGACTTCATAGTAGTATATATTTCATAGGGTAGGCTACTCGGAGGAATGCATTAAAAATCACTTATTCTCCATGGGCAGTGTAGGTTCTTAATTAGCCTAATCATTTACTGTGTTAGTAAGTTGGGCGGTTATTTGCTGCACCTACTGTACACTAAAAGCTAAAGTTGTCCTAAGGCCTACTACACAAATCAATGGAATACACGTTACATTCAATGGGCAATTGTACTGAATATGGCTACTATTACTAGAAGACGTAGTTTTCAAGTGTTACATTTCTTTACTCTATTATCTAGTGGCTAATTGATTGTGCTGCATTGCACTGTGGGGGAGACCATGTGGACCGAATGCCATCAAACACAATGGAAGACATCTTTAATACCATTATGGCTGCTTTTTTTGGCTGCTTTTTTATATAGCGCTTTTATCCAAAGCGCTTTACAATTTCTTACTTACATATTACCCATTCACACACCGATGGCGGAGGCAACCTTGCAAGGTGCCAACCTGCTCATCGGGAGCAATTAGGGGTTAAGTGTCTTGCTCAAGGATACATCGACACGCTGCCCAGGAGGAGCGGGAATCGAACCGGGTACCTCCGGATTGCCAGACGACTGCTCTACCTGAATGGTTGAGTAGTTATCTCCACAATAGGCAACAATATGTGCAGTTGGCAGATGTCAAATCTGAGCTCATGAAGATTGAATGTGGGGTACCGCAAGGTTCGGTTTTGGGGCCCAAACTCTTTCTTTTATATATTAATGATATTTGTGATGTTTCAAAACTATTACAGTTTGTCTTGTTTGCTGATGATACACATTTTTTTTGTTCTGGAAATAATTTAAAGGAACTAGCTGAATATATTGTGTATGAAATGACAAAGCTAAAGAAATGGTTTGATGTAAATAAGCTATCACTGAATCTGAAAAAAACTAAATTTATGATTTTTGGCAATCGAAAACTAGATGAAAATATAGTACTGACCATAGATGGAGCTGATATAGAGAGAGTTAATGAATTTCGTTTTCTTGGTGTGATTATGGATGATAAATTAACATGGAAATCGCACATAGCACACGTTAAAAAAAAGATGTCCAAGAGTATTTTTGTTATGAATAAAGTAAAGGATGTTGTGGTAGATTCTGGAACATAGATCATCATGATAGGATTTCAAATCAAACTAATGTGTAGAAACACTTGGCCCTCAAACTATAGTTCATAGATTGTGTGTGTGTTTACAGAGACTGATTGACATTGTGGCCACACAGAGGTCGATTTACATATAGAGTGAGTGGTCAAATAATTCTATTTACGACAGGAACCCGAGGGCCATCTGCCAGGCCAAGGAAGAGCTTAAGACAATGGGCTCTGTAGATCGGAACAAAGGACCAAAAGGTCACATAAACATGTTATCTCGCTGGAGTCTCCTGTGACACACACACACACACACACACACACACACACACACACACACACACACACACACACACACACAGAGGAGACATGCATGACACACACTTAGAGACAGAAGTCTGAGGAAGAAAGTTTAAGTTTCACTATTGCTGTAACTAAATGTATGTTTAAATCCTTAATTTAAGCTCCAAACAAGCTGTAGCTATTTCCTGGTATATTGTACTTGTAATCTTGAATTCTGAAGCCATATTAAACTTTGTAAAATCAGATGATGTAAGTTAAAATATAAATAGAATAGGCTTGTTTATATTAGGGTAAGAATTCACTAGGTAATTAGTTTTCACTTTAAGTGAAAATAAGTCACTATGATAAGAACTGTGTTCAAGTATAATATCTCTGTGTTAAGGTGATCAAATACAATTCAAATATATATGTTATGAAATAAATAAATGCAATGTATTAAAGTAGATAGTTAGATTAAATGAAACTTATTTGACTGTGTAAGGACCGCCTCCGTTTGCATATAACTAAGAGAGGCGGTGATTGGACAAACCACAGCTGATGATGTCATCACAATGAGCCGCTGAGCCTTGAGATAAAATGGGATGTGGTGAGGGGGAGAGGACACTCTGAAAACCCAACTGACACGACAACACCTCGAACCACCCATCCACACAGAGGAGCGGCAGCAGGTCGGCAGAAGAACAAAGGACATCGCTTTTGGAGGGAAAACATATGCTTTGTTGTCAGCCAGACAACAAAGACCATCAACAACTTATCAACTATCATTCTCTTTACTGTAATATTAGTCTGGTTGTTTTCATTTACGGCATAGTGTCTTTGATCACAATTATAGCATTCTTTATTGTAATTTGTATACACTCTTAACTTTGATTAAACAGCTGTTATATAACCTTTTCCTCCTAATTCCTTCTGCCTGCACCGCTGAGAAGAGAAAGTAATTCCCAAAGCTTTAGAGTTATTGAAACAACGCAGAGTACTAAGCACCCGGCTCTGATACAGAGCAGAACCGAAATAGCTTGGGATTCTACTTCAATGTGTTAGAGTATGAGGCAATGAGAACACTCTACTGCTCACTCATCTCACCTTATATCAGTTATTGTGTTGAAGTATGGGGGAATACTTATGGGACAAATATAAAACCATTATATATACTACAGAAGAGGGCTGTACGAATCACACATAAAGTGAGTTATCGAAAACACACAAATATATTATTTATTAAATCTAGAATAATTAAACTTGAAGACATGGTTAAGTTTCAAACAATGTTAATTATGTTTAGGGCAAGAAATAATACACTGCCAGAAAAACTACAAAATCTTTTTCATTTAGAAAGTGAGTTTAGTAGGAGAAAATACAATTTTAAACACCAGTTTGCACGTACCACACTTAAACAGATGTGTCCTTCAGTTATTGGTGTAAAGTTATGGAATTCTCTCCATAGCGAGCTTAAGGGATGTAACAGTGTTTATCAATTCAAAAAAATTTATAAAAAAAAAATATTTAGTCAGTATGAAAATCAAAATGTGATCTGAATAGTGAGATTTTTATTTTTTTCTCTTCTCTTTCTTTTCTTCTTTATTCTTTATCATTATTATTATTATTTAAATTTTTCTTGTTTAACTGTGGATTGTGTTTCTTTTATAATGGTATAAATGATTATTTGTGTAAATAAGGTTATACGCCGACCATTAAGAAAATACATGTTAGTTTAGGAATAAGGGGCAGGTAATTATAAGATTTATTCTTCTTCCTGCTCCTTTTGTCCATGGAATGGCTATTTATGATTTTTTAATGAAGAAACTATGATTGTATTATTCCATGTGGCAAATAAAAACTCTGAACTGAACTGAACTGAACCTCCTGAGCCACTGTCGCCCCTTATTATCCATTAGGTCCTAATTCTTGATCAGATTTGCTATGAACAAAGTCCTAACACGTGATTACTTTGATACAAATCGTATTATTGCATGATGTAATGTTATCCTAATGATTAGGAGGACTTTGTTCATAGCAAATCTGATCAAGAATCAGAAACATGTAATTTGTCTGAATACAAGCTACAAGACATAAAGACAATGTTCCATAGTGTGACAGACACACATGGTTCAGGTCAACAGGACCCCTCACACAATGCACAAGGGCAGCACCACAACAATACTATAGAGTATAGACTATCACTCATCTTATATAGGGGAGAGTGGGTAAGGTGAGCCAGAGGGTAATTGACCCACCCCCTGTATCAAGGGGAATGTACACAATTTCTGTAATTTGACCACACATTTAGGAAGAACCTTTTACTCAGGCTTTGATGGGGAGAATGTCATGGTTCCGGCCTGTCAGTGCTCCTTTCCTCTCTCTGTTCTCTTCCCCCTTCTCCCGCTCTCATTATGGTCAAATAGGTACAGCTGTGATGTCAACGAGGCAGCTGATCTGACGTCTGTGGGCAGAGTACATCATGGTATATAACCACGCACCAGACATGGAGAAGCTGTCAGATCGTAAACTCTCGTTACCAGTTAGTCAAGTTATATTGCTCGTGTTCATGATTATGTTGCTTCTAGTTATTCGCCTGGATCTCTCATTCTGTGACCTTGTCTAACTGTATTCTCATCCTCTCTCCTAGCCTGCACGGTGAAGACCTAGAGACACTGACCTGTCCGGCTAAGACCTGGAGACACTGGCCTGGCTCACAAGGAACTGCTCTGACTCACGCCGACGTGGAGGGGGTGGGGGGGGCATCCGCGGGGGGGGGGGGGGGGGGCACACTCATTGTCGGAACACAGTGTGAACACCAGAAAAGCAGCTGGCCCAGATGGGATAACAGGACGTATACTTAAGTCCTGTGCTAACCAGCTAGCCCCAGTGTTCACCACCATATTCAATCTATCCCTGGCTGAGTCCGTGGTCCCTGCCTGCTTCAAGGTGTCCACTATAATCCCGGTACCAAAAAAATCCTCTCCAGCAGGTCTTAATGACTACAGACCGGTGCCACTCACCTCTATGGTCATGAAATGTTGAGAGGCTGGTTAAGGATTACATTTGTGCCTCCCTCCCAGTGATATGGTTCAATTTGCAATTTGCATACAGGTCAAACAGGTCCACTGACGATGCGGTCTCTCAGGTACTACACAACACCCTCTCTCACCTAGACAGCCAGAAGGGGGGCTATGTGAGACTGTTGTTCATTGACTATAGCTCAGCGTTCAACACCATAGTCCCCACCAGACTGGTGGACAAGCTGATCGAGCTGGGTCTGAGCTCCGCTCTGAGCGCCTGGATACTGGACTTTCTGAGTGAAAGGCCTCAGGCGGTCAGGGTGGGGGGTCAGACCTCCAACACCATCACCCTGAGTATCTGGTCCCCCCAGGGCTGTGTTCTGAGCCCCCTGCTGTATTCACTCTACACACATGACTGTGTGGCCACGTTCAGCTCCAACTCCATAGTGAACTTTGCGGACAACACAGTGGTGGTGGGGCTGATCTCTGACAATGACGAGAAGGCCTACTGGGAGGAGGTTGATGTACTGGCACGCTGGTGTCAGGACAACAGCCTGCTCCTGAACATTGGTAAAACCAAGGAGCTGATCGTGGATTTTAGGAGAACACAGCAGGGGACACACACACCACTGTGGATAAACGGGGCTACCGTGGACAGGGTGAGCAGCTTTAAGTACCTGGGGGTCCACATCTCGGAGGACCTGACATGGACAACACACATAGACTCAGTCGTAAAAAAGGCGAAGCAGCGCCTCTACCACCTGAGACAGTTAAGGAAGTTCAGAGTATCGGGGAAGATACTCCAGTCCTTCTACTCCGGAGCTGTAGAGAGCATCTTGACTGGAAACATCACTGCCTGGTATGGACAAAGCAAGGCACAGGACAAGAAGGCCCTACAGAGAGTGGTGCGCTCAGCTGAGCGCACTACGGGTATTGCACTACCACCCCTGCAGGACTTATATAACAAGAGGTGCAAATCCAGAGCCTGCAGAATAATGAAAGACCCTCACCACCCCAACAACAGCCTGTTCAAGCTGCTGCGGTCTGGCAAACGCCTGCGCACACCAGCAACTAGGATAGAGAGACTTCGGCTCAGCTTCTTCCCCCAGGCCATCAGAGTCTTGAACACTGAACTCTCCACACACAAGCACACATGAGCACACACACAACACACATACTGTATACGCTCACACACTAACAGTCACTTTAGCAAGAACACACACACACATGCTGCATACGCTCACACTCAACGGTCACTTTACACAATGAAAAGGTCACTTTAAAAGGGAAAAAAAAGAACGGGAGTGGTTCTTGTATAGTAAACAGATGGATATAGCAAGATAGCATAAGGATATATAGTATAACTGTATATTATATAGTATAGTATTGTATAGTAGTGTACATAAGACCCAGTGCCTCATCCGTAGCTAACAAGTCAAGTCAAGAGTTTTAATTGTCACGGCATACAGGTATACAATGAAATGCGGGTGGTCTTGCCCGCAACGATGTGCAATACAGTGGTACATATAATAGAATCAAAAGAAGGAAACAACATTGTGCAGTAACGAGCTAGTCAAGATGAGAAGCTCGTTCAGCCACAGACTCATCCCCCCCCGACACTCAACTAACCGCCTCGGACAGTCCTTCATACCAGCGGCCATCAGGCTCCACAACAGTGGGCAGCGACTAGCAGCCTCCAGGCCCCACAACAGGGGGCAGCGACAGCGACTGCTACCAGACATTGACCTGGGACTTATAGGAACCCAAGGGGGACAAAGTAGACTACCCTGGTACTTTGATTAATGTATACTCAGTAGATAGTAAATTATAACACTACCTCTTGCATACTGCACCTCATGTGACACTGTGAATAATGTGAATATTCCTCAGCTAGTCAGATAGTAAATTATATTGACCATATTGATCAAATTGTTTACACTGCCTGTGTTGTCTTTTACTACCTGTATACTGTGTTGTTTTACTACCTGTACCCCTCCCCCCATGCTGCTATGATGCCTGAATTTCCCCAAGGGGATCAATAAAGGAATATCTTATCTTATCTTATCTTATCTTAACAGGTAGCAGGTAACATGGAGTGACATCTCGGTATCTGTACATAGTTATTTACAGAGCATATGGGACATGCTAGTTAGCTTTGGTAGTGCAATACACTGTTCCTGTTATTCTAATTTAAAGTGTCCTTTCCTTTGGCCATAAGTGTGCGTGTGTGCGACATGAGTGTGTGCCCGCTCATGTTAAAGTGTTAAGTGGCTGCTCGTGTGTGAGCGTGCACAGTGTGCGTGTCGTGTGTGTGTTCATGTGTGCTTGTGTGTGGACACCATAACACTGTATTGCACTATCGCAGGACCTTAGCATGTCTTTTACCATGCATTTTGTAAACTTTATGTACATTATACCTGTTGTATATGTCTTATTCTTAATACTTGTATTATTGCACAATCGCTGCAGGCATGACCACCCGCATTTCACTGTATGCTTGTATGCCGTGACAAATAAAACTCTTTACTTGACTTGGCCTGGTTGACGACACCTGCTCCTGCTCTGACCCCGTCTGTCTGATTCTCCTGCCCCTGTGTATACCCTGGACATTATGATTACCACCCCGTGTACCAACCCCTGCCTTGATACTGACCATTATATTAAACGCACCCTTATTGGGTTTGCACCAGTTCTGTCTACCATCACTCCTTGTCTGCATTGTAGGTTCCAATACACAACCGTGATAGAGAAGCATATTGGAAAAGTGGTTAGCACATTGTTGTTAAAAAGGGGGGGAAAGTTGCACTTAAAAGTAAATGTTTTACATATCAGATGTAATGACTCTTGTGTCAAATTCAGCACTTATTACAACCTGGGCGTTATCCTGGACTCCACCCTTTCCTATCAATCCCATGTCAATTCCCTCACCAAATCTGCCTTCTTTCACCTCAGAAACATTTCCAGACTCCGACCATCACTTTCCGACACCACAGCTGAGACCCTCATCCATGCCTTCGTCACCTCCCGCCTGGACTACCGCAACGGGGTCCTGTCCGGGGTCCCAAGCAAAACCCTGGACAGGCTCCAGTATGTTCAAAATTCAGCTGCCAGGGTTCTAACCTGCACCAAACCCTGGCCAGCACATCACCCCCACCCTCATCCACCTCCACTGGCTCCCCATCAAATCCCGCATCACCTACAAAACCCTCCTGCTCACCTACAAATCCCTTCACGCCCTGGCACCTCAGTACCTCACTGACCTCCTCCACCCCTACACTCACGTCACGGTCCCTGCGATCCACGGACACTGGTCAGCTCTCCATCCCCCGAACCAGACTACGGACATTCGGGGACAGAGTATTCAGTGTGGCAGCTCCCACCCTCTGGAACTCCCTCCCCGCAGAACTCCGCACCGCCCCAGCTCTGGACTCATTTAAAAAAAACTGCTCAAAACCCACCTCTTCAACTTGGCCTTTAACCCCTAACTTTCTCACTTTATATGTACTGTATATGTTGTGTCTGTCCATTAAAGGTGCTATATAAAACGAAGTTATTATTATTATTATTATTATTATTATTATTATTATTATTATTATTATTATATACATTTGAGAGTATATACATTTGAGGGTGAAGAAACTGTACATTGGAGGGGTTTGGGTAGGTGGGGTGGGGAACTATACATTGTAGGTGGTTGGGTAGGTGGGGTGGGGGGGAAACTAGATTGGAGGGGGTTGGGTTTGGACATTTACAGGGGCCAGTTTCGAATTGCAGCCTCCAGTAGGTGCTCTTTGAGAGTGGTTTTGAAGGTGGGTAGTGATCACATTCCTTTACAGCTTTGGGTAGGGCGTTCCACATTGATGTGGCATAATTGCAAAACGTGTTTAGTCCCTTGTTTGAGCCGAATCTGGGTTTAACATGATTAGTGGAGCTCCCTCTGGTGTTGAGGTCGTGGTATTCACTGACCTTTGGGAAGTATTTTGACATGTACATGGGTACCTTAGTGGTGTAGTGTATCTTGTAGACCAGGCCCATTGCAAGTTGCTGTTGTCTACTCCAAGCCATCCTAGGTTGTCAAAGTGGGCAGGGGTGAGGTGGGTTTTAGGAGTGAGGTTAAGCAGTAGTCTGACCAGTTTGTTTTGTGATGTTTGTAATCTTGTTTTTAGTGCCTTTGGGGTGCTTTGGTACCATGAGGTGCAGGCATAGTCGTAGTACCCTTGAATGAGTGCTCCTGTTAGTCTTCAGGGTATTCTTGTTTACCAGAGAGGAGATCCGGTACAAAAATCGTGTTCGTTGGTTGACTTTTTTGATTACATTGGTCCAACGTCTTGGACCAAAGTCGTTCCCTAGCAAGGTCTATAGAGGGCCAACGTCTTGGACCAAAGCTGTTCCCTAGCAAGGTCTATAGAGGGCCAACGTCTGAGACAATTTAGCTTTCGCGCCATTTTGGCTGTTGTCCTAAATCAACATGGAACATGTAAAACAACATGTCAAATATATCTGTGCTGGGCAGTGGTTCACAAGTTACATAGTTGTAATCAGGGCTTGACGTTAACTTTTTGGCTCACTAGCCAATGTGGCTAGTGGTTTTCCAAAGTCACTAGCCACTCAGCATTTTCACTAGCCAAAAATCCCTGCACTCGCGCCCCCACCCAAAAAGTAATAAATATAGGTAATTTCTTCTTCACTAACCCCTGCTGGGGACAGTATCATTGTAATCATACTGCTACACACCAACTGTACAACTGTGCTTCTGACTGTTGACTCCATTGTTTACTACTGCCTGCGACCAGTGACTCAGCCGCAAAAGGAGCTCCAGTTGGGGCAACGGCTGACTGGGACAAGATGGAGGGTGTAGATGTGGAAGAGTTGTGTTAAACCTAGCAATTACATTGTTGCTCCAAACGCTGTGAACATTATCATTGACACACCTATGCCTTGGCTGTGTTGAACCTAGCAATTATATTATTGCTCCAAACGCTGTGAACATTATCATTGACACACCTATGCAGGGCTTGACGTTAACTTTTTGGCTCACTAGCCACTGTGGCTAGTGGTTTTCCAAAGTCACTAGCCACTCAGCATTTTCACTAGCCCTGGGCAGGTGGGCAGGTGTCAACGTCAAGCCCTGGTTGTAATACATCACTAAATATCATTGTTGTGAAATAGGAAGATAATCGCAATATGAATTGCCAGTGAAATGCATACTGCAAAGTGGACTACATCACTATAGCTACAGTCAGTGCTATGAATTGGATGTGACGTTTAGGAAATCTATCACAGGGGCTGCACGGCATCACCATTCATAATAATGTAAATTAATAGACATATGCATATAGACTGTGGCTGTTACAATGTAATTGGATGGGTATTATATCACTATATTACATGCCAGGACTGTCAAAACGTAGATCTAAATTACCACAGTATTTTTGTGATAAATTCTGACATAAATCACACTCACACTGCCTACGCTCATATGATATTTGTATGATATTTGTTGCAGCTCATCACAGATTTCATGCTTGGTTTATTTTTACATTCTTGATCTGCATTACCATTAGAGCAAATGTAGATGCAGCATCAGATTCAGGCATTTTCATGCAGATCATAATGAAGAATATGAATATATCTCCAGTTATACGAGTAGGCACACGTCAAGCAGTATGGGTAATCCTGAAGAACTTCTGAACACAAGTCTACTTACCATCCTGCCAATCGTATAAAGTGAGTGGGACACAAAATGTTAAATCCCCCCCCCCCAAGAGTATTGTCACATATCCCACATATCTGGTTCACTTAGTTCAGAAGTGATATCCAGTAAGCCAGTATCTGCTTGGAAACAGCCATTCCATGAGTCATAGCAGACCAGGAGCTGCTACATTTTTGTATTTGTATTTATTGGTTTAAAATACAGAGACAGTGCATATTAAGGAACATTTGACTGTAAATATGCCAGTTTAGCCAAGTTGGCTAATTTTCAACTGTAGTCTCTGGGGCAGGTGACATGAGCACAACAATAATTAAAACATAGTACAATAATTAAAACACAGTAGGAATCAATATAGGTTACAATACACTAAAATACATACAAATAAATACATTAAAATACAACCCCTCAGTTAAAAAAAACATAGTACAATAATTAAAACACAGTAGGAATCAGTATAGGTTACAATACACTAAAATACATACATTAAAATACAACCCCTCAGTTAAAATGGTCGCACACTTGACCATCTCTCAACCATGATTTTAAGTTAGTTTTAAATTAGATGTAACTTTGATACTCCCTGAGCCGTGTTGGCAGACTGTTCCAGGTGTGGGCTGCTCTCACGAAAAAGGCTGTCTGACTAAAAGCAGACCTCCTGTTTGGGACTACACAGTCCCCTCTGACTACAGACCTGGTATATCTATCAGCAGATGCTTTCTGTTTTATGAAAGTACAGAGGGGGGGAGGAGCCAAGCCATGTAGGATTTTATAGGTAAGGCAGGCATCTTTGAATTTGACAAGATTGTCCCAGCTCAGTAGGTTCTGGTTTGCTATGCTATAACAATGGTGGTGGCTAGGCCTGCCGCGATAAGCAATAAATCGATTAATTGCCGCGATAATTAAAATGAATGCAATGATTTTGACGGGCGCGATTAATTGCTATTTGCGCGTTTGTTTTAATGAGGCGGACCCAGTGCCCCTTGTCAGTCACTGTCCGTGTTGGGAGGCGGGCCGCTGGCTTTACTACAGAGCACAGCACATTGTGTCTATTCTACTAGCATTAACGTTACTCATACAAACAGAGTAAACACAGTTTTCAATCAATCAATCAACAACAACATTAACGAGACCCTCGTTGTGTCTATTCTGCTAACGCTAACGTTACCTCTCATTGTGTCTATTCTACAAGCGTTAACGTTAGCTAGGCTGTCTATGCTAACGTTAACGAGCATTAGGCTAACAAGCTGTAACGTTACCAGTCGCGTCTATTTGCTAACGTTAGCATTAGGTAATAACCGGTTTAAAATGGATGGTGATTACCTCACGTTGTGTCTATTCTACTAGCATTAACGTTACTCATACAAACAATCAATAGCGAGTTATATTGATCACGCTATGTACGATAGCCATGCTAAAACGCTAGCACAACATTAGCACCTAACCTAACAACAAGCCTTAACAAGTCAGCGATCTTTTTGCGAGACTAAACTCTCCGCTCGGTGGCAAATTTTGTTGATGTCGGTTTTGTTTAATCAATAAATGAGGCAGAATACACAGTGACTGTATCCTTTGTTTATTGCACTTGTGCCTGCTGCAAACATAATGATTATGAAATCCTAGAGACGCGTCTCTATTCAGTGGTCTGCAGTGTTTCACGTGACTTTTCTGGTACCCAAAAAGTACCTGAAATAATCACAACAATACTTCCGGTCCGGTCGGTGGGCTTCAAAATAAAAGTCTTAAACACCGGAAAAGACGGAGCGGTGGGCTTCAAAATAAAAGTTTTGGGAAATAAATTTCTCCAAAAAAAAAATTCTCTAACCGGTCGCAATAATATCGCTTATCGCGATATTTTCGGGGGCAATTAATCGCCCAGCAAAATGTGTTATCGTGGCAGGCCTAGTGGTGGCTGTTTGTTTTCCTGTCCAGAACTTTCACAGCCTGATGGTAAACTACCTGTACAGATCGTAATGTTGTACAGGAGGCTTGTGTCCAGCTAGTCAGACAGTATGTTAAGTGTGACATAATAATGGCATTAAAATACAGTGCTGCTGCTTTTGTTGACAGAGAGTTTCTGATGTGACGGAAGTTTGATAAGTGAAACTTTGCATTGTTTACTACCGATTTGATTTGTTTTTTAAATGTAAGATTGGAGTCCATTTTTATCCCAAGGTATCTATATTCGGATACAACTGTCAACCTTTCTCCTCTGACATAGACATCAGGTGAGACAGTATTCATCAGCCTCTTTGTAAAAAACATGCAAACAGTCTTTTTGGTGTTTAAATGCAGACATGAGTTAGTCAACCATTCAGTGACCGATGTCAACACCGCTGTTAACTTGTTTGCAGCTTGCTGCTTGGTTTCTGCATGGACATAAATGACCGTATCATCTGCATACATCTGGATGTCAGACTTATTGCATACAGCTGGAAGATCATTAATGTATAAACTAAACAACAGCGGTCCCAATATAGATCCTTGGGGGACACCAAAACCACAGCTAAGGGCAGAGGATAGCTCACCATTTGCCCTTACTCTCTGAGTTCTACCTTCAAGATAAGACTTCATGTATGTGATGGTATTAGGGGAGAAGTTGTATGTGTTTTCCTTCGGTCATGATATGCTTTATCAGGGTGTGTGTCTTGGATGGGGATGTGATGGGGATTGATGTGTGGGGTGTTTGGGGGACTGGCTGTTCCAGGGGGGTTCACATGCTTTTGAGCAACACTGTACTTATTGTATGCCTATATAACCTACTTTTACTTGCGTTGTATAATTTTAATTAAGACAGATACTTGCTTCTCGGTCTTGGGTGATTTATTCTGCGAACTGGCAACACACAAAATATCCTGGTCAGTCAGGTTACGTAGTCGGCTCATCACACACCCAAACACCGCTCACACAGGCTCATTTCTCGTGTAATGGTCAATATACAGTAGTAACATGAAATAAACAATGTACAATCAACTGAAAATATTTAGTACCTGGCAACACACAAAATATCCTGGTCAGTCAGGTTACGTAGTCGGCTCATCACACAACCAAACACAGCATGCTCACTACAGAAGGATTCGGAATAATTGGCTTACTAGCATGTTAGTTAGTTATATAAATTTTCCACACAATCTTACTAAATTATTATTTTAAAACATTTACCATACGGTCGCTACATTCTATAGTAGTTTAATTTCAACATGCCTACATTAATAATTCCAACTAGTAGTGAGAGTTAAAGGAATAATATGTTCTCAATTGAACACAACAGTGAACACATAGTTAAGTATGACTGACAGATGCATTGCAACTATGTGTTCACTGTTGTGTTACTGCTTCTCGGCATAAGCCCCATAATAAGACCGTCTCTGGCTTTGTCCAGCGGACACCAGAGCTCAGCGATGCCGCTCGCGGCAGCATATTCTCCCCGCTGGCGATCGGAGCACAAACCAATTACATAATCCAACATATGTGTAAAGAAACAACATATTCCAATTAACGGTATATATTTTTAATGATTCGTTATGGCGAAATCAATACTCCATTTGTATAAATTAGGTTAACTGGAGCGTAGTATTGCTGCCTGGCTGAGGGCCGCGTCGCGGCTCATGCGCGCGCTCGGCCAATCAGAGCGCAAAACGGCAACGCGGAAACCCAACTATGTTGTAGAAAGCATAGACGCGGCCAGGTACCCAGGTGGGATATCTTCCGGGCCTAGGTGGGGTTTGTCTCCTGTGGTCATTGGATCAAACACACCCACAGTTTACTCAGTGTTAGTTCAGATGTACCTCTCCTCCAGACCCGGACTGTGACTGTTAGTAGTTGAGCTGCTTTTTCAAAGTGGTTTTAGTTTGTATTATTATTATAATTATACTGTTGTTATTATTATTATTTATTATTTGTGCACAGTCCTGGAGAAACTACTAATTCAAAAAAAATATATTATTCTCCAAAAATAATTATCATTTAGTTTGTCAAACTAAATCCAGTTTGACAAAGCAGCTCAACTACCTCCAATGAGTCCAATCTACACTGCGGAAAACAGTCACATTATAAATAAATCTATCAAAACATATGTACTGTAGCATGGACAATTTAGAATGGCCTATGAATGTTTCATTCAAAGAAGAAAATAATAATAAAAGTTGTTTACCCTCTTCCAAATGTAATCTCCTGTTTACAGTATAGCTACATCAAATCTCCCCATTTGGAAGTACAGTAAGTGCCTATTACAGTATGCAATGTTCTTTTCGCCTAGGGGGCTTCTCTCCCCATCTCTCTTTTCATTAGCTAGGAGGCAGCAGCTGGTAGGATATGAGAGCAGCATATGGACTCGGAGCAGGCGGCTTCTTTTCTCTGTGATATGTGGCTTATACTATATAGCCAGAGGTTTTGTGTTTTTGTTTTACCCCCCAGAGAAACAGAGCTGATATTTCCATGTTTGTCTCTGCGATGCGGTCAGTACATCCACCGTGGGCGAGTGAGTCACAAGGTCGGAAACTGTTTAGAATCCATTGGTTTGTTTGTTGGTCATTGGTAAATAAAGGTCAGCATTTGTTTACCTCCAAATAAACCTCCACAGCTGCTGTCCTATTATTAAAAGGAATACCCACTGAATCAAGAACAGCAGTGTAAACACTAGCGCGCTATTAAAACAGACGTGTTGAAATAACACACAGCGTGTTGTCCCTAACGATATACAGATGTGATTCAAAACAATTAAGAATAAGTCTATAAACAAAGGTCTATAAATATTGTATATAATGGTGTATATGTTTTATAGACGTATGAAGTTACCCGTTTATGGTAACTGGACCAGGTTGCTCTGAACATCAACCTGTCCAGTAGGTGCTTTAAGCACAGGTCCTAGCAGGAAATAAACAATACATTTTCCAAAAGTAAATTATATTTGTTTGATAATGGGGAATGAAACCCACAAACACACACACAACAGGGATAAGGTAGGGGAGAACAAACAGGGATGTACTATAAGACAAACAAACACTAAGCAAAGGGGAAGACACTAAACAAGTATAAAGAGAAGTGTCACAGGACACAAGCCAACAAGCCAAAAGGTTGGCACTGGGAACCATCCAGCAATAAGATACAATACAATGAGTCCACACAAGTAGTGGCAATAAGGCCCACACAATATATAATCCACTTAATAGTTGAAAATGGCAGAAAAGGCCAACACAATATAGGTCCAGTCCACACTACCTATCTTTGTGAAAGTGGCTTCTCAGCTCTGGTCCAGCTGAAGACAAAGCAGAGGAACAGATTGGACATTGAGCACGACCTCAGAGTTGCTTTGTCTACCATCACCCCAGACTTTGAGACTCTTGTCAGGAGCAAACAACATCCCCAGTTATCCCATTAGTTCCCTGGGATGTTAAGCTAAGAAGTCTGCTAAGAAGGATATATTATTTATTATTATTATTTTATTTCATTGTGTTTTTAGCCCTAGTTGCACTTTTGTTGCAACCCCAGTTATCCCATTAGTTCCCCCAAACTTACTGTAGGTCTGTTATGTTAAGCTAAGAAGTCTGCTAAGAAGCATATTATTTATTATTATTTTATTTCATTGGGTGTTTAGCCCTAGTTGCACTTTTGTTGCAACCCCAGTTATCCCATTAGTTCCCCCAAACGTAGGTCTGTTATGTTAAGCTAAGAAATCTGCTAAGAAGCATATTATTTATTATTATTTAATTTCATTGGGTTTTTAGCCCTAGTTGCACTTTTGTTGCTCTTGTTTGTGTTTATTTCATGTTTTTAACAGTGCATGGAAGATTGTGTATTACTGCAAAAAAAAAAAAAATGAAATAAATCATAGTGGTTAAAAAATGTGGGTCGCGACTTAATGACTAAGGAAAATGTTGGGTCCCGAGGCTAGACCAGTTGAGAACCACTGTACTAGAGGGAGGGGCAGGCGGCACCTGGGAACAGTGACAAATCCTCCTGGAAGCCAAGGGAAGCCAGGCTTCCCCATTAAAATATGAATATGAAATATGAAATATGAAAAGAAAAAAAACTATATATTTTTTTTATATAGTTTACAATCATAATTAAAAATCATTATTTTTCATCTCTGTGTTATAATATATTTTTTTGAATTTTCTCACTCTCTACACTGTCAGACTCACTGAGGCAGGCTGGCAGCCAGGCTGGCTCAGTCAGTCACTGCAGCTCAGGCAGGAGGGGAGGAGGGGGGTGTCTTTCCCTAGCTTCCACCACATGATTCATGGGTGTGGAGTCCAAAACCAATTATTAGCCAATAGGATTCGAGCTTAATAAAGCACTTTCCACATGATAACACAGGTCCCTGTGACAGAAAAGTACTCTAGCATCCACATACTGGCATCTAACGTGAGTCACGTGACAACGTCTGAGCGTCATCCCCTCGCAGGATTGATTGATTGAAAATTTTATTAACAGAGCAGGCACGTTCTAATCCTCTATTAGTGTATCAAACATTTAGCACTTTATTAGGCACTTATTTTTCACCGGCGGGACATTTACTGAGGACCAGCACAGCACACCACTGTGGATATTATGATCTATCTGTCCAGGAGGAGCGAGGAGGACCACATTATTGGCCAGGTAAGCAGCCTAGCTAAACTTGGTGACTAACGTGAGCTGTTTGTGTTATAACGAGACAGCAAATGAATGAATGAATGAAAACTTTATTTAACAGATTGCAGAATGGGTACAATACAGTACAGCTCAATACACACAATTGTTAAGGGGATGCAGACCAGAGAAAGTCGTTTGTCTTGTTTACATCAGGGTCCCCCATTTTAAATTCATATTGACATTTATGACATACACAACATACATGACATTTATGGCATAGGGACATATAGGTATTTAGTACTGATACATTTGTGACATATGCGGTATCCAAATATACAGTGTCCCACGGTCTCCTCTATGGCCGTGAATATTTTCACGCGGATCGGAATCACGGCGCGCCCGTGGGACACTTCCGTTTCGGCGAGTTTATTCCACGCTTTCTGTTTTCCTTTTCTAAGCATTTTAGGGGCTACAGATACAGCTGGGAAAAGTCCAGGAACAGCTGTTTGCCTGCTGTTATGACGTCGCTTGGCATGGTTAATGTTAACAATGACCAGCGGGGGCGCTCTCATACAGCTGGTGACAACTGCCCGACGCGCCGGCTTTTGTTCATTCATTGGAGGAGCTCCGCGCTGGACTAAGCTCGAGTTCCATTCAATTCCATTACAGCTGGTGACTTCATTCATAGGATGCTACAACGTCCTACAGTATGTCTACAGACTGCATGAATGAATGTTGCTGAATTAAATAATGAATAAGTTAAACGTGTCAATTCAGCAGTCAAAGTGTATAATATTAAAACGTGTCAAATCTAACTTCATTAGATGGCCGACGTACGGCTCTCTTGTCCATTCATTTCATCAAAAGAAAGCGTTAGTGTAATGCTTCTTGGTAACAATAAGTTTGTGTACGCAATGTTGCTGAATAAAATAATTAAACCGTTAAGACCTGTCGAATTAGCAGTCAATGTGTATATTTTGTGTAGTGCCAGGTGGGCTCTCTTTATAATTGATATATTTTGTCTAGTACCGTGGTCTAGTGGTTTAAGGTTATTCCTTTCAATCTGACGCCCGGGGTTCGATTCCCACTGGGTCTAATATATATATATATTTTTTTTATTATTTATAAAATGAAATTGCCCGCAACGATGTGCATAATACAATAGTAATAATATATAATAAGAATCCAACCAATAGAGCGACATTGTGCAATAAACAAGTAAACAAAGTAGGGCATATTTTACAGTAGGGCACTTTGAAACAACCAATCACGTTGCGCGATAGCACGAGCGGTGCACAGTCAGGAAGTAATGTTAGAGCTGAGTTCACTCATTCCGAACGGCGAAATGTAAAATGCTATCCAGGATTGTTGCGTTTCGTTATAAAAAATATGCGGTGATAAACAAAAAACGAATCGCAGTATGCAAAACGTGCGGTTCGAGGATCACAGATGTACTATGGTGACAGATAAGGGGGGGGACCCTGATGTAAACAAGACGAAAGTCTTTCTCTGGTCTGCAATGTACAGTGTTGTTTGTACAGTTGTACAGTGTCCCCCACCCACCCCTGTCAGACGTCCTCTCCATAAAAAAAACGATTGAATTGCTCAGAATTTTAAATTATGTCCCCAATAGGACATAATATTAATATTATTCCCCAGTATGACACAATAAACACAGAATGAATGCCCCCCCCCCCCATAAAAACATACTGCCAAATTACTTCCACCCTCATCTCCAAAACAGTTGGCGTGAACAAATAATACTAGAGACAGAATGAGTTTTGCTTCTTTTTTTGGTTTTTCTTTTAATCAGTGAATTATATTCCCATCCATATCCCCAACTTTGTGATTTTTACATACTGATCAGACGGAGGCAGAATAGCCTGCACATACATCAATGCATCTCTTGTAAGATATGAATTGCGGCATACATTTTCCCAAACATGGTGCTGTTGGCGTCAAGCACAGGAGGTGAGGGGTGGATTGTCACCACCTGTTTAGCTAGGGCAGAGCGCATGTAGAGGGCATAGAAGAACCAGACGAGGCTGAAGATGCACAGGCCGATGGAGATGTTGATGAACACTTTGCCCATGTCAACCTTCTTCTTCTTCTCCTTGCGGTGCCGCTATATATATCAACAACAATCATTCACAAATAATAGACCGGAACAGGAATGGAAAGGAAACGTCAGTGACGTCACATACTGGATTTACTACATCGCCCTCTGTAGAACACAAATGAGCAAGGGCGCACATAATAATAATAATATATTTAACACCCCCACTCGAACTTAGCTTATTGTGGTACAAAACAAATATATATATATATATATTCTCCCTCTTTGGCCTTCAATACAAAATAAACAACAACAACAACAACAACAAAAAAAACATATTGGCACATCCATGCTTTTCTTTCACTCTAACTAATACTCTAACTGCCAAACAAATACTGAGCAAACTTCTTCAGTTGTAGCTTAGTGGCTGGTTTTGTCATCACATCAGCAATCATGTTGTCAGTAGGACAATATTCCAAACATATCCTCCCACTATTCACAGTTTCTCTTATGAAGTGATATTTTATATAAATATGTTTACATCTTTGCCTGTTTACAGGATTCCTGGCTAGTGCAATAGCTCCTTGGTTATCATCATAAACCTTGGTTTGTGCATACTGACATCCATCAATACCCTTGAGTAGCTGTTGCAAATACATACACTCCTGTATGGCTGATGCTAAGGCCATGTATCCTGCCTCGCAGGTAGAAAGTGCAACTGTTGGTTGTCTGGGAGGCCCTGGTGGAAACAAGACGAAAGTCTTTCTCTGGTCTGCATCCCCTTAACAATTGTGTGTATTGAGCTGTACTGTATTGTACCCATTCTGCAATCTGTTAATAAAGTTTTCAATCAATCAATCAATCAAGTCTTCTACTCTTCCATGAAATGAGAGAGCTTCTCTCACTTAGACTGGCACTACGTCCCAACAGGGGGGTAGTGACTAACCTGTGTAGGTGTGACATTGGATTGGCAACCCCCCCACACACCATTGAAATGCTAATTGTTGGGGGACCCTGATGTAAACAAGACGAAAGTATTTCTCAGGTCTGCACCCCCTTAACAATTGTATGTATTGAGCTGGACTGTACTGTACCCATTCTGCAATCTGTTAAAATTTGATATTACATTTACATTTAGTCATCTACCTATTGAAGCGTTGAGATAAAAAGACAGCCAAGATTGTACTTTAAACTAAATTACTTTTATTTGCCTGTATTCTAAATTACATGCAATGCAAAGTAGAACTGTAATATGTACTTTCTCAGTCAGTGCTAAATGCAGTCCTCTTATGCAGCATCACTTTTCACATCAAAACAAAAGTAGAACTGTAATGTGGACTCAGTCAGTCACACTTATTTAACATGATCAAATAATTATTATAATATTTTTTACTTCACTTTGAAATATTATAGTGAAATATTTTGCAATGTTGTCGCATTTATCTTGTTGAAATCCTCCAACAGGCTCTTTTTTGTAAGTTGACTGGTTTGCACACCAATAATACAGTGCAATAATAGAATAGTAGAATAGATAGTAAAATTATGCAATAGAATGGCCAGAGTAAAATAGTGCTACAGTACAATCAACAGCGGGGTGTATTAGAAGGCTATGGTGAAGAGGTACGTTTTTAGCTTATTTCTGAAAATATTAAGAGATCTAGCTTCCCTAATGTCCATAGTGTGTTCCATAACTTTGGTGCATAGTTAGCAAAGGCTGCATCACTGATTTTCTTTAGACTGTGACTCGGAACCTTCAATAGTAGATGATCGCAATGTTTATACTTTGTATATAAGGAGGAGGACCTTGAAATCAATTCTAAATGTTACAGATGATTACTGATGTAAACAGGGGGATCCTGATGTAAACAAGATGAAAGTCTTTCTCTGGTTTGCATCCCCTTAACAATTGTATGTATAATTGTATGTAATTGTATGTATAACATCTGCCAAATTTTTTTATAGTTTTTGATTCGCAGCGGGATCCGGAAGCGCCACTGAACCGTGAGTCGAATCAGTGAATCGGTTCATTGCCGTGAGCGTGTATCGAATCGCTCACTCACTGAAATGATCCGTTGGGCACATCACTGACTGTTGCCTTTGACACACCTCTGATGTGGGAGATGAGGTCAAAGGACATGTCGTGACGCAGTTTGACAAGGGTGATAAATAGCTGATCTATGGGTGAGATTATGGTGCTCCTTGTCTTCTCTGTGTGCAAGAAAGAAAACAAGTGCTGAAGCACTGGCCAGGTAACACCTGTCATCATCTTGCATTTGGTGTCGTTGCTCTCCACAGATGACTCGACTTGACTCGACCTTGGTTCTCTGTTGGTCACCATCCTCCTTGGCTGCATCACTCTCCTTTTTTCACGCCGCTCATGGCGACTGATGTTTGTTGACGTAGATGGTGTAGACTGTGATGTTGAAGGGAATACAGATGGTATGTAGTCTGTTTGGTCATTGACCTTTGCTCCTGAATGAATGAATGAAAACGTTATTAACAGATTGCAGAATGGGTACAATACAGTACGGCTCAATACACACAATTGTTAAGGGGATGCAGACCAGAGAAAGACTTTCGTCTTGTTTACATCAGGGTCCCCCATGCGAGTTCTCTCTCTCTCTCTTGGATCAAATAACAAACTCAGCAAGGCCAACGGCTTCTCTGTTACAGTGGGTGACAATATTGTCACAAGGAAAGATGAAATTACCTACCTGGGTTCCATCCTAGAGGCAAATCTTTCCTGTGACAAAATGGCAACCAATGTAATAAAAAAAAGTCAACCAACGAACAAGATTCTTGTACCGGATCTCCTCTCTGGTAAACAAGAATACCCTGAAGACTCTGGCAGGAGCACTCATTCAAGGGTACTACGACTATGCTTGCACCTCATGGTACCAAAGCACCTCAAAAGCGCTAAAAACTAAATTACAAACATCACAAAACAAACTGGTCAGACTACTGCTTGACCTTACTCCTAGAACCCACCTCACCCCTGCCCACTTTGACTACCTAGGATGGCTTAGAGTAGACGACAGAGTACAGCAACTTGCAATGGGCCTGGTCTACAAGATACTGTACACTACACCACTAAGATACCCATGTACATGTCGAAATACTTCCCAAAGGTCAGTGAATACCACGACCACAACACCAGAGGGAGTTCCACAAATCATGTTCAACCCAGATTCGGCTCAAACAAGGGACTAAACACGTTTCGCAATTATTAAAATGATAATACTTTTATTAATATTAATTAGGCTACTGCTGGCCATTCATCAAGCGAGACATTGCTGATTGTTTATGTATTTTATAAGACAAGACTACAGCAGCCGTGTATCTTGGATGTAATGATTGATTGATTGATTGATTGATTGATTGATTGATTGAAAGAAAATTAACAGATTGCAGAATGGGTACAATACAGTACAGCTCAATAAACACAATTGTTAAAGGGATGCAGACCAGAGAAAGACTTTCGTCTTGTTTACATCAGGGTCCCCCATTTTCAATTCATCATAACATGACATACATGACATACAGATACAGTACTGCTACATCTATACATTTATGACATACCAGATTTACAAATACAGTACTGTTTGTGATACAAAAAGAGTCTAAAAAAGAGAGTATATGATAACGTTAGCACACTGTCGATGGCTCATTGATTTAACTGTAGCTACTGTACAGTAGCAAGCCAAGTTACTATGGGGGACCCTGATGTAAACAAGACGAAAGTCTTTCTCTGGTCTGCATCCCCTTAACAATTGTGTATATTGAGCTGTACTGTATTGTACCCATTCTGCAATCTGTTAAATAAAGTTTTCATTCATTCGTTCATTCACTTACCGATCTTTGTGCACCTTCTTAGTTCAAGTGTCGAATGAAGTTGGACGTTACGCATCTTCATCTGTGATCCTCGAACCGCACGTTTTGCATACTGCGATTCGTTTTTTGTTTATCACCGCATAGTTTTTATAACGAAACGCAACAATCTGGGTAGCATTTTACATTTCGCCGTGAACTCAGCTGTAACATTATTACTGACTGTGGATCGCTCGTGCTATCGCGCAACGTGATTGGTTGTTTCAAAACAAAGTGGGTCTGGGAAATGAAGTGTGGATTCGCGCAAAATGAATTAATATATATACATTTAATAACGTTAATTTTTAATCGTTGGGCATGGGGGGAGGTATCAAGTCTTTTCAAGTCAAGTGAAGTTGCGTAGCAACAACAGACAATAAGTTGACTCAGAATAACTCATGTACAAATGCCGATATGCCCTACTTTGTTTACTTGTTTATTGCACAATGTCGCTCTATTGGTTGGATTCTTATTATATATTATTACTATTGTATTATGCACATCGTTGCGGGCAATTTTATAAATAATTAAAAAAAATATAAATATTAGATAGGCTGGGAATCAAACCCCGGGCGTCGGCTTGAAAGGAATGGGGATAAACCACTAGACCACGGTACTAGACAAAATATATCATTATAAATAGAGCCCACCTAGCTATCTACACAAAATATATACATTGACTGCTCCATTCGACAGGTTTTAACTGGTTAATTATTTTATTCAGCAACATTGCTTTAGACATGGTATGGTATTTATTTTAGACAACAAAACATACAGATCGTTATACAGTATACTGTGTAGGACGTTGTAGCGTCCGTCTAATGACTTTGCGCCTCCTGGCGGCATAAAATAGAACAGCAGCCTGGGTTCCTAATTCATTTCCACGTGATATAACCGTGCTCACGTCGCGGCAAAGCGCCCAGGAAAACTAAAAGCTTCATCTGTACATGTGAATCAGTAAAAGTTGCGGGACGCCCAGATGTTTCCACGATAGAAAGCTCGCGTGGATCCCATAATAGGCTCACTTAATACAGCGTTTTTAAAATCACGCGACATTTTCAGGGTCGCGAGCCGACCTTTTCCCCTAGTTTTCGATGATGGAATTGATTTAGGAAAAGCTTCGGCACGCCGAGAGGTCCCCGTGGATTTAATCTCACGAGGATCGGGGCAATATTCGGCCCGTGGGAACAGTTACGGGTTAATACAATGTTCAGAGTGCAGAGGGGAAAATATGCTGAGTGTTTTCCTCTCAGCCCCGTTTTAAACTTTTAGGGTGTGGCACTGTGGCAGTCAGCTCGAATCTGATTGGCTAGGATCGGATTTGGACTCTATAATGCTGGAAGCCTGGAGAAAGAGACCTACCATCTGCCTCCTCTCCTGCTGCAGTGAGCATAGTGAGGCTGACAGTGTGTTAGAGGGAGTGAGAAGGAGAAGAGGGAGACATTTAATGTAAACTATATTAATTTTTTTTTTTTTTTTTTCATATTTCATATTTCATATTTGATATTAATTCATATTTTAATATTAGGGAGGCATGGCTTCCGTTGGCTTCCATAAGGATTCGCCACTGCTTGTACGCATTCTGCAATCTGTTAAATAAAGTTTTCATTCATTCATTCATTCACTCTATCAGTGATGGCTGTTGGAATGTAGCTCAGTTATTTAACATTTATTTGAACCAAAACAAACAATGTGGGCAATTAATTGAGAGAAATGTGCTCGTCATTAAAATATGTTGTTATATAGAATAAACCATTGCACCCAGTGCCGTCTGGGAGAAATGCGAGGCCCTGTGCAAGATTTAAACGTGAGCCCCCCCCCCCCTAAAGGTAAAAAAATGTAAAATTGCAAATTAAAAATATTTGCATACAGTCAACGTATTCTTAAATTATAGCACTGCCCGAGGCTGGGCATATGATACAGTCAACGTATTCTTAAATAATAGCGCTGCCCGAGGCATGTAAGCAAAACTAGATTTTAGGTCTGTGATGGAAAGTGATTGTTAACATTCTATTTATTTATATTTTTATAAAAAAAAAATATATATATAATTAAAAAAAACGTTTATTTTTTTTTCTTCTCGCGAGGCCCCCTTTCTCGCGAGGCCCTGTGCGACCGCACTGCTCGCACGCGCCTAGCGGAGGCCCTGATTGCACCTACCAGTTATTTTACAGACGACGCGTCACATCCTCACACACTCTCACAGCAGCATGATTCACTTCATCGGGTGGAGTGGGATGATGGTCCGGGTCATCGAGTGGAGTGGGATGATGGTCGGGGTCATTGGGTGGAGTGGGATGATGGTCGGGGTCATCGGGTGGAGTGGGATGATGGTCGGGGGCATCGGGTGGAGTGGGATGATGGTCAGGGTCATCGGGTGGAAGTGGGATGATGGTCGGGGTCATCGGGTGGAGTGGGATGATGGTCGGGGTCATCGTGGGGAAGTGGGATGATGGTCGGGGTCATCGGGTGGAGTGGGATGATGGTCAGGGTCATCGGGTGGAGTGGGATGATGGTCGGGGTCATCGTGGGGAAGTGGGATGATGGTCGGGGTCATCGGGTGGAGTGGGATGATGGTCGGGGTCATCGGGTGGAAGTGGGATGATGGTCGGGGTCATCGGGTGGAGTGGGATGATGGTCGGGGTCATCGGGTGGAGTGGGGTGATGGTCAGGGTCATCGTGGGGAAGTGGGATGATGGTCGGGGTCATCGGGTGGAGTGGGATGATGGTCAGGGTCATCGGGTGGAGTGGGATGATGGTCGGGGTCATTGTGGGGAAGTGGGATGATGGTCGGGGTCATCGGGTGGAGTGGGATGATGGTCGGGGTCATCGTGGGGAAGTGGGATGATGGTCGGGGTCATCGGGTGGAGTGGGATGATGGTCGGGGTCATCGGGTGGAGTGGGGTGATGGTCAGGGTCATCGGGTGGAGTGGGATGATGGTCGGGGTCATCGGGTGGAGTGGGATGATGGTCGGGGTCATCGGGTGGAGTGGGATGATGGTCGGGGTCATCGTGGGGAAGTGGGATGATGGTCGGGGTCATCGGGTGGAGTGGGATGATGGTCGGGGTCATCGGGTGGAGTGGGATGATGGTCGGGGTCATCGGGTGGAGTGGGATGATGGTCGGGGTCATCGGGTGGAGTGGGATGATGGTCGGGGTCATCGGGTGGAGTGAATGGGATGATGGTCGGGTGGAGTGAGATGATGGTCAATTGTTGGGTGAAATAGCAGGGAAAGGTGAGCCTCCTCTCTGTGCCATGTTGTGCAGCACATGCCCTGATCATTCAGCCTGCCAGCAGATGCATCAAAGCATCCCCATCGCAGCCCAATGGTGCGCCGAGTGGCTGAGCGTGGATCATTGGAACACCTCTGGGGGAATGAGGTGAGGAGCCGGTGCCTGAGCAGGCTGTCCTCTATCAATATCATAAAGCATGTTGCATTTTTATTTATTTTATGTCATTTTTATTTGTCCTTTATTTATTTGTATTTATTTATGTACAGGGCATACTATTTAAACCCGGTTTTGCCAAGCATGCGGTGTATCTAAAAGCAATCCTGTGATTACTAACCAAATTCGTAAATATTTATAACATTCGACAATTTCAATTTGAGAAGCATGTTGAGAACCCATGGTTAGATGGTCAGTGAAATAACAAGAAGAAGCCAGCCGTCAGCCAAACCTTACCGTTCTCAGAGTGAATGAGTCATGGGGTGAGCCAGGCCGCACCCGCATCAGAAATTATTTGGACATTTATGGACTGAAAATACTTTCGATTAACAAAAGTAAATTAATTCTCAGATGGTGCCCTTATTGCAATATGAGTGCAGTCAATTGCGCCGATTACATTTGGAAAACCGGACATTGCTGCAAATTGCCTTCTTCTGAACCTGTTCACCCACAGTGTAACAGTGAAACACACAGCCCGTGGAAGCGTGAGAACGGCAGCCAGTTTCCTTTTGCCGCCTATGTTAACTAATTCAACCGTTCATACCAGCTGTGTCATGGTGTAGAGCTCCACGGCCGGCTCGCCATCTGCAGTGATGTCATATACCAGATAAAAAAAAACATGAAAACTGGATAGATAAATAAACATGTTATTAAGGTCTTAACACAATGGCGCCCAAGGACGTATTTATCCGTGTTTCGATTCCAACGGTTGTGGACAGAGGCACGGATAAATCTGTGGCAAGTTGTTATTGCTTTTATTCCATTTTAATAACCTATTCAAGGTCGCAGAGCGGCACTGCAGATCTACCCTACTCTATGAATTCGAGAAGGTGCAATACCGGCCAGATCCTCTTAGGGGCGCTATCGCGATAATGCAGTGTTCCCTGTGGCCGAACGGTGGATTTTTTTTTTTTTTTTTTTCTTCTTTCTTCCCCTCCTTTTTCCCGATTTTTCTCCCATCCCACCCTTCCTGGTTGTTGTGTACTTTCCCCTACTGTTGGTCCGGGAGACCGGAGACTGTCACATGCTTTCCTCCGACACATGTGCAGCCTGGGGCAGGCCAACCTGGCCGCGCAGGTTCTCACCGGGGAGAGTGTAGCGTGTGGGAGGCCACACTATCTCTCCTCAGATCCAACCCTCGCTGAGCAGGCGCCCCGACCGAACTGTAGGGGTCGCTGTCCACAACGCCCAGGACCCACCCTTCAGCTTCCCACCCCCTGATACAGCCAATTGTATCAGCGTGAGAGGACAGCCAAGCTGATAGCAACGCCGGGAGCTGGATTCGAACAGGCGAATCCTAGTGTCTCCCAGTGTTGGTGACGAACGTAATCTACGTGCGCCACCTGCCCCCCGGACTCTTTTTTTTAAAGTTTCCAGTAGCAGGTTTCTGGATGTGTAGCATGTAGCTTGGAGTACATTTTGCATCGCAGATTTCACCATGCAATAAGGGGATTTATCATCAGCCAATGGACATATCGATCTACCAGATGGCGATCGATAACGGGGAAATGCTCGGGGACATCCCACCGGACCACGGTAAGATCTTTTTCACGTAAAGTACATCCCGATCGGGCCTTGTTTGATAGCCATCCAGGCGTTCGGCCTAGGAGGCTAATGAGGCTAACGCGGTTATTGGTGATCAATAATCAGAAACGACGTCCCCCGCCCCCCCCCCCCCTTTCATGTATACATGCGTGAGGATCGTACCGATCATATGCAGTTTGAGTTTTAACAGGAGCGTATCTATAACCGAAATGCCAATGGATTTAACGTTATTAGCTATTAGCCCTGTATCTCGGCTTCCAGGAAATATACTAGACCAAATCCGGTATAAAGCTTATATTCACGGCGCTATAAAATGAGAACCTATTGATGAAAATCTTTTTTCTTTAAGCCATTTTGAAGGGACGGTTTACGGACTCAATTGACAATGAGAATGGACAGATAGCAATACTATAAAGTATAGATTTAGCTCTACAAACAGCCCCACGTTTGTTTACATTCCCCGGTCCTCTTGAGATTAATTAGACTCATCCCAATGGCCCCGAATGTGTTAATATGGTTGTAATTGTATGAAATGGTTAGGATGTTCTTTGTCAATTAAATCTGTTTGGTTTGTCAAATACATTTTATGGTTCAGCACCAATTTTGTAGGCTAGTTGTAGTTGTATTTTTTAATTGTTATTTATTTACATTATTATGATATATTTTATTATTATTATTATTATTATTATTATTATTATTATTATTATTATTATTATTATTATTATTATTATTATTATTATTATTATATATTATTTAATTTTACTTGGGGTGAAGAGAGGAGGAGGGAAAGCAGAGAAAGACACACAAACACACAGAGGTGGGGTTGTGGGCGAGCTAATGGAGAGACAATGCAAGGTGATAGAGAGAGATACAGCAGAGAGACATTTTCTCTCTCTGAGACAGGTATAAACAGTGACAGAATGGTTTAAAATCATGGATTTTAAATGTCCAAGAGTTACCAAGCTCTTGATTTTTAACCCATGATAAAGATCAGCTCTGTGATTATGAAAGAGCTGCGAAGCACTGGCGATTTTACCACTGGGGCACCAGGGGCACGTGCCCCCCCTGAAATCTCAGGTGCCCCTGAGGTGCCACCCCAGTTTAAATTGTTTTTATTTATATATATTTTTTGTAATACTTTTTTTTATAAAGTAAAAGTCTGATGTTTTCCTTTATAAATAGGCTATTTAGCCTATTATTAAACGAAATTAAACAAAAAGTCTTAAAAGAAGTGTATGTTTGATCGCTGATTGGTGTTTGAATTTGTTTGGTTTGAATTTGTTATTACGTAATTGGTCACGTTGAGTTGATGGGTAGTCAGAGCGTGACTGCGTGAGTGAGCGCGAAAAGTACAATTTATAGAAGGTCCGTCTGTCACCATCAGGGACGGTAAAATAAAACACAAGGAGACGGACATAAAAAAATTGACATACGAAAATGGTGGGGCAGGGGCACTTCTTCACGGCTTCCTCCAATGCTTCCTCCTGGTCCTCCAACATCTAACAGAGAAACCAGCACCTCTGAAGAGCTTTCGGTAAGGCGCCATGAAGTCTGCCAAGAAGCGCCCGGTGCAGGTGCATCTGTTAATGCAGCAGAACTTGCAGAAGCTAACGCGGCAGGTTAGCCATCAATGATCCACACCGTTAAATTATCTCGGGACTGAGCAACCCAAACAAATGGTTTTACAACCATACCCTGCCAGCATTTTTAGCGGTAGGAAACGGTCATTTGTAGCTACTTGGTTCCATAACAGAGACTGACTCGAGTACAGTGAAAATGCTGATGCAGCTTTTTGTTTCTGCTGCCGGAATTTCTATGCTAGCGGTATAGCACCAATTGGAGACTGGATGGTTTGAAGTTGCAAAAGAGTTTTTCAAGACGCGAAAATGTACAACTGAGTGGAAGGACGCATCCTGAGGAGGTTCAGTGCCACTCGCCCCCTCCAACTCTTCTAATAGTAAGTCATAATGTTTAATTTAAGCCAGCCTTGGCCCTTATTATTATTAACCCTTTACCGGTCACTTCTTGAAATACCTGGAAATTCACAATTTCAACTCTAGAATGTTATTTTGGTGCCATTTCAAAAGTTATCTACAATAAAAAAAAAATAAAAAAAAGATTTCCCCTGTAAATTAAGGTTAACCGAAGTGTCTGTGAACAGGCACTCGACCGGTACCCTAAAAATGTGGGGGCTATGGGGCATATTTTTCCTTAGGGGGCATATCTATGAAACTTGGCAGGCTGATTCATAACATAAAATTAATTATAAAATGTATTGGGAGTTTTCTTGAATTTGCCTTGCCATGGCAACAGTAGCCGATAAAGGCCCAAAGAAGAATAGCGGACAAAACTATATAACTACATGGTACTACAGGATACTACATGATACTACATGGTACTACATGATACTACATGGTACTACAGGGTAATACATGGTACTACATGGTACTACAGGGTACTACAGGGTACTACACAGGGAAATACAGGGTACTACATGGTACTACAGGGTACTACATGGTACTACATGGTACTACAGGGTACTACATGGTACTATATGGTACTACAGGGTACTACAGGGTACTACAGGGTACTACACAGGGAAATACAGGGTACTACATGGTACTACAGGGTACTACATGGTACTACATGGTACTACAGGGTACTACATGGTACTATATGGTAATACATGGTACTACATGGTACTACAGGGTACTACAGGGTACTACAGGGTACTACACAGGGAAATACAGGGTACTACATGGTACTACAGGGTACTACATGGTACTACAGGGTACTACATGGCAATACAGGGTACTACATGGCAATACATGGTACATGGCAATACAGGGTACTACATGGCACTACATGGTACTACAGGGTACTACTACATGGCACTACATGGTAGTGGTAATACCCTAAGTGTGACTGACTAGATGCATCGGGCATATGTCTAAAAATGGACACTATGTCAATTCACCTGAAGGGGCATATGACCGTTTATGGCTTCACCACTTTTTTGCTAACAACAAATCCTGATTTCACTAATCCTATGCAAAAAACACATATCCCATCCTTTACAATGATTGTTCAACTGCAAAAATGAGTAAATGTGATCAATTCACTATGACTTGTTGAGGAAATAATGGATTTTGAAGAGTAGAAGCAGGTGCAAAAATTTGCATTTTTTTGCTGTGGTGAAAAGAAGGAAGTTGCAAATCCCCAGGGTCTATTCTGATTGGTCAGATGGGATGGTGACAATATTTGTGTCATAGCCTGACCTGTGCTGATTGGCTGGAAGAAGTTTTTTTCATAGATTAAAGATCTCCCCCTCTCCCACCTGGCTAAATATATTGTATGGGGAAGTGGCCAAAAATGGTTACTAGGCCGGTAAAGGGTTAAGAATACTTTGACTTGTTAAGCTCCATATTATTAAGAATACTTTGACTTGGGGAGCTCCAGTAGCTCACCACGTACCTCGAGCGCTATTTCGGCGCCGGGGACAACCGTGCTCGTCACGGATCTGGGGTTTAGCGAGTTCGAATCCCGGACTGCAGCCGTGCCTTTCCCAGAGTGTCTTCCCCCCCATCTGAACCCCTTCAGCCTGTTTCTGTCGGTCATCCTTGACCAGAATAAAATGCGATAAACGCAAAAAAGAGCCAGGGGAATGGCCAAAGTTTAAAAAAAAAAAGAATACTTTGACTTGTTAAGCCCAGCCTCTGGCTATAATTTATTATTAAGAATACTTTGACTTGTTAAGCCCAGCCTCTGGCTATAATTTATTATTAAGAATACTTTGACTTGTTAAGCCCAGCCTCTGGCTATAATTTATTATTAAGAATACTTTGACTTGTTAAGCCCAGCCTCGGGCTATAATTTATTAAGAATACTTTTGACTTGTTAAGCCCAGCCTCTGGCTATTATTATTAAGAATACTTTGACTTGTTAAGCCCAGCCTCGTATATTTATTATATGGCTATCATATATTTATTGATGGCAATGGTGATAGTTGTACTGTACCTACTTAAATATGCGTAGGCTTGTCACTTGTGGTTTCGTTTCGCCGATGCTCTGACACGGTGCTACTCAGTGTGTGTGTGTGTGCGCGAGTGTGTTTGTGTGTGAGAGAGAGAGAGACAGTCTTATCTCTTATGCGCACTCATGTTTTGAAATGTGTGTTGGTTTACGGGAAATTCGTTTTCTGAAGCCTATATTTTATGTCACTGTTTGAGTTCTTGAATGGGAAAGTCAAGTCAAGTCAAGAGTTTTAATTGTCACGGCATACAAGTATACAATGAAATGCGGGTGGTCTTGCCCGCGACGATGTGCAATACAGTGGTACAACATATAATAGAATCCAATAAAAAAACAACCTTGTGCAATAAACAGGTAACAGGTAACATGGTGTGACATCTCGGTATCTGTACATAGTTATTTACAGAGCATATAGGACATGCTAGGTAGCTTTAGTAGTGCAATACACTGTTCCTGTTGTTATACTAGTTTAAAGTGGCCTTTCCTCTTGGCCATAAGTGTGCGTGTGTGCGGCATGAGTGTGTGCCCGCTCTTGTTAAAGTGTTAAAGTGGCTGCTAGTGAGACAGGGGCGTAGCTGGGGGGGGGGGGGGGGGGGGGGGTAGCTTAGGATGATTCCAAGGGCCCAGCACTGGGGGGGGGCCCAAACTTTTTTTTTTTTTTTTTTTTTTTACTAGGCATCACTCAGGTGTATTATTGATGCTCTCATTGATACTATGTTTGTTTCTGAAGTGTGTGTGTGTGTGTGTGTGTGTGTGTGTGTGTGTGTGTGTGTGTGTGTGTGTGTGTGTGTGTGTGTGTGTGTGTGTGTGAGATATATAGAGAGAGGGGGGGCTTTGGTAGACTATTGCATTGGTCCATTCATTGAAGATGAACGCAATGCGACATCCTTTACTAGGCTCACCCACCAACAGTACAGGTGCTGAACTGCTGATCCGAATGTATAGGTAAAAACCATATTATGCGTTTTCATCAATAAAAAAATGGCAAAAAGAAATTCCGCTCGCATTCACTTGGGGGCCTACAAATACATTCTTTCATGGGGCCCAGAATCTGGAGCTACACCCCTGAGCGTGCACAGCGTGCGTGTCGTGTGTGTGCTTGTGTGTGGATAGTTCAGTGTTCTGTGTTCAGTAGTTCAGTGTTCTGTGGCACTCAATGTTCATTGTTCAAGGCTCTGATGGCCTGGGGGAAGAAGCTGAGCCTAAGCCTCTCCGTCCTAGTGGCTGGGGTTCGCAGGCGTCTGCCTGACCTCAGCAGCTGGAACAGGCTGTTATTGGGGTGGTGGGGGTCTTTCATTATCCTGCAGGCTCTGGATTTGCACCTCTTGTATGCCCCCCGCTGTTACCATATGCCCCTGTTAGATTGGTTCTGGTGCTGACTCTGGTCTGACAGCAGTGGAGGCAATACAATATTATGTATGAACCAATGTGTACCTTGCATTCATGCAAATACTTGAATCCCTTTCATGTCATGGGGCAACTTGATAATTGAGTGAGAAAACACTTGTTTAAAATACTTTTTGTTTGATTTGTAACCAGTTGGTGGCAGTACAATATTTGAAACGATGCATGTACCTTTCACTCACATGCAAATACTTGAATTAATATGAATGAATAATTTCATGCCATGGCCCATGGGGAAACTTGATAGTGATACAATTAATTGAGTTTATTATTAATTAAATTTATTGAGTGATAAAACACTTTAAAATACTTGTACAGCACTACAATGGCTAACATGTTTTAGGTTGGTTAGACAGCCCTTGGGTGAACAATTATTGTTGTAATTAGGAATCTCTTTTGTAATGTCTATCAATATAATTACATTTCTATTTCTGTTTTAATTTTATTTATTCTATTTTATCTCTATTGTCTTGTCATTATTGCAATGCGTTTCTGTCCTGTGATGTCTTATGTATTATTATTATTATTATTGTGTTGTTGTGTCTTTCATGTGAAAAAAAGAGACTTGTACAGCAGTGGTGCCAATAAAATATTTTCTATGGGTCACTATAGGGTCACATCCTCCCGATCATCATCACGGGACGTCCGCTGTTACAGTTGGGGTAAGTGTGCTGGACCCATGTGCAGAGTTGAATGGATGAGTCGGAAACGATGGTTGCTCTTTCACAATTAACAATGTTCTTTATTTGTGAAACAACGGAGCATAGGAAGGCATGTAGCAATAAATTATACAGGTGAGACGCGTAGTCTCCACAACCTGGTATAACGTAACAAAGAAAAGGCGAGACGAAACAAATTCCGCAAACGTCTAAATACAAAAACAAACACTTTGAAAAGGGGAAAAGAAATGGGAGACAGTAGTCTCCAAAAACGAGATAGCAGTATAATCCAAACTGAATGATGTTTGCAGGGCACACATCAACACAGTAAATATACTTTATCATAACACGAGTACAATATAAGTAAAGCACGACACCGACCGCGGTATCACAATTAACCTCCAAGAGGGAGCGATAACAAATGCTTCTGGAAGAGTACTCACGTCTGTGATCAGTGAACAACTGACAAAGTAACAGCATACCAGGGGAACATTATGAAGGGAGGCAAACAATACACAGTGTAACGTTCGGGAGACTATCATCCTTAGGATTGTCTCCCACTGTCTACCTGGGTCACTCCTGTTGTTATTGTTCACCTTGTATGTCACCACTGATTGCTGTCATCACTAATTGTCTGTCACACCTGGGTGCTGTCATTGGCTGTCAGCCTGCTGCTCCTCATTGACAGCGTGGAATGTTGAGAATGTGACGTATTTAACATTTGCTCTATTCCTTGTTCTTTGCTAGAGCTTCACCTAATTCTACGGACGTACCTACCGCTGGACAAGCACAGACAGATATTCTTCTCCCTGTTATTGTTTATGCTTTTCCCCTGTTAATAAACAGTTCTACTGTTTTGTTATAGTAATACATTCTCCGTCTCGTTCTTCTACCTCGACAACTTGGAAGTCACTTACCCGTTCGTAACAGAAGCTCTAGCCATCATGACTTCCAACGAGGAGATACGGGACGAGATGGTGAGCCTACGGGACCAGCTCAGGATCATGATGGAGCGGCAGATGGCAGTCGGTGTCGAGCTGGGTCGACTGGGAGATGTTTCCCTGGCTTCTCAGGAGACGGCGGAGACAGCGTTGGCGGCGGTGAGCCAGGCCCGCTCTACGACATCAACGAGGATATCCACAGCCGGAGGAGCATCATCGATCGGCGGGGAAGGCGAGCGGGGGTATCCGGTGGATCGGGAGGACTACCGAGAGCCACGTCTGCCGGCGCCGGAGCGCTATGGAGGGGCTCCTACCGGCTGCCGTGAGTTTATCGCCCAGTGCTCTCTCATTTTTCAACTACAGCCGCGTACTTTCCCCAGTGATGTGGCTCGGGTAGCCTATATTATAACTCTCCTCACGGGTCGTGCTCTCTCTTGGGCCACAGCGGAGTGGGAGAGTGGGTCTGTGGTCTGCCGCGACGCGGATGCCTTCGCCCTGGAGTTGCGCCGTGTATTCGATACCTCCAGGGTGATTTCCATTTACGAGGCCGGCAGTCGACTTATGTCCTGCCGGCAGGGCATTCGCGCCGTAGCAGACTACGCCATAGATTTCCGTATTGTGGCTCGGGAGGCGGACTGGCCTGAGGTTCCCTGCTGTGTCCATTTTTTGCATGGTCTCTCCACTCGCATGCAGGACGAGCTGGCTACGCGGGAGCTACCCGAACGCCTGGATCTATTGATTAACATGGCCATTCGGTTAGATAATCGTCACCGGGAGAGGGGACGCGAGAGGGAGGCTTCGTCACAGGTACTCTTCCGTCCCTCTCCTAGTGTCGATCGGCCAGCATACCAGCCAATGAGAGAGCACCGGGGCGATGACGAGCCCATGCAGCTGGGAGCGTTGAACCTCTCTGAAGCGGAGAAACAGAGGCGGGTCAACGAGAAGCGCTGTTTTCATTGTGGCCGCACGGGGCATCGCTTCGCCGCCTGTCGGGGCTCGGGAAACGCAGGAGCCCGCTAGGCCTGGGGAAGGTGCTAGCAGGTGGGCATGTCTCTCCGGTCATAAACGTTCACGACTCACATACTTTTTTTGATGTCACTGTCAGGTGGGGGGATTCTTCTACAACGACCAAGGCTTTAGTGGATTCGGGGGCTGCGGGCAACTTGATTCATGTGGGGGTGGCTCTAGAATGGGGGGTTCCTTTAGAGACACTAGAGGTGCCCATCCCTGTCCGTTCGCTGGACGGCCGACCGCTTGGTTGTGGATTTGTTACCCAGCGCACCGGGAAACTGTGGGTTCGGGTGGCGGGTAGCGAGGGGGAATATTTGAACTTTTTTGTTGTTATGTCTCCTCATTCCGACATTGTTTTAGGCCACCCCTGGCTTGTGCTGCATAATCCTCGTATTAATTGGGCTACGGGTGAACTCTCCATGGGAAGCGGCGTCAGCGCTGACGCTGGCGTGAGTTCATCCGTCCCTCCCCCCCTCCCTCTTTTGTCTCTCTCCAGGTTGACGGTGGACGTTGCAGATTCTTTATTATCCCCCAACCCCGATTTGGCAGGTGTTCCTGCGGTCTATTGTGACCTGGCGGACGTTTTTAGTAAAACGCGTGCTAAAGCACTACCGCCTCATAGACCTTACGACTGCACCATTGATCTTCTACCCGGCGCTTCTCCGCCCCGGGGACGGATGTTCTGTCTCTCCCGCCCTGAGACAGTGTCCATGAACACTTACATTCGAGAGGCATTGTCCGCGGGGCATATCCGACCGTCCACATCCCCTGCAGGCGCTGGCTTCTTTTTTGTGGCTAAAAAAGATGGTGATCAGCGGCCGTGCATAGATTATAGGGGGTTGAATGACGTTTCCATCAAGAACCGTTATCCTTTACCGCTCATGGACACCGCCTTTGAGTGCTTACAGGGGGCACAGGTCTTTTCTAAACTTGACTTACGTAATGCATACAACTTGGTCAGGATTAGAGAAGGGGACGAGTGGAAAACTGCATTTAATACTCCTAATGGGCATTATGAGTATTTAGTCATGCCTTTTGGTTTAGCTAATGCTCCAGCAGTTTTCCAAGCCCTGGTCAACGACGTGCTGCGGGATCTAATTGGGGTGTCAGTGTTTGTATATTTGGATGACATCCTTATTTTTTCTCGCGATATGGTGCAACACCAACTGCACGTTCGTGAGGTGCTTCAACGTCTCCTTAAGCATCAACTGTTTGTTAAGGCTGAGAAGTGTGTGTTTCACACTGACACCGTTTCCTTCCTGGGCTTTGTGTTGACGAAGGGCGATCTTCGCATGGATCCAGCCAAGGTGAGTGCAGTCTTGGATTGGCCACGGCCTTCGTCGCTCAAGGAGTTACAACGGTTTTTGGGCTTTGCAAATTTTTACAGGCGCTTTATTCGCAATTTTAGCGCCTTAGTCAATCCATTAACCGCTCTCACTAAGTCCTCTCTCCCTGGCTTTGAATGGTCGCCTAGGGCAGAGTCGGCCTTCTGCGACCTCAAACGTCGATTTACCTCCGCCCCTGTACTGATCCGTCACGACACAGAGGCTCCGTTCATTGTGGAGGTGGATGCCTCTGACACCGCGGTGGGGGGGGTAATCTCGCAGAGATGTTTAAAGGATGGTAAGGTGCATCCTTGTGCCTTCTTTTCGCGCCGGCTGTCTCCGGCCGAGCGTAACTACGACGTGGGTAATCGGGAGTTATTGGCAATCAAATTGGCATTGGAGGAATGGAGACATTGGTTAGAGGGGGCGGCACATCCTTTCATTGTTTGGACTGACCATAAGAACTTGGCTTACATCCAAGGGGCTAAACGCCTTAACGCTCGCCAGGCCAGGTGGGCGTTATTCTTCACTCGATTTCGGTTTACCATCTCCTATCGACCCGGTTCCAAGAACGTCAAGCCTGACGCCCTGTCACGTCAGTTTGATCTTCCGGGTCGAGAGGAGAAGCCCCACCCTATTGTTCCACAGGCCTTGATTTTGGCACCCGTGTCATGGGGCATAGATAGGGTGGTGAGGTCGGCTCAGGCACGGGAGCCCGATCCCGGTGGGGGTCCTCCGGGTCGGATGTATGTGCCCAAGGCGGCACGCTCACGCCTGCTGCAGTGGGCGCATACATCCTCTCTCACCGGCCACCCTGGGGCCACCAGAACCCTGGAGTTTATCCGTAGGAGGTTTTGGTGGCCGACAGAGGGGGGGGATACACGCTCCTTTGTGGCGGCCTGTCCGGTGTGCGCGCGCAGTAAGACCTCTCGCCGTGCGCCGGCGGGTCTCCTCCGACCGCTTCCTATTCCCAAGCGTCCCTGGTCGCACATATCCCTGGATTTTATTTCCGGTCTTCCCTTATCGGATGGGTTCACTGCCATCCTGGTGGTGGTGGACCGGTTCTCCAAGGCGGCCCACTTCATTCCCCTTCCCAAGCTCCCCTCGGCCCGGGAGACGGCTGACCTTGTGGTGCAGCACGTCTTTCGGGTTCATGGGCTTCCAGTGGATATTGTGTCCGACCGGGGTCCTCAGTTCGCCTCCAGGTTCTGGAAGGCGTTCGCCGCCGGTCTGGGCGCCTCCGTCAGCCTGTCGTCTGGGTTCCATCCGCAGACGAACGGGCAGACGGAGCGTGTCAACCAGGACCTGGAGGGCGTTCTGAGGTGCTACGTTGCTGGGTGTCCGGCGACGTGGAGTAGGAGGTTGGCCTGGGCTGAGTATGCGCATAATACCCTCCTCTCCTCCTCTACTGGTATGTCTCCCTTTCAGTGTCAATATGGTTTTCAACCTCCTCTGTTTCCCGAACAGGAGCAGGAGGTGGAGGTGCCGTCGGCCCAGGCACATGTGGCTCGCTGTCGCAGGACGTGGAGCAGAGTGCGGACGGCGCTGCAGAAGGCCTCGGTTAAGGCTCAGCGGCAAGCTAACCGCAAGCGTCGTCCGGCTCCGGTTTTCCGTCCGGGACAGCGGGTTTGGCTTTCCACTCGTGATCTCCCTCTCCGGGTGGAGTCCAGGAAGCTGGCTCCTCGCTTTATAGGGCCCTTTAAAGTGGTACGTCGGGTGAATCCTATGGCTTACAGGCTACGTCTTCCGGCCTCTATGAGGGTCCATCCGACGTTTCATGTGTCCCTGTTGAAGCCATTCCTCTCATCGCCCTTGTCCCCGCCACTCCCTGCGGTTCCTCCGCCCCGCATTATTGACGGTCAGCCTGTCTATACGGTGCGGAGAATCCTGAGTTGTAGGCGGAGGGGTAGGGGGTTTCAGTTCTTGGTGGATTGGGAGGGGTACGGGGTAGAAGAGCGTTCTTGGGTGACTCAACGGGACATATTAGATCCCAGCCTGATCGATGATTTCCGGCGGCTGCATCCCGAGGCCCCTAGGTGAACGTCAGGTGCCGTTCGTCGGGGGGGGATACTGTAACGTTCGGGAGACTATCATCCTTAGGATTGTCTCCCATTGTCTACCTGGGTCACTCCTGTTGTTATTGTTCACCTTGTATGTCACCACTGATTGCTGTCATCACTAATTGTCTGTCACACCTGGGTGCTGTCATTGGCTGTCAGCCTGCTGCTCCTCATTGACAGCGTGGAATGTTGAGAATGTGACGTATTTAACATTTGCTCTATTCCTTGTTCTTTGCTAGAGCTTCACCTAATTCTACGGACGTACCTACCGCTGGACAAGCACAGACAGATATTCTTCTCCCTGTTATTGTTTATGCTTTTCCCCTGTTAACACTTTGACTGCCGGGAGCCGTCTTTAGACGTCTTTGCTGGCGATGCTAAAGTTGCCGGGGGACGCTGTACAGCGTCCTTATATCAATATTTCAAAAATCTGCGATCGGATCCATAATCTGCCTCCGCTGGCCTGAGAACCACCAGCAGGACCCACTGAGCTCTCTGGCGGTTCAGGAGCGCCATCTGGTGGCCGATCGCGCAACTGCTTAACAGGAAGCGCAGTAGAGGTTTTGCTGGTCGGCCCTATTGCTTCCGGGCACTCGGTATTGGTTCCGGCATTCTAGCTCGTCACTCTACATAGCGATCGATTGCCAATAACTCGATAAACAACATGATTTGGACGTATATACCATTATACAAGCTGGAGATGGACCGGGTAATAATATATCCCATAATGATAAAATTTCTACTCGACGATGATCGCCCAACGGCGCGCGGAGACTGGGGTGAGTTTCAGCGTGTAACGTTACCATCTTCGATACTAACTGCTTTTATCAACATTTGACCCACATTAGATGATTGGTATAACGCTGCCCACGGAATTATAAACGCCCCCTCGCCCATCCGGTCAACATCAGATGACGTGTAGTAACTTCTAGAAGTACGTCTAGTTGGAATTTTTTATATCGCGCTGATTGCCATCAAACTGTATTTCATCATCAATATAATGCATTTGGGGCTATATATCACGTTCTGGAGAAAGTTGCAGAAAGAGATGAAAACATACTTATACATTAGACCATACTTTACTATGAATATGTGAATGAAAAAGTTTAACGTTGCTACACAATGAACAATACATATAGGACTTTGAATGGGCCCTAATAATGGCAATGTAGCAATAGAATTAAAAAAGTTATAGCCCTGCAAAGAAGGGGACTTTCTCCATAGACAAATAGCGCTGGCAATCTATGGTATATCATTAATTTAACCCAAGGCAACCAAAGTGTTAATAAACAGTTCTACTGTTTTGTTATAGTAATACATTCTCCGTCTCGTTCTTCTACCTCGACAACTTGGAAGTCACTTACCCGTTCGTAACAACACAGCAGGCGTTAATCAGAGCAATCAAGACAATTAGGATAGAGGAAATGGTGAAATACTCCAGGGCGACGCCAGGGCTTTTGCTCCCAGGTGAGGGCAAAAACCCCAAACGTCACAGTCCGCTACTCCGGTCATCACCACGAGACAGCCACTCTCAGGGAGACGGGACAGGTGTTAGACAGTTCGCGTGATTGTGATGGGCGGACATAGCAATAGATACATGTGGTAAGCATATATGTGAATAGAATAAATATATGTAGTAAGCATATTATGTGAATAGAATAGAAGTACTTAACCAAGCAATGAACTTAACGTTGACGGACCACGGCATGGACAGAAGACGGTAAGAAGCTGATCCATGGCCTCGGCGGTGTACGTAGAACAGTCACTGCAATCTTGGCCAAGACCCCGTGACCCATTAAATACATGTAGTGAGCATATGCATACATGGTGACAGTAGAATCAAAGTATAAAAGAAAATTGTGAAATTGAGTAATAGATAGAACTAAGAACTACTGCAAGCGTATGTATACAGGATGAGATACAAGACAATAGCTCAGGGCCGTATGCCCCGGGGGGCAGGAGAAACCACTCAAAATTGGTCAGGGCAGAGCAGGTAAGGTTCAGCGCTGTAGGCCAGACAGAAGGCGGTATGAAGATGATGGGACCGGTTGTGACAGAGACAGAGGTAAAAAAGGTTCTCCCATGTCTGCAGAAAAGCAGACATGGGAGCAAATAGACATCTTGACTAAACTAGACAGATTAATCTAAGGCTCAGTCCCTGACCAGGTGAGATCAGGGTAGGTTGAATGAGAGAGAAGAGATGGGTCTTAAGCAGGGATTTAAAACAGTTTCAATACTCATTTCCCGCAATATCGATACTTTCTGCAATATCGATACCAGCTGGCGTTCTCGCAGTCTTCTCTCCTACAGCAAGTTGTTGACACATGCACACACGCTGCTGGGCATTGCCCCTCCCCCTCCCCTCACAGAGTGTCTTGTCAACACAACTCGGCTCTCACTTGCTCCAAGTGCAGAGCCTCGACAGCTCTTCTTTCAACATCCCTGAATCATTCAACAAAATTAAACGATTGACTTTAGTTTAATACATGAGGCGTTGTCTAATGTTGGCCTTCGTGGCGTTCCTTGCAGGCTTGCAGCTGTTGGCTAGCTGTTGGCTAGCTAGCTATCTTTCTCAGTTGGCTAACGTTAGCTACCTAGCTACTAGCTAGCTAATACTGGCTGGCTGCCTACCTTTTAATTCGCAATGGAATGGCTAGCTAACTAACTGTACATATCGATGTGATTGGCTGAGACCGTAATTTGTACGGTTGGCTGGATTGGGGGTGGCCAGCTGGCTGGCTGGCAGTTCATGGTGCAGTAGCTGGCTAGATAGCTGGCTAACGTTGGCCAATATAGCTGTAACTGAATGATGCTAGCCTTATGTGGTCTTATGAGTTTCAGTTCATAGGAAAATACTTTGACTATAATGGTCAGAAGTAAATTAACTGTATATACTCTCTTTTTAGAAACTCTGTCTCTTAAACAGTACTGTTTATCTGTATGTCATAAATGTTATGATGAATTGAAAATGGGGGTGTTATGGATAGTGTTGTCTGAGGACCCAATCGTGGAACAGAACGAGGAGAGAACAGGCAGACGAATGGAACGAGACGTGAAGCCAGGGGTGAAGTGTAAACATTTTCTTTACTTCAAAAAGGGTAGCAACCAAAACAAAGAATCTCATAAACGAGAGCAGGTACAAAAACAAACAGAGGAACCACAGCAGAGCTGGTAGGGGAAGGCACAACTAATCTACAAAATAAACACTAATAAAACGAGACTGTAAAAACGAAAACAAAGACTTACTGAAAAAGGGAGACAAGGAACGAATGACAGCGCAAGGACGAGGGTAACAGCAAGGACAGGATACTCAGGAAACATCAAGACAGGGATCTCCAACAATGAACCGACTATGGAGGACAGGAAACACACAGTATATATAGACAGACTAATTAAGACATGGGACACAGGAGGGCTAATTACCAACGAGGCACACATGGGGAGAAACACAAGACCAAACACTCTGGGGAAATAAACAGGGAAACAAACAAAACTAACCACACAAGAAAAGACTGAACACTAGACAGAGTAAACAACCACCATACAAGGGACAAATAAAACAATTAACAAGGGAACAAGACTAAAGATAACACACGGTTAAAACACATGTGAGACAACACAAAGGCCAGGAATAAAAGTCTGTGCAAAGGTGGGGGCTGTTGAGGAGGAGAGGAAAGTCTGTGCAAGGGTGGGGGCTGTTGAGGAGAGGAGAAGGGTCCAGGGACAGGCAAACCCTCACAGGGGGACCCTGATGTAAACAAGACAAAAGTATTTCTCTGGTCTGCATCCCCTTAACAATTGTGTGTATTGAGCCGTACTGTATTGTACCCATTCTGCAATCTGTTAATAACATTTTCAATCAATCAATCTGTTATGCTTAACACGCAGTACTATTAACGTTAGGTTATGACTATAACCAAGTTCTGTTAGTTAGGGGCGATGCTTGGCATCGCTACTGCACTATCTCGCGTACGTGCACGCGTACTGAATAAACCACAAATGTACCTCTAATACCAGTATTAGTCTGACCACACCCCTCATCAGCTTACCTTCATAAGCAGGTGTGTGGTCACCTGCTCTCCTCCTTCCCAAGCTTTCACCACAAGGTGAGGACAAGGGCTGCAGCGGCGTCCGATGCCAAGCATCGCCCCTAACTAACAGAACTTGGTTATAGTCATAACCTAACGTTCTGTATCGTTAGTGGCTTAGCTTGGCATCGCTACTGCACAAGGGAGGCCAAGCGGAGCCACTTGGCTGACAAATACACCCCGCTGACAGCCCCCCAAAACCATCAGAACAGGGAGGGCCGAGCCCCCCCGACCCCCCCTAATGGAGGGTAGCCCCCCTATTAGGGACGTCACGGGAGGGCGACGGACCCGACCGTGCGAAGAGGCACTCAAGCAACTCAACGCACAGGGTGAGCAGACCGTGGCTTGACCCCACGACTACACACACGCACAACCCGCATGCCACCCGGGAACGAACGGAGGAACAACCTCGTTACTGCCCCCAGAATCACGGGGTCAAGGGCAAACCCAACCCCGTGGCAAGGCCGTAGCAGCGGAGCACGAAGGAAGACCCAGACCCACCAAAAGGACTGGACTCCCTGGAATGGGGGCCCGGAGAAGTCCATGATGCCAGCATCAAGACCCCACCAGGTGGGCACGTAGTGCCCCGCCCCCCACATCGCCAGCGTATTCGGACAAAGGCCCCTCAGTTACTGCACCTGGTATTCCCAGGCGGAACCAACCAGGCCAGAACCTGCCCAGCTTCCGAGATCGGACGAGACCGGGCGTGTTCAGGTCGGTATGGCCGTAAGCCGAGCGGGCCCCGTCCCCCCAATAGTACACCGCCTGGCACACTGACCCTGCAGAATAGGCAGTCAGCATGGCCGTAAGCACACAAAAAAGGTTAACCAACGGAAGCAGGCAGCGCACCGGGAAAAAAAAAAAAAAAAAAAAAAAAAAACAGGCAACAGGCTGTTAACCCTAGCCTGGAGACTGCGGACGAGACAGGCGCCAGAGGGGACAGCTGAACACAGCCGCCCCGGCGGAAGGAGCGTAAGCTGGCGGTGTTGCATGACCAAGCCTCCATTTAACAACCCCCACCCAGAGGGGTCGAGGCAGAGAAGGCTGACACGATTGGCAGACGTCATGAACGTGCAGGGGCACCCTCAAACGGTGAACCCGGGAGTTGACACTGCTCCAACACACCAGGGAATCAACCACCTCGGTGTTACCCAATGCGGTGGTTGTTCCTATAACCCCTCAAGAAAAAACTCCAAAACACACCTGCGGGTATACACCGGCTATACCGCAGTACAAGTGTTTCAGTTTCCAAAAAGGGTTAACCCAGGCCTACGGGTCGCAAACATCACTTCGGACCGGGCCTGGCGGTACGGGAAGCACAGGGTCACCAGAGGAGGTCAAAAAACCACCCCCACAGGCCCCTCTTCGCCATGCGTGAGAGAGGAGCGAAAAATAATGGAGAACCAGCCCCTAAGCACACCGTACCTGGTATTCCCCGGCGGTCTCCCAACCAAGTACTAACCAGGACCAACCTGTGTAGCGGCCGAGATCCGACGAGATCGAGCGCGTACAGAATGGCATGGCTGTAAGCCATGACGACAGTGCTGAGTAAAAACATACCCAACCAGGGTCTCCATAGCGCTTAACCCTGTGACACCCAGACCGACCTGGCATTTTTCCCCCTGAAAAAAGCCCAAGTCCCTCAGGGTACCAGAACAGCAGATCTGCATCCCCGGCGGACAACGGGTTCAACTGATCTGGACCAGCGTGACCAGAACCAGTCCCGTGCCCTAACCACGCCGACATGCCTACTCCAGGAGAAGGGCAGATATGCGTGTTGATCTTAACATGAAAAGAAGGCGCCACCCAGACGTCGGGACGAACCGCGCCTGGTGGCCCACCCCAAGGGCGTGAGACCCCACTACATATGTTCAGATCCATCCCGTCATCATCCCCCAGACATGAACGAGAATCCGTCGACAACCCACCCAGGTCATGGGATGTGGTCGCCGGAAGAGGAAAAAACCCCCATCTCAGTTGCTTTATAAAAACGCTGTTTCAACCACAAGCAACTAAGGCGTGCCAGTCAATCGCCTGTTTACAGCGAGCTAGCACTATACGTGCGTCGGGACACACCCCCATCAATGAACAGGCTATTTAGACCTGTCATTGAATCCCCAAGGCGCCCAGGGGAACGACAAGAGGGGTGTGACACTCCCTAACTCCAACACTTCTGGAATAGAAAGAAGGAAGCATCAACAGTATGTATCCCAGTCTACACAGCCGGGGTAAAAAATGTTCACATTTTTACATCCCACCACCCTCCCATAGGAAAGAGACGGGGATCCCCAGAGAGACTTCCCACGCGAGCTGTACAGATTGAAAAGAATATATTGCACCTTGAGCCATGTAAAAAACTGGTTTTAGGGCCTCCGGGGAAGAGGCACCGAACCCATACACACTCAATAAACGAATTGAATCGAATATACATACAATAGAAAAGGACCCTTCTAGAGGGTCCACTCACTTTGACAATCTGAGGAGGAAGGCTCTGTACTCTGATGGAGGCTTCCTCACATGGAAGAAGGAGTCCGAACTCACAGAAGGCCTGAGTAGGCGCTTGGTGAGGAGGAGCCCTGACCACCCCCCCTGAAAACAGATCCATCACATGGACCTGAACAGCACACGGAAGTCCTACCAACAGAGACGCGCACGGTGACGTACTCTATGGCGGGGGAATTCCTGCGGTGCACACGCCCAATATACCAGGCCGTGGGACCAGGAACTCCCTCCCCCCCCCCCCCCCCCCCCCGTAACGTGCCGAACCGCCACGTGACGGGAACCTTGAAGGACAGGGGGTGTACCCCTGACCGACAGAACAATGGGGAGAGGAAAGGTTACCAGTTCACCCCTTTACGACCCCACACCCATGATACGACGTAACGACAAAAAGAGAATATGACACAGTCATAGTCAGCTCTATGAAGCGTTTCACAGCTCCACACAGCGCACGAGCTAACCTGCTATCTGATTTTTACTAAGGAAAAACACAGAATAGAGAGGGCTCTAAGAACCCCGGTCCAACATACACATGTGCTTCTGTGGCCAGTACAACCCAGTTGTAGGTCACATGACACACACAACCCATCATCACCTACAAAAAATGGCAAAAACACTCAACAGAGGAACGCCGTTTTTTTCACAATGAGAGAATACATCATTCTTGATTAGTATCGACCACAGGCCTTGCTAAGCACACATGACAGCAACCAAACCAATTTCCCTTTAGGAAATAAGTTTCTCCAGCAGATTTAGCACAACCTCAGCAATCAAGCTGAGAGTTACATCGTATCCCTACCACACAAAAGACACAATTAATGCACAACATGTCTGATAGGAGGTGATAAAGTCCCCAGGGAACCGGGGGGGGAAACACAATCCTCCTATTTTACCCTCAATACGGCCAGTTAAAACAGGAAAACCTGTTAATGTGTGAACTCACTGTTCATTGTCATTACAGTCTGAGAAAGAACATTATTTTACTCACTCGTCACCAAGCATAGCTTCATAGGTTAGTTGCCTTAGTAGTGAGTACACGGTACACATAAACACCATGATGTTTCTCACACAACAACCAGATCAATACATCACGACCTGCACGGAGAAGCTAACTGCCAGTGACAAAAACAGCTCACACACAACCCGCAACGTATCTCAAATGCATTGCAACAACACACGTTTTGGGAAAAAACACCGTTATTCACAATACATTTAGCAAGGTAAAACCAGAAGACGTGTTATGAGGTCTGGCCAACCCCGTACCTGCCCGGAACGCAGATCAGCGAAGTGCAGTCACAAGCCACCGTAGAACACAGCCGTCCCGTGTTGTTCGATCCGGGCAGCGTCGCCGCTCCACCAGTCGCTACAGTCCTCTTTGTTGACGCAATCCCCGTCTAGGCTCAGGCAGGGTCGACGAACATCCCCTGTCAAGGATGACGTCGTGGTCAAGAGTGTAAAACATGTTAAAAATCAAAGCACGTTCAACAGAATAGCATCAAGCTAACGGCTGCTCCAACCGTTCGGGTGCTATTGCTTCCGCTCGCGAGACGCCGATCTACGACGCACGCGATCAGGAGCGAGCTCCCGGCGGCGCGCGAGAAGCCAAGCTACCCCGCGCCAGGCCACCGACCGGCTAACCGTAAGCTATGAACATGTAAACAATGACATAACACTCACCCAGACAGGCCGCCGTTCTGAACCCTCCTCACTTTTTAAGAGAAAAGAGAAAACAAGACGTCAACACCGCTTCACAACGGTGACATTAACACGTCCGGCGGAATCAGCACAGTACCAACTGGCCTGTATAGCTGACTTTGAACATGAATCTGCCGCTATCGCACATTACATGCACATATCCCCTCGTGAAGGAATACTCTCATTTGGATATGAAAGATGGGGTCTTAACACGGTGACAGAGAGAATCCACTCGTCCAGAACACACAGGGATCACCAGTGTCAATGGTCGCGGCCCACTAGTTAAAACTATAATGGTCGCCAGACCAAGGCCTTCTGTCGCCTAGACGGCTAAACAAAGGACCCTAGCCTGGGGCCGGTTTCCATAAACTTTGTCAAGTAGCCCCCATAGCACTAACAGACAAGTGGAGCCCGCCAGCAAACACTACTCACCCAACCTGGAACGCACCGCTCCTCACAACAGCGGCATGTCCGACAGTTCAGCTGTGGCCTGACAGGTTTCACCCCAACAAACACAGCAAGGAACTGCAGTTGAGAAGCATGCAGCGGCGTGCTCCCAATACGAAAACCGGTGGAGGGTTTGTAGAATGATCATCATCTTCTAGACACTCCAGTACGAAGACAATATCGCCGTATTTTCTCGAAAATAGTGAGAGAGAAAATAAAGATATGATGTCAACGTATCCTTGTTTCCCAAGCTGTTCCTAATCCAATTTCTTCCATCATGGTGTCAAGTGTGGGGATCTACCGAGGCACCTCTTCCTTGTGGTGAAAGCGAGAAGGAGGAGAGCAGGTGACCACACACCTGCTTATGAAGGTAAGCTGATGAGGGGTGTGGTCAGACTAATACTGGTATTAGAGGTACATTTGTGGTTTATTCAGTACGCGTGCACGTACGCGAGATAGTGCAGTAGCGATGCCAAGCTAAGCCACTAACGATACAGAACTTTACTTAATTTCTAAGATTATATCATTTAGTTATTTTTAAATGTCTAAAGATAAACAAAGGGTTTTAAAAGTGTTATGTTTATCTTCTCTTATAGTACAAGAGAGAAGCTGAGGAGAATTGACCAGCAACAAAAGCTAAATGTATCTATATATATTTTTTTTTTTTCATTTTAAGATTTAACCTTTTTCCCCGTGGTATCGAAAATGGTATCGAATATCGATACTTTTCAAGGTATCGTATCGAAGTTCGAAATTCCAGTATCGTGACAACACTAGTGGACCCCCTGCTGGCACTCAATGTGTTAAGGAATAGAATTGATTATGCTCTAACTTTATAAAATAGGAATGGCCTAGTGCCATTTTTGATAGAGTATAGCTGGGGTATATTTCACCATTTCTTATTTATTTTTTCTTTGTTAACACAATCCCGCCCAAGCACGGATGTCTCCGTGATTCGATTCCACCCGTTGTGGACAGAAGCACGGACATGTCCGTGGGAAGGTTGTTTTGGCTTTATTCCATTTTAATAACCTATTCAAGGTCGCCGAGCGGCACTGCAGATTTACCCTACTCTTTCAATTCGCCAACGTGCATTACCGGCCAGATCCTCTTAGGGGCGCTGTCGCGATAATGGAGTGTGCCCTGTGGCTGAACGGTGGACTCTTTTTTTTTTTTACTTTCAATGGAGTTTTCAGTTCGCTCGATTCTGGATGTGCAGCCTGTAGCTTGGATTACGTTTTGGATCGCAGATTTCACTGCAATAAGGGGATTTATCATCAGCCAATGGACATATCGATCTACCAGATGGCGATCGATAACAGGGAAATGCTCGGGGGGATCCCACCGGCCCACGGTAAGATCTTTTTCATGTAAAGTACATCCCGATCGGGCCTTGTTTCCGATCAATGAATGAGGCTAATGAGGCTAACACGGTTATTGGTAATCAATAATCAGAAACGACGTCCCCCGCCCCCCTTCATGCATACATGCTTGAGGATCGTGCCGATCATATGCAGTTTGAGTTATTTCTGTAGCATATGTATAACGGAAATGCCATTGGATATAACGGTAGTAGCTATTAGCCCTTTATCTCGCCTTCCAGGAAATAACCTAGCCGAAATCCCGTATAACGCTTATATTCACGGCGCTATAAAATGAGAACGTATTGATGAATTTTTTTTTTCTTTAAGCCATTTTGAAGGGACGGTTTATGGTCTCAATTGAGTTGACAATGAGAATGGACAGATAGCAATACTATAAAGTATAGATTTAGCTCTACAAACAGCCCCACGTCTGTTTACATTTGCTGGTCCTCTAGAGATTTATTAGACGCATCCCAATGGCCCCGAATGTGTTAACCCATTCTCCGCCATTCACGTGTTAAGGCGGGTTTCTCCACCATATTTCACCCACAGAGTCTTGGGTGATGCTGTCTGATCCATCACAACTCTGCAATACCGCCACCTGGTGGCCGATAGGCGAGTTGCCAAACCGGAAGCTGCCCAAACCGGAAGTGGTCCGTCCCCTATTTTCGTCCGGCCACTCGCTTATTGTCCCGGGGCTCAATACAGCGCAAACTTTCTACTCCAAGCTGATCGCCCAACGGCCCGAGGAGACTGGGGTAAGTTTCAGCGTTTATTATTACCGTGTTCGATACAAACTGCTCTGATGATCATATCACCCACACTACATGAATCATCTAACGTTGGCCACGGAATTATAAACGACCCCCCCCCCCATCCGGTCAACATCAGATGATGAGTAGTATCTTCTAGAAGCACGTACATTTGACATTTTTTATCTGCCGCCGATCGCTATCAAACTGTATTTGATCATCAATATAATGCATTTATGGCTATAAATCACGTTCTGCAGAATGCTGCAGAAAACGATAAAAACATATTTATACTTTAGAAGTTTAGACCATATTTTAGTATGAATATGTGAATGAAAAAGTAGAACGTTGCTACATCCTAAACGATAGATACTTGACGTTGAATGGGCCATAGTAATGTCAATTTAGCAATACAATTTAAAAAGTTATAGCCCTGCAAAGAAGGGGAACATCTCCATAGACTTTCAACAGTGGCAGATAGGGGTATATGATCAGAATAATCCCTGGCAGATAAAGGGTTAAACAATGGATCAGGACCCAAAATGGGTGAAGGGTCTTCTTCTGGTGGGACTGCATGTGACAACAGCAGTCATTTGTAATGTTTCAGTGAGCCTGGTTCCCACAATAAGAGACCAAATTAATTTCATTTGGGTCCTTGTTTAATAAACCGTGCAGTAGATCAACTCATTGTGTTTTGTAACGCTACAGGATGAAACCGGTTTGGCTGAAATTGTATTTCTTAGAGGAATGTGGCCAATTAATAGAAGTAATGACTTAGATTCATACAACTAAATTGCTGCTAGAATCTCTGTTTGTTTTTAAATGAGTTCCTTTTCAACAACAGAAATGTAAAGTTCAGATTGTTGCTGTTTAAGAAAGAACTCTGTCCAGCATCAACTGAAGGTCTGAGAGGTATTAACTCCTATCTAGGTAAGAATGAAAAAAAATAAGGTTCTGAAGATAACGCCTTTGAATTGCTTCAATATTTTCAGATTGCTTTATTGGCCAATTTACGCAAGGTAATTGGAATTCGTCTCTCTGAATTGACCTCCTGAGGACACGCACAAACAGCCTGCAATTCATCAGGGAGGTCAGAACACAATGTTACAAACTGGTGCCTTGCTCAAGGGCATGCTGGCAGTGATGATGTGACCGATAGACATACTGTAATACCAGAAACCCTCCAGCTCAAAGATGGAATACATCCTATTGTCTGGGTAGGGGATCAACCCAACAACTTTGATAGAGCAAGATAAAGACCACAACATGCGGTCAGCTTAGTTACAGGAAGCTTTAGTTAATTTACCCCCATAACCCTAACCCCCCCCCCCCCACACATCTTTACTTCAGTGAGTTCCTTGGCCCCCATCCTGCTCATTCCCTGACCATGCACGGTCAGCAGAGTAGTCTGGTTCCAGAGCTCATTGTGTGCATGAATGGGTGAATGTGAGGAACAAAAATTGTAAAACGCTTTGGAGAAAAGCACTATATAGATGCACCATTTACCAAATCTCAATTCATGAAAGCAAGACGGATGCACACCACAGCACTATAGCCATGTGGGTGTGGGAGAAAAGACACTGGGAGACACTCGCTTCACACATGTGGGTAAAAGCACTGAAGAGATTACAATGATGATGATGATTACATCATGTAATAGTATTAGCAATGCCACCCCTAATGCTAACTGAGGCCATGTTTAGACGGAGAGTCTCAACAGAAACCGCAGAAGTCGTCTTCCGATCTCACTTTAAATTTTGCGTTTAGACTAGTGTTTTGAGAGGGAATTCTTCGTGCAGACGAGGCTGTAAAAGTGTAGTCGACTCGAGACGACGGAGCCCCGCTAACCCATACGCTACACTGCCTCAGGTCGTTGAGACAACCAAGCATGCTGTGAAGACTACTCTGTCTCTGATTCGCAGACTGTGGGTGGGGGAATGTGATTGGACCAAAGCAGAGTCACACACAGACAGTGGCTCCAGTCACTAATAGTTGTGATAGCCGCTGGACTGATTCTTGTTTATTTAAAAGTACTGCCAATGTAGCCTTCAGGTGATCTCCGTGGATAGAATTAGACATGCTTGTTCGCTTTGTTTACGCTTCTAGACTACTGGCGCATGCCTGTGATGTAAGCAGTACGTGACGAGAGCCTTGAGAACCCTTTCATCATAGTTTTATGCGGTTTGACTGTTCAGATGATAGCACGAAGGTGTATCGTTTCTAGGATTTCCACCAGGAAGGTGGTTTAACTTTTTTGCGGATTCTCCCCGCAAAAACGCTGTTGCCGTATGAACAAAAGGCACATCCGAAAAAATATTTAGCCGGATTCACCCGCGAGCGTTTCCGTCTAAACATGGCAATATTGTTCTCTCTATATTTCTGGTTCTTGCATGTGGACAGGCCCGGACTGGCCATCGGGAGCACCGGGAGTTTTCCCGGTGGCCTGGCCTGCACAGATAAAAAAAATTATAATAATTATATAAAAAAAATATTATACTTTTTTTATTATTATATATATATTTTTTTTGCCAGGCCATTGTTTCTAGTTGTGGCGGCGCGATAGTTAGATAACCTAGGTGGGTGGGGAACAACCAGGATTTCACTGTCTGCGACAGAGTTGGAGAACTATCTGACTCTCTCCCTCTCGCGGATCACACACACAAATGGAGCCGTGCTGCCGCTTGTGATTGGTGGAGGCGGGACCAGGCGATACAACTGATTGACAGCGGAGGCGGCGAATGGAATGGCAGATGGCACTCAGATGCAGAATAACAGCCAGGCAGTGAGCCAGGTAGTGAGGGACTCTGGAGAGATACAGTAGAGTGAAACTCAATTAACGTTGATGTCAAGATGGACAGTGGAAGAAAGAGAAAGGGTGGAGGAGAGAGGGATAAAACAAAGAAAAAGAAAGCCCTTACAGGAGATGCTGCTAAATCCGGCAACATTTATCAAATGTTTTCTTGCCCCAAGGTCAAGGAACCAGCAGGTTAGTCAGTGATAAAAATAAACATGTGGATGTTAGCTAGCTAACGTTACCATGCAATGCATCATCTCCCCTGTCAAAAGCCCAATGTTAAATCTGCCAAGAAACAAATAAATAATTTAACCCTTGTGTCTGAAAACTAAAGTGTTATACTCTTACCATATTAGGGGACTAAATTGAAAAACTCCATTAAAAAGATTATATGTTGAAATAATTTCCCACTTTCTTTTCCATAAATATTTTATTCAACTTCAGATTAAAAATGAAATACTCCCACTTTTCTGAAAGGAGTTGTTAAATCTGAAATTACAAAAAGAAATATGTGGTGGTTATGATCAGGGCTGAAGTTGAATAAACAATTTATGAAAGAGAAAGTCAAAATAATTCCAAGATTGGCTACAAACATAATCACTGCAAAGTTATCAAAAAAATAAGAATCTGATCAGACACAAGGCCAGGGTTAAGTTGTTCCCTTTCTAATTTCCTCAAAAACATCTAGTCTAGTTAATGTGATCAATATTATTTGACAATTGATGCTTTTTGTTGGAAATTTCAGTCAGTGAGCTCATACTTTGAGCTAATTTTATAGTTAAAATGATTGAGACAATGCAATCTTCTGTCTTCGTTGTGCATGCATGCGTGTGCTCACCACACGCGATACATGTGTCACTATTCTGGCAGTGGCTACTGTTATTATAGTATTGTAATGAAAGGTCTGTTATTTAATGTTTGTGTAAAGGGCTATTTTAACTGTTGGTGGGTAGTGCATTAGTAAACTGAATAGGGTATTGTGCTCTTGCTCTGTTTGAATAGGTGGAGAGAGTGGTTAACTGTATTATAATAGTAAATAGAAAAATATGTTGTGCTCTTGCTTTTTGAAGGTGGAGAGAGTAGCATTGCTAGTGCCACAACAGTTTTATTTGAGGTTCATAACAGTACATTGTACTAAGCCAGTGGTTCTCTAACTTTTTACACCAAGTACCACCTGAGAACGTAGCTGGCTCTCCAAGTACCACCATATGACCAGCGTTAAAATACAGTCTATTCAGCTATGCACAGTTCACGCAGGAGGCAAATGTATTCCTAATACCATTATTTATTGTTAACTTTTGTCAGACACAGCCACAATGTACAAAGGGATAGCACTAGAACTAGCAAACGCTTCCACACAACTCATACAATGCAAGGGGCATTGAGAACATAATACCGTAATTCCTCTAATAGTAACCCCGGCTTGTATTTGTTTCAACTGTAGCGGGTACCAGGCTTGTATTAGGAGGAGGCCTGTATAAGAGGGAGGCCTATATTTCAAATTTTCAAACGGATCATAATGAATAAATCAACATTTTGTGTCAGTTTGAACCCAGTAAAATGTACTGGGTTCATTTATTGAAACCAAGTACTGTATGAAATAGTAAACAGTGCAATTACAGGTGGTCACTGGTCATTTCAACGTTTTCAAAGTGAAATCAAGTAACTAGCTCAGTATGCAGCTCAGTATATTAGTAACCCGGCTTGTATTAGGAGGCCGGCTTATAATTGCTTAGCTCAAGAGCGCACCCGGCCATTAATAGAGACCCGGCTTGTATTTGAGACCCGGTTACTATTAGAGGAATTACGGTAACTAACATTATAAACATAGCAAGTGAGAAAATTAAGAACAACTGTATTTCAGCAAATGTACTTAATTCTCTCTCTCTCTCTCTCTCTCTCTCTCTCTCTCTCTCACTCTCTCTCTCTCTCACACAGCAAGCAATTGTCCGTCATTCTCTCTCACACTCACACACACACACACACACACACACACAAAATTATTTTGTTACAAAAACTTAATTTCTTGCATTCTGGTGCAGGAATTTTTGAATTTGTACCCTTTAAATGCCAGTGTTTGTGATGGGCATCACAAATTATTGTAAAAAAGAAAAGAAAACACATATTCAATACATTTTTGAATGTTTACCCTTTAAATGCCAGTTTGTGTGATGGCATCACAAATTATTGTTAAAAAAACACACAAAAAGTTAAATATTTACAATATATCAAATGCAAAGTACATTTTTCTGGGGGGATTATTACAGGCTAGGCATGTGTCAATGATTAGCAGCAACACATATTTTGTTGGATTTTTTGTAATGTCAGATTTAACACCAAGTCTTTTCAGAAAAGTGGGAGTATTTCATTTTTTATCTGACATTACAAGAAATCTAAAAATAAATGGTTATGATCAGGGCTGAAGTTGAATTAAAGATTTATGACTGTTTAGACTGCATTACTCTCTGTCACAGTGATCTCCTGGTTGTTCCCCACTTAGATTATCTAACTATCGCGCTGCCGCAACCAGAAACACTGGCCTGGCCTGCTTCTAAGTTCAGTGGCCTGACTGCAAATTTTTCTTTTTTTCTTTTTTTTAGCTTTTTTGGAAATGTTTTCAAGTACCACCACAGTTTGAGAACCACTGTACTAAGCAATTGTTGGCTCATTAGTTTGTGATTCACATGCACTAAAATTCACCAGAATGCAGGAAATTCCTGGTGGGGGACCCCCAGACCCCCCGCTTAAAAAGTGGCCTGACTGGGGCTATATTTCGCGCTATATCTCCCGGTAAGAATTATTTCCCCAGTCCGGCCCTGCATGTGGACCGTAGTCTATTCTATCAACCCCTACTGAAAACCAGCCATACTGAAAGAAGACATCTCCTCTGCAATCCTCTTGAATTTCTCATTCTGTTCCCCCGGACAACAACATGGGAGCGGACCCCAGTCTTGGCCCGGTAAGAAAGGCCGCCGGGCTTCGCCCATCTGTGGCTCGAAGTGACAACATCGAATTCTCAGCACATCAGTCAAGAAGAGCGCAGGGAGATCCCAGCGTGGTACTTGGGTATAAAGTGCAGGTAATGCCATTAACTCAGAGGAGGCTGCCGGTGCTTCCTCTCCCTCTCTCCTCGTGGCCTCTCTTCACCCTGCCCGTCGACTCACGCGCGGGTCAGAAGCCAGCTCTGTGAAATGTGTGACAATGGGCCGCGTGCCTCAGTGTCTCAGAGGAAGGCTCTGACGTTTCAATGATATTTTCCAGCACTCAGCCACTATAAGGAAGGAGGCTACCATACCGAAGAGCTAACATTTGTTCATATACAGTACTATATATTGTATATACTGTATTTGATTGTATTTAATTTTATATGAGCCTATTGTATAATGCAGGGGTTCTCAAACTTTCTGCTGCCAAGGCACCCCTGTGTCCAATAAAATATTCCAGGGCACCCCTACATACGATAAAGACTTTTCCGGTCCTGTCTTTTTTGCTACAATGATGACAAAAGTGCTTGCTTTCAAAATAACGTTTATTTAACCCATTGAAACCGGGAAACACATTTGTGTGTATATGCAGGCTATATAATGCATTATTAGCAGGCGTTTCAGGTCTAAATGTATAAATAAATATAGCAATAGTGTGACCATTTCTCAAACAGAAAATCATGTATTTATTTTTTTAAATACAGAAAAGGATCACACAACATGATAACAGTCTGGTTTAGCATGAGAACACAACATGATAACAGTCTGGTTTAGCATGAGAACACAACATGATAACAGTCTGGTTTAGCATGAGAACACACATGATAACAGTCTGGTTTAGCATGAGAACACAACATGATAACAGTCTGGTTTAGCATGAGAACACAACATTGCAGCTGCACTGTTTGACTGGGGCAATCTCAGCGGTCGAATTGGTACTGGAAGGTACTGAATTGGTATTGGTAACTGTAACCTGTTTCGATGGACGAGTTAAAAACTTGTCCATTTTGTGTGAAAATTCAGCTTTGCGGTTCACGTTGGAAATATTATTCTAATGAGGTGACGATTGATTATGACATCACATCCCTGCAGAGTGCCTTTTACTGTTTATCTGTTAAATACAGTTCTGTATCGTATGGCTCCGCTCGGCGTCACTACTGCACTGTACCTCGCTCGTGCACGCGCACTGAATAAAAAATTCCACAATGTACCTTTACATCCCAACATCCGTCTGGCCACACCCCTATCAGCTTACCTACATAAGCAGGGGTGGGGCCACATACTCGCCTCCTTCTTCGCTTTCACCACAAGGAAGTGCCTTCGGTAGATCCCCACTTGACGAGGTTGTTAGTAGAAGAAAGTTGGAAAACAAGAGATACGTTGACATCATATCTTTATTTTCTCTCTCACTATTTTCGAGAAAATACAGCGATATTGTCTTCGTTACTGGAGTGTCTGGAAGATGATGATCATTCTACACCTCCACCGGTTTTTTCGTATTAGGAGTTCACGCCGCTGACATGCCTCCCAACTACAATCCTCCTTGCTGCGGCTGGATGGGGTAAGACCCTCCAGCAACACAGCTGGACTGTAGGACGCACCGACTGTTGTGAGAAGCGGTGGGTTCCAGGTTTGGTGAGTAATGTTTGCTTGCGAGCACCACTTGTCTGTTAGTGCTATGGGGGCTAGCTGACAATGTTTACGAAAACCGGCCCCAGATTAGGGTCCTTCTGTTCAGCCTTTTAGGCGACGGCGGAGGATCTTGGTTTGAAGCCCATTATAGTCAACTAGTGGGCCACGACCAGTAACTGGTGATCCCAGGTTTCTCTGGACGAGTGGATGCTTCTCTGTCACCGTGTAGGCCCCATCTTTCATATACAAATGAGAGTATACCCTAACGAGGAAATGTGGGTATGGATTTTTCGTTATCGGAAGATCCATGTTCAAGTCGGCTACAGCCCAGATGGGACTTGTGCTGGCTCCGCCGGATGTCTGGTAAAATCACCGTTGTAAACTGTGTTGACATCTCTTTTTCTCTTCTCTCTTAAAGGGGAGGAGGGTTTCAGACGGCGACCTGTCGGAAGTGTGGCTTGTTATATCGTTTGTGTACGGGTTCAGGTGTAGCTGCTTAGCTTGCGTGCTAGTTGTGGCCTACCTGTTAGCCGCGCAGCTGTTAGCTGCGGCGTTGGGTCGCTGTGTTTACCAGGCTGGTATACGTTAGCTTGTGGCTATCAGCCGTTCGGCTGTTAGCTTAATGCTACACTGTTGAACGTTCTGTGACTATAACAATAACATGCTTTAAACACTCTGACTACGACGACATCTTTGACGGAGGATGTTAGTCGAACCTACACGGAGCGCGGCCGGCGAGGACTGCGTCAACAAGGAGAACCGTAGCGGCGGGATGGAGCAGCGACGCTGCCCGTGTCGTCAACACAGATGCTGTGTTGACTATCGGTGCCCTGTTAGAGACTGCAGTTCGCTTGGTCTGCGCTCACGGTAGGAAAGGTCCCGACCGGACCTTGAACACTTCTTCTTTCTTTCCCTTCTAAATGTTTTATAAATAACAATGTTTTCCAAAACGAGTGTTGCTGCACTACATTTAGGATACGACGCGAGTTGTGTGTGAATTGTCTTGTCACTGGTATTAGCTTCTCCATGCAAATCGGGTTGTTTGTTACAGATGTAAAAATGATCTGGTTTGTTGTGTTCAGAAACTTCATGTGTGTTCATGTACCGTGTACTCACAACTAAGGGGGTTAAACTAACCTATAAAGCTATGCTTAGTGACATATGAGTGAAGAATGAATTCTTTTCTCAGCCTGTAATGACAATGAACAGTGTGTTCACATATTAACAGGTTTACCTGTTCAACTGGCCGTATTAAGGGTAAGGTAGGAGGGGTGTTCCCCCCGGTTCCCTGGGGACTTCCTCACCCTCCTCTCAGACATGTTGTTTACAATATATTGTGTCACTGTGTGGTGGGATACGGTGTAACCCTTGGCTTGATTGCTGGGGTTGTGCTAAAACTGCTTGAGGAACTGTATTTTCCTAAAAGAAAAGATTGTTTGGTCACTTTTCGTGTGTGCTTAGCAAGGCCTGTGGCCGATACTAATCGAGAATTGTGTATTCTCTCATTATGAAAAACGGCGTTCCTCTGTAGAGTGTATTGCCATTTTTTGTGGTGGTAAAGGGTTGTGTGTATCTTGTGATCTACAACTAGGTTGGGTTGGCCACAGAAGCACATGTGTAAGTCTGGTACCGGGGCTCTTAAGGGGGCCCTCTCTATTCTGTGTTTTTTCCTTAGTAGAAATCAGATAGCAGGTTAGCACATGAGCTGTGTGAAGCTGTTAGACGCTTCATGTAGCTGACTATGACTGTGTCATACTCTTTTTTGTCGTTACATCGTATCATGGGTGTGGGGTCGTAAAGGGGTGAACTGGTAATCCTTTCCTCCCCTTCTTTGATGGGCAGGGGTTAAGACCTCCTGTCCTTCAAGGTTCCTGTCACGTTGCTGTTCGGCACGTTACAGGGTAAGAGGGGGGGGGGAGGGAGTTTCCTGGTCCCACGCCCTGGAATATTGGGCGTGTGCACCGCAGAAATTCCCCTGCGACAGAGTACGTCACTGTGCGCGTCTCTGTTGGTAAGACTTCCGTGAGCTGTTCAGGTCCATATGATGGATCTGTTTCAGGGAGGGGTCAGGGCTCCTCCTCACGAAGCTCCTACTCGGGCCTTCTGTGAGTTAGGACTCTCCTTCCATGTGAGGGAGCCTCCTCAGAGTGCAGAGCCTCCTCCTCAGATTGTCAAGGTGAGTAGAACTCCAAAAAGGAGTCCTGCTCTATTGTGTGTGTATTCGATTCAATTCGATTATTGAGTGTGTATGGGTTCAGTGCCTCCTCCTCGGAGAGCCCTAAACCAAAATTTTACATGGCTCAATGTTGCAATATATTCTTTTCAATCTATACAGCTTGCGTGGGAAGTCTCTGGGGATTTCCGCCTCCTCCCTATGGGAGGGTGGTGGGATGTAAAAATGTAAAAAAAAATTACCCTCAGCCTGCGTCACGAGGAATTCATGTCAGTCTGTGTTCTTTCTTTTTTGGATAAAAAGAGGAAGGTACATGAAGCACGACGGCTCCGTGTCGTTCTCCCAGGCGACTTGGAGGAACAATGTTTGGTGTCTTGCTAGACTATCCATTGATGTGTTTGGGTCTCGACGCATACATAGTGCTGGCTCGGTGTGTTTCTGTTACTGGATCACACAGGGGCTAAGTGCGCCTTGGTTGCTTGTTAAAACAGCGTTTTTATAGGGCAACTGGGATGGGGTTTTGTCTCTTCCGAGCGCCAGTTTACTAGGTTGTCTCGATGAATTCTCGTTCATATCTGGGGGATGTTAACGGAATAGATCTGAACATAGGTAGAGGGGTCTCACGCCCTTGGGATGGGCCACTGAGCACGGTCTAAATGAGGACCGTCTGGGTGGCGCCCTCTTTTCATGTTTTAGATCGACACGCATACCTACCCCCTCTCCTGGAGTGGGCATGTCGGCGTGGTTAGGACACGGGACTGGTCTGGTCACGCTGGTCCAGGTCAGTTAACCCGTTGTCCGCCGGGGATGCAGATCTGCTGTTCTGATACCCTGAGGGACTTGTGCTTTTTTCGGGGGGAAAAATGCCAGGTCGGTCCGGGTGTCACAGGGTTGGGCGCTATGGAGACCCTTGTTGGGTACATATTGTACTCTGCACTGTCGTAATGGCTTACGGCCATGCCAACCTGTACACGCCCGATCTCGGCCGCTACGCAGGTTTGGTCCTGGTTAGTACTTGGTTGGGAGACCGCCTGGGAATACCAAGTGCGGTGTGCTTGGGGCTGGTTCTCCATTCTTTTCGCTCCTCTCTCACGCGTGGCGAAGAGGGGGCTGTTGGGGTGGTCTTGGACCTCCTCTGGAACCCTGTGCTTCCCGTGCCGCCGGGCCCGGTCCGAAGTAATGTTTCGTCGACCCATAGGCCTGGAATAACCCTTTTTTGAAAACTGAAACACTTGTACTGCGGTATAGCCAGTTATGCCCGCAGGTGTGTTTTGGAGTTTTTTCTTGAGGGGTTATAGGAACAACCACCGCATAGGGTAACGACAAGGTGGTTTATTCCCTGGTGTGTTGGAGCAGTGTCATGCAACAACGCCAGCATACGCCCCTTCCGCCGGGGGGGGCTGTTCTCAGCTAACTCCTTTGGCGCCTGTCTCTCTGCAGTGCTCCAGGCTCAGGTTACAGCCTGTTGCCTGGTTTCCCCGGTGCGCTGCCTGCTTCCGTTGGTTAACCTTTTTTGTGTGCTTACGGCCATGCTGACTGCCTGTTCTGCAGGGTCAGTGGGCCAGGCGGTGTGCTATTGGGGGGAAAGGGCCCGCTCTTGGAGGGGCCTTATCCGAATACGCTGGCGATGTGGGGGGCGGTGTCACTAAGTGACCGCCTGGTGGGGTCTTGATGCCTGGCGTCATTGACCTCTCCGGGCCCCCGTTTTCCAGGGGATCCAGTCCCTTCAGTGGGTCTGGGTCTTCCTTCGCGCTCCGCTGCTACGGCCTTGCCACGGGGTTGGGTTTGCTCTTGACCCCGTGATTCTGGGGGCAGTAACGAGGTTGTTCCTTCCGTTCGTTCCCGGGTGGCATGCGGGTTGTGCGTGTGTGTAGTCGTGGGGTCAGGCCACGGTCTGCTCACCCTGTGCGTTGAGTTGCTTGAGTGCCTCTTCGCACGGTCGGATCCGTCGCCCCCCCTTGATCCTCCAATAGGGGGGGTGCCCTCCATTAGGGGGGGTCGGGGGGGCTCGGTCCTCCCTGATCTGATGGTTGTGGGGGGCCTCAGCGGGGTACATGTTGGCCGATGGCTCTCGCTCGGCCTCCCTTGTGCAGTAGTGACGCCGAGCGGAGCCATACGATACAGAACGTTAGGTTATGGCTATAACCAAGTTCTGTGAGTATTGGTGACGGTCGGCGTCAGACGCCGCTGCTGCCCTTGATCTCACCTTGTGGTGAAAGCTTGGGAAGGAGGCGAGTATGTGGCCCCACCCCTGCTTATGTAGGTAAGCTGATAGGGGTGTGGCCAGACGGATGTTGGGATGTAAAGGTACATTGTGGAATTTTTTATTCAGTGCACGTGCACGAGCGAGGTACAGTGCAGTAGTGACGCCGAGCGTCACCAATACTCACAGAACTTGGTTATAGCCATAACCTAACGTTTTCATTCATTCATTCATTTACATTTTGTATCATAATAATCATAACACAGCGGCTGATACACTCACTTGTTCTGCGAGTAGACCATCGCCGTCGGAAGCGTGTAATTAGCACTTTTCAGAAGCTGTGTGGTCCGGTCTTGAACTTTCCATAACGTGTCTCGATAAATCCATTTGATTAGATCCAGCACTGAATGCATTTAGTGATTATTATCACGATGATGATTGCGATAGCCGCTTTGCATTTCCCTGATAACGGACATAGGACCTGTTATGTCACACGAATGTGACTGCTCTGGAAATGCGTTGGAAAATCTGTTGGTAAAAGTAATGACGCCTGCCGCGGATGTTAAGTTGGTGAAGTTTCTATAATAACTTTATGAAACGTGTGATCGATTTCTTTTATAGTTCATGTTATTAGATTAGGCAATTATTGTATACACATGAAGCACTAGATAGACTATTTGTTTAGTTAAATAGTTGCAGGGCTGTACGTTAACTTTTTTTGCACATAGCACTGGTGCTACAGAGGTTGAAAATCTTGTAGCACAAGTATAAAAATGTGTTATATTTGTAACAGTCACAAATGTGCCTATTGTATTTGTGTTATTTAGTTTTATGTTGCATGATGATCATGCATACATTTATTATGTATTGTATTTTTTATGTTTAAATATCAACATCATCTGTCTGTCCGCCCTCAGTACATTTACTATCAATATAATATACTCGTCTGACTTCATCATATCTTTTCAAACGCACACACACAGAGGGAGAATGCCCCCCCCCCCCCCCCTCCTTCCCAGTGCCCACTCTGCTGTTCTCTGTCGCTCTGAACAGGGCTTTAGCTTGTTGTTAGCTTATGCTAACGGGACGTTCATTCCGGTCTTAAACACGACGTGGTCATAAAGGAATGGCAAGGATTGCAAAGCATGTTATATGCATTTGACCCGTTGCGGAATAAAACAGCAGGGATTTGTTTTGGGTCGCGAAAACACTATGCAATGTCCGCATTCCAGACGCTACTGCAGACTGCTGCTACTGAGACGAGTCCTGCTGTGTTGAGATGCATCATATTGGCTGTGTCACTGTGCTGTAGAGCGGATATGAGTCACGACACCACGGATTTTCAAAATAAGAGTATCATAATGAACTGAATGTTGCTAGCTGTCGGAGCCATCGTTATTATAGCTGGAGCTGCGCTTGGGCAGAAATGAGACCCGCTACAGGATTTTCAAAATAAGACTGTTGTCATTCTATATTTTTAAAGAACATTCCCAGGCATCTCGCGGCACCCCTGGCAGCTCTCCGCGGCACCCCTGTGTGCCGCGGAACCCCTGTTGAGAACCGCTGGTATAATGCATACATATCTTACCATAAGTTAAACAATATTGGGTACATGGTAAATACCTCCAGCTAGCTAGGAATGCATGTACTGTCCATTGTTCATTACACATGTGCAGAATGTATATGTATGCATGTTCTATTTATTCACTTAGGTAATTGTTTATTTGACAGAGCATGCATGCTAAAATTGCACCAGGTAGTTTCAGGCAAATTTTCTCCCGCCTACCTCCATGGTCAATGGTCTCCTACACACCCTCAAGACCCCTGCGCTCTGCACATTCAAGATCTCTGCATGTTCTGCATCTTCCGGCCACCCACTCCTATTTGAGCTACTGGGGGGGTTATTGAAACCCTCCCAATTTTCCGTTGTCAACTAAAAACATACTTTTTCAATCAATATCTGAATTCAAATAAATAAATAACCTTCTTACTGTCTTTTACTATTATGTACCATTCTACTATGTTTATACGACTATCTACTATGTACAGTACTATGCTATTATGCCTATACTACTACCTACTATGCTAATATGTCTATACTAGTGTAGCACTGAAGTTTGATACTGCAAGACGAACAATATTACTTAGCCACCCTAGATAGGCGTAGCCCTCCTGCTGACTTGTACATCATTTGTAAGTCGCTTTGGATAAAAGTGTCAGCAAAATGACTACATGCAAATGTAAATGTGTAGGAACAGTTCAATCAGTCTTGACCATCTAGGAATAATTTCAGTCTATCTAAAAAATGTGTGGGGCCCCTTTTCCGTATCTCTGGAAAATCACATGAAGCACCAAACAACGTCATAACCGTTTGACAAAATATTTGACTACAGTATTAGACAGTAGCAGTCTATAGTATTTTATTTCTTCACTTTTTGGCCTTGACTTTTACTTATTATAACTCTCCAAATTATAACAATATCTACGTCCAATATGTGAAATACCAAAACACTGGTTCCAATGCTTTTAGAATGGATTGAAATTAGGGATGCTCGATATTGGCGTTTTTACCGATACCGATATACCGATATTGTCCAACTCTTAATTTCCGATACCGATATCAACCGATACCGATATATGCTGGGTCCACCCCCCCCCCCCCCCCCCCCCCCCCAAAAACGGAATAATTTCAGGTAATTAACATTACATATCTCTTGTTGTGGAATTAACACAACATTATGCATACTTTTGACAATAAATAAAATCAGAATTTGTTCTTAGTTGCTTGCCTGGGTAAATAAAGGTTATAGAAATGTAAAAAAAAATTAAAAATAATGGAAATCCGATACCGATATTTTCCAATATCACATTTTTATGCCAATATCGGTAGGCCGATAATATCGGACATCCCTAATTGAAATTATTCCCAGTTTGTGTCATGATCCGATTCTTCATCAAAGTGAACTATTCTTCTAAGCCAGAGCTTCAATCTAGCTTTTAGACTCCCTGATATTGGTGGGTATTGAGTTATATTTCACACTACGTTGATAGAAGAAGCACTGATTGACTAAACTAAAGGCTGTCTTATGTACTGTGCCCCACACAGCCACCTCTCAGTAAGCTCCAGTCCCCCTAACAATCATAACATGTGTCTGTGGATAAACAGACATGCTTTTAAAGGTCTCATTATGCAAATGTGTGTGCCTGGTCTCTGTACAGATTTGGCAGTCTGAAATATTATTTAAAGATACAGTACAGTGATGTCATAAATAGCTTATTGTGAGCACGTATAGCACAGGCAAGTGGTTCGAGGGAAAGAATACAAATTTGCTGTGAAACCGGACATCCTTGGCGGGTAGATCGATAGAGATGGAATGGATCAGACCTTATACCATTTGTTCTGACTGACGTAACCGGTTCATGGTAAAGTGCCTTTATCCAGTTCATGAGAACCGGTCCAAATCCGTATTTAGGAAGTACTTAAAACAGATATTTCCACTCCACTCGATCAAAGGCTTTCTCAGCCTTCGTATTGGTAGTTGTGAGTATAAGGCCAGCCTGTTTGCTGATGACATATTATTAACACTAACAAATCCTAACCATTCAATCTCATAGCTTATAGATACATTTGGTAATTTTTCTGGCTATAAAGTGAATTATAGTAAAAGTGAAGCTATTCCACTTAACAACCTAACTTTTCAATCACATCTGGGTTCTGCTCCTTTCAATTGAAAGCCAAAAGGAATTAAATACCTGGGAATTAAAATCCGATCTCCCATTGAAAAAATGGTTGAGGTAAATACATTGGACCTTTTAAATAATATAAAGGAGGACATCAAAAGATGGACAGTCTTGCCTTTATCCCTATGGGGCAGATCTGACATTATAAAAATGTATTTGTTACCAAGGCTAGCTTTTTTGATGTCCTCTATACCGCTAAAGTTCCCTCCTAGTTGGTTCAAAGAAATAAACAAATTATTTTCTGGCTTCCTATGGAACAACAGAAAACCTAGAATCAGCCATAAAAAAGTTATAAAACCAAGAAGTAGTGGAGGAATAGGACTACCAGATATCCACCAGTATAACATAGCATATAACTCAAGATACCCCTTGCAGAGGGCTTACAATAGTGTGAGACAGATTGGCAGCTGGGAATGGCTTGAAGAACAAATTATAGAAGAACATAACAAAGATCTATCTCTTTCAATGTTGTGGTATAACCCAAAAATCACTCCCAGACTGGACAATCCGCTTTTAGAATTTTCATGTGAAATAGTGAAAATCTTACATAAACGCCTAACCTTTAGTGGATATTCCTTACCATCATGTCCATTATGGAAAAACCTGTTGCTCTCTGCAGGAGGTAAAACCCTTAAAAATAATGTATGGCAACAACATAATATAACACAGGTGGGGCAAGTGATGGAAAGTGGAAATATGATACCTTTTAATGAACTTAAAACACAGTTTGGGCTGAAAGACACTGAATTTTTATCTTATTTACAAATACAATCAGTTATTAAATCATTGTTGTCTAAAGGCATAGCTATAGGAACAAATAGTCTTGGAAGAGACATTAACACTTTCGCGGCCACTTGGATCCGTCTAAAATCACTCTAGATGGTCAGCATTTCTAAACAGACTTGCATAGTCCGTGGGGCTGTTTGTAGAGCTAAATCTATACTTATATACTCGTACTGGCAATCGCGTCTCGCTCTTCGCCATATTGAGATATACCTCATCTCCAGTACCTACTGTACTACATGAACGAAAACAAAGCACCCTTGCACTTGACCAGGCCCCGCCCCAGTGACCTCCTATAAGTCACCAGGCGTGGTCATACTCGCCCTTCCTCTTTTTTCATTTTCCATCATGGACGTGCTTTGCATCCCATGTAACTAGCTGTGATGAAATGCAGAGAGAAATTGAACAATGTTGGTTTTTCGCCGGAGATTTGCCAGCCCCTGGAATCTTCTCGGCATGTTCCAATGGCGCGTCGGGCCTGTCCTGGGGTTTCCTCGTCTTTTGACAGCAGATCGAGGGACGTCACGCGATGTTCGGGCTAACTCGCGTCCAGGTAGGATCTGCGCCACTAGGCATAACAATGCTGGCGTTGGTGATGCTGCTCGAGTTGTACTGGGAGACAACCGAGTTGTGTATTGGGGCAAGGGGCAGGATATCTGGGTAAACGTTGTTGTTTTCCCGGTTATCCTGGAGCGTGCGGCTAACGCTATGCTATATGCTGGGTTACTGTTTCTGTTTTGATTCCCCGCTGAGGGCTGTCTTTCTAAAAGGTCTTCCCTCCTCTTAACCATTCATGCTGACGGTCAATCGGTGTCTACTGTTGGGAGTATTGACGGGGGGCTTGTTTACCTTTTTCATGGGTGAATGGGCTGAGGCCTAGGGCTGGTGTGCTTTTTGTGAATATTATGAATGGTATGCGGGACTGGTTTTCTCTGGTCCGCATCCCCTTAACGTTGTGTGTATGGGCTAGCCCATTCTACAGTGTATTGGTGGTGTTTTAGTTCATTTATTCATTAACCCCTTCATGGGTGCACACCACAGTGGAGGTTGCTGGTTGCAACCACCACTGGTGCTCCGTGGTTATGAAGCAGGTGGCATCAGTCCTTTGCCTCTGGCATGTTGAAACAGTGCCCCGCCCGGCCGACGCCATGAGGTGAGTCGGCCCGGCGAGTGGCTGGTGGGCTGTTAAGCCTATACCGCCACGGTATAGAATTGGCAGCGATTAGTAACTTTGTTCGAATTGCTGTTTTTTTCTGTCAAAAATGGTGTCTGGTGGCGGGGCCATGAGGGCCAGCCGACGTCGAAAAATCGTGCAAGGTTTTTGACGTTATTAGCTTTGACCTAGCCGCAAGCTATAACCGCAGGGAGGGCTAGGATGCTGTCAACGCTTGTTTACAGACATCTTGGTTGGATTAGTCTCCCTTTGAGGGGGTGAGAAGTTAAAAAGATTTTTCCCTCCTCAGGGCTCCCCTCTCCGCAGGGGATCTTGGTCTTCCGCTGGAGTGCGGGCGGTATTTGACCTAGGCCCCACACCGCCTTACGCCGCACAGCCAGAGGTGAGAGCACGGCCTCACCAGCGGCTGTGGCGAGGCCCTCGACCAGCGGCCATGTTTCCCCCGCCTGAGGTACCCTGGGCTCAATGTCAACAGGTGTCCACAAGGCCGACAGCCTTGGCGGCCGAGGGATCGGCTACATTGGATGAGCACGCCCTAAAAAAACGTTGCTGTCCGGCTGTGTGCAGCCCGCTCTCCGGTCACTCCCCCCCCCAACACCAGCGGAAAAGGGGCTCTGATTTGTTTCCTTTGGCTGCAGGCCGCGTGTCTTCAATGAAGCGCAGGCGGCCCCACGTTCGCTTCTCATGGGGACAGGGGCTGACACCCAGTTGATGGCTGAGACTGGGTCTGTCCGTGAGAATGTTGTGCTGTCAAGCGGCTCCCACACCATAAGCTGTGTTTGGTTGAGCCTGGTGTTACGTCTGTCAACTACAAGAGTTGTCAGCAGGGGGGCTCGAGACCTTTTGAGGCAAACAGCGCGGGCTTCCCCGACCTCGCCTTCGCCAGGCCGGGTGTCACGTTGGTGCCTCCCACTCCCGCAAGATCGGCAGTGGTCTGGCAGGCGCGCGTGATTTGGGTGGTAGTAATATCATTGCAGGGCTACGGTGTGTAGGAACCCATGGGGGCCTCACACCTTGCATGTCCAGCTGCAGAACAACTCCTCAGCATGTTCTGGAGGGGTGTTCAGTGGGGGAGCTTTTGTCACCTAGTAGGATGTCAGCTTCCCCCGTATCAAACGGGCCCTTTCTGTCGGGGTCCCCCCTTGGGTGCGATTGCCTCGTGGGTAGTGTCAGGGTCCGATGTCCCAACTCCACGGAACGTTCTGCTCTCACGGTTAGCGGATCCAGGGTTGGCTACGCACAGCGGGTGGGACCAGCCCGCCTATCTACAGTTCCTAGCGGACCAGCGCCAAATGGCGGCGGGTGCGTTTGGGAGTATCATCACATATGGCTACAGCAGTACCATATGTCGAGGTGGATGGAGAGAACGCTGAGGCGGGGACTTGTATTTACACAACCCCACCCGTTTTCAGGTTTGGTACAGACCCTATTGTCAGGGTCACCAGCAGTGACAGGTCTGGTCAACAAAATCCAATCTCTGTGGGCGAAGCATCAAATCAAATTTATTTATTATTATTTATTTATAAGGCCCGACAACACACGTTAATGTCCCCATGGGCCGTACAGGTCTTCTTTAAACAAGTCAAGAAGAAAACATAACAATAAGTCAAGAACAGAACAAGAACACCATAAGGTCCAAACATTTTTAGATGAATGCAAATAAATGAAAGAATGCAAGCACTCCCAGACATACCCCACGCGAAGGTAAGGAAAAACTCACTAAAACCTAACAATAGGGAAAAAAGCTCCACAGGCAGTGTGGAGGAGAGAAACCTTAGAAGGGCCATTCAAGGGGGGATCTCCCTTCTTAGATGTTGGTGATAGTAGTGTTGCAGACGGACAGTTGGTAAGCATGCACTCATGTGTGTAGTGAAACACAGATGAGTGCATGCAATAGCAACTGAACATTTTGAAAGATTAAAGATAGAGCTAATAGCGATAGCAACTGAACATTTTGAAAGATTAAAGATAGAGCTGATAGCGGATCTATTTGAGGCACAGGGGGCGGCGCATGCCATCGTCGTGGCGTTTTCCTCCCGGTATTCTCTGGTGCCCGAGAAATCGGGAGGGGGGGGGTGTCAGACCCATGCTGGACCTGTCCCATGGGAAGTTTCAGCATTTTGGACCGTCTCCTACCAGTTGAACACTGTCAGGTGGGGGCCTGGTTCTCCTCCATAGACCTGTAGGATGCGTATTCGCATCCCCGATCTTCCATCCTAGGGCTTACCTACGCTTCCTTTGCAGGGTTTAGCGTATGAGTACCAGAGGCTGCCGTTCGGCTTTTCTCTGGCTTCCCGCATCTTCACCAAGTGCGTGGAGGCCGCACTGGGGCCTCTGCGTCGTCAGGGGTTACGAAGTGTATTCTGCCCTGACGATGTTCTGGTCCTTGGCGGTCAAGGTGGATCGTCAGGTCTCATACCAGGCAGGTGATGGAATTCCTCACCAGCCTGGGGTTTGCTGTAGACTGGAAGTAGAGTACTCCTCTTCCCAGTCAACGGGGGGAGTACTATGGGCATCCCTCTCAGAGCATGTTATCGACACGCTCGGGAGGTTCCGTCCTAGAACGGTTATGGCGCTGTCCGTGATGCGCCTGCTCGGTATGATGGCATCTGCTCATTCCGTGGTCCCTCTTGGCCTCCTCTTCACCTCATGAGGAGGATACAGAGGTGGTTTTCCAGTATGGAAATAGACTCTGTGAGAGGCAAGTGGAAGCGGCTAAGGTTCCCGTGTCAGTACTGGGGGACCTCGCCCTCTGGGGAGGGCCTGGGGCCCTCACCAGGGGGGTCCCCATGGGCAGTAGGCTGTCACACGTCACGGTTTTCACCGACGCCTCCCTCACTGGGGACGCATCGGGCCAACGCAGTAGGGGCAGCTGGCAAGACCATGCTGCCCGGTCTGCGCTACGTTCAATGTGTTGGTATTGAATGCGGTCCTTCTGGTCCTCAAGCGGTGTTTTGATTAGGATGTATCGACAGACAGGGAGGAGTACGCTCCCCCCGTCTTCACCGGGCGGCGGTCGGCTGGCTATGGGCGTTCTCCATCTGCGCAGCCTGAGGGCTCTCCACATCCCCGGCAGGGTAAAGATGTGTTAAGAGGAATTACAGGCAGGAAAGGCATTGTCTCTGCAATGTATGTTGCAATGTTCAACCACCCCTGATACCAATACCCAAACTAAAGTCCAATGGGAGCGAGACATGGGTATACCCATATCTGAAACACAATAGGAAGCAGCACTTAGGAATAGTACTAAAATATCTAAATGTGTTAGATATAAAATTGTACAATTAAAGATACTACACAGGGCCTATATAACGCCCTGTACACTGAATAAAATGAATCACACCCTACCCAAATTGTGCTGGCATGGGTATGGAGTAGAGGGTACGCTCATGCACTTGCTGTGGCACTGCCCGCTTGTTAGGCAATTTTGGTTGGACATTGCTGAGGACCTGTCAGTTACTCTCCAAATTGACATTAATCCTTGCCCTATAACTTGTATATTGGGCGTAAAAATGGACACTGCTCAAGCAAAGATTGTAAATAATATTGTAGCACTGGCTTTTCTAGCATGCAAACGGATTATTTTAATGAACTGGAAAGAATGCAAACCGAACTGCTTCAGTTTGGAGAACTGGCGCAAGGACTTCATGGACTTGATATCAATGGAACAGGCTGCTCTATCTCTTCAAGAGAGTGATAGGCCTGATGGCCTTCAAGGTCCCTGGAAGTTTATTAGATCACTATCTTGAATATGTTTGTGTACTACTGAACCTTTGTAACACTCTGCAACCCCCCCTCACCCCCTTGTTATTATTATTATTTTTGTCTTAGTTTATCTTGTCATGTATGTATTGTCTTTCTTGTGAACATTTTTAACTTTAAATATGAAAAAAAGCTTATTGTGGACTGTTAATGTCATGAGTATATTATTTCTCAGCTTCAGATGCATAATTTAATTTGTTGTAAGTGTTTTAGTGCACCCTCTCTCACCCTCTAGTGCACCATTCACTAGACACTATACACCAGAGGTGGACAACCATTTATTTTCGATCTACCAGTCGATCTCAAGGGGCCGATAAAGTCGATCCCTAGACGAGCTGGAAAACCCAGACAAAGACATTAGGACAAAGTAAATTTAGTATCAGCATTTTAGGTCTATTATTTTACATTTCAAGAGCCCCCTCTAGAAAAACGAAGCACAAAAACATAATTCAGAATGGTATAATGGGATCTAGACTGTAAGAATTATTTCAGGAAGCGAGCTGGGATTTCTTTGCGAGGGCATGGCCAGTTTATCCAGCTAACTGAACTAAACGCGTGGCCAATGAGATCGCGGAACCCGAACGCGGAACTGCAAGTGTGTTGGTAAAAGACTACACGCGTCCAGTCGTGATTCCAGGTTTAGGTGTATTTATTGCTGAAGTTGCAGTTGTACCTTCCATTAATGCCAGTGTGGGTTCTGTATGCCCTGGTATGTATGCGATGAATAAACAAAATGTCACTTTAAACTAAATGGAAAGGTCACTTTAAAGGAAAGAACCGATGTGGTTCTTGTATAGTTTAGATTATAGTAGTATAGCATAATGACAGTTGAAACTGTATTGTATTAGCATGTCTATTTTTATCATGCACATCTTATGCCTTATTACCTGTTTTTTATGTATTTTATTATTAGTATTATTGCACAATCGATGCGGGCATGACCACCCGCATTTCACTGTATGCCCTGGTATGTATGTGACGAATAAACCTCTTGAATTGATTTGATATCTCTTGTCTGCTGATTTGTCATGCAATGATATTTCTATTACATACTATTATCATACTACTGCTATTACATACTTGAATTGATTTGATATTGTCTGCTGATTTGTCATGCAATGATAATATTTCTATTACATACTATTATCATACTACTGCTATTACATTTACATTTAGTCATTTAGCTGACGCTTTTATCCAAAGCGACTTACAAGTTCTGTACGACAAGCCATCAGGAAGGGCACAACTCTATCAGCTGATGCAGTTATTGCACAATCGATGCAGGCATGACCACCCGCATTTCACTGTATGCCCTGGTATGTATGTGACGAATAAACCTCTTGAATTTATTTGATATTGTCTGCTGATTTGTCATGCAATGATAATATTTCTATTACATACTATTATCATACTACTGCTATTACATTTGCATTTAGTCATTTAGCTGACGCTTTTATCCAAAGCGACTTACAAGTTCTGTACGACAAGCCATCAGGAAGGGCACAACTCTATCAGCTGATGCAGTTATTGCACAATCGATGCAGGCATGACCACCCGCATTTCACTGTATGCCCTGGTATGTATGTGACGAATAAACCTCTTGAATTGATTTGATATCTCTTGTCTGCTGATTTGTCATGCAATGATAATATTTCTATTACATACTATTATCATACTACTGCTATTACATACTATTATCATACTGCAAGGGGGGGGGTACAGGTAGTAAAAACAACACAAGCAGTGTAAACAAATAGTACTATAGTACTACAATACAAAATGTTTAATTTTGTATCTGATCTGTCATGACAGCATGGCTGTCACAGCACTTAATTATGTTAATACTATTCAGGGGAGAGGTGTGGCTGGGAGGTATTCAGGGGAGAGGTGTGGCTGGGAGGTATTGTTTACACCCAGCAGAAACCTGGCGATAGGTGTCAAATCTTTGAGAGCTGTTTTCTCTGCTTAAGTCTCTGGGGAAAAAAGACTGCTACAAGATTTAAAATTAGCACATCACAATAATAACATTCTCAGATTTCAAAGTATGACACATCATTTGAAAGCTTACATTCTGTACTTTCACAATCTGGAAAAATCTGGAAAATGAAAATGTAGACATGTGGGCACAATCACTGGTCGCGGTCACATATGTTATTCTGTATTTATACAACGGCATGCAAATTTCTCGATTCTGATTGGCCATTTACACGTCTTTATTGGCAACAATCCACGGTCCTGGGCTCAGGACCCGCCCACAACCGAATCACATATCACTCCCCGGCTCACTCCGGGAGAAAACAAGATCGCGGACAACAAATGGATATGTTGATAGCACCATAACGACTAAATATGAAGCGATTCTGTCAAGGGGAATGTGTTAGTCCTTTAAACAATGTTGGATGATGTAATTGATGGGTCTTGAGTCAATCTAGAACAAAAGAAAAATCGCGGATTGATTGATTGATTAATTGATTGATTTAAATTTCTACTTCCTTCCCACTGACTGCAGCGTTCACTCTCACACTGTCCGACGCTGGCGTACCCACAAACACACACACACACATACACACCACACACACATACACACACACACACACACACACACACACACGCACACACACACACACACACACACACACACACACACACACACACTCCTGTCTGCAACAGCGGGGGAGTCAGACTGAGAGAGAAGCAGCGCTGTTTTAAGTGAGCATGGTCTATTGAATTGATTGATTGGTTGATTGCTAATTTTATTACTGTACCCCTGGTTTCCAACTGGTTAAGTTTAGGCTAAAAGAAATAAATAAAAAAAATAGGGCGAAGAAAACGTTTTTTTCCTATAGGGCAAAGAAAACGTTTTAATTTGTTTTACCTACTTTATATAGAAGCATCTAAGAATGAAGTTCTATGGAAAGTAGGTCTGCATTCCCTTAACAATTGTGTGTATTGAGCCGTACTGTATTGTACCCATTCTGCATCTGGTAATAAAATTTTCAATCAATCATTCCAATAATACACAGTTGGATGTGTTAGTTGGTTGGATGCACTTCAAGCTGCTTCCACATGAGGCAACTTCTCTCAATCATTCCAATAATACACAGTTGGATGTGTTAGTTTGGTTGGATGCACTTCAAGCTGCTTCCACATGGAGGCAACTTGTCTTTTTTGTAGTTGTGGGAACTACTTTTTCTGGCGGATGGTTTTTTCAATAAATCTTCGATTAATGTGTGTTTATTGTATAGAAATAAGGTTGGATGAATCTGGCAGTTGTATAAAAGCTTTACACCACTTGTAGTCGTGATTTGTGACCAATAAACCATGCCTAGGGGGGTCTAACGACCCTCGGCTGCGCCTCGGGCCTAACGACCACCCCTAGGCATGGTTTATTGGTCACAAACCACTCCTGCGCGTGATGTAATGCTTAATTATTTGATATTTCTTTCTGCTTCTGGCTGCTGGTGAGAACGGTGTGCTCCTCACTGCCTGTGTCCTAACTAATTACTGCACCTGTGACCCCCTAAATACATGACCAGTGCTGTCTAATCTAAAACCCACCACCAGGTGTCCAATAATAATATTACAAATAATAATAAATAATATGCCACCATCATAATGGCTCCTACAATTACTTTATACTTATAAAATAAAAAGCTGTCATGGGTCAGCATATTAAATTCCTTGACAATATGACACATTTTATGATGTGTTTTGAAGGTTTGTTTGTAGAGCAGGTTTGTTCATATAGGCCACAACTGTATCATGTATTTAAATATATTTTTGAGTGTTTAAAATAGATTCAATATGCATGCATTTTATATTGTGGTAAATGTTTGTTTTCATTAATCATTTAGAATAACATGAACATTAATCTTCTGTGTGTGCGTGTGTGGGATGGGGCTTTGCATATAGTAGCCTATTATTATTCATAATATTCTCAAATATGTTAATTTGTTTATTTGGACCCCCATTAGTTACGTACTGTATACCACAATGGTGGCTGCTAATCTTTCTGGGGTTCACACCTAATAAATACAACAAAATCAAACAACATAAAACTGTTACGAGTTGGGTAGGTGTGTTGGACCCAGGTGCAGTGCAGAACGGATAGACGAGAGGCAGGTGTTGATTCTCAAACAAAGGATATTTCTTTATTGTTGATAAGACGTACACGCCAACACCGGCGTACAAACAAAAGAGGAGAATATAGTTTTATCTCCAAAAAGAGGAAAAGCAAAGCAAAAAAATATGTCGACGACGATGCGGCATATACACAGCGATAATATATTACATAACATAACGGATTGATACAGCAATCAAAGTGACACAATAATAAAGAGCAATAGCGAACATACTTATCCTCCGTGGCAAGGAGCGATAAGGCTTAAACAAGAATACATAGTACTACTCAAACCCACCCCCACCCCCTCCTAATAGACAGTCTCCTCCCCACCGCATGTATTCTCTCCCCGCCGTATATGTATATTTCTCTCCCACCCACCCACCCCCTCCTAATGTACAGTCCCCTCCCCATCATATGTATATACTCTGTCAGGATCTATGAGTAACAGTACTGTATATTTGAATACCGTATATGTCACAAATGTATCAGTACTAAATACCTATATGTCCATATGCCATATATGTCATGTATGTTGAGTATGTCTTAAATGTCAATATGAAATGAAAATGGGGGACCCTGATGTAAAAAAGACAAACGTCTTTCTCTGGTCTGCATCCCCTTAACAATTGTGTGTATTGAGCCGTACTGTATTGTACCCATTCTGCAATCTGTTAAATAAAGTTTTCCTTCATTCATTCATTCACTCACGGCAAGGTTCAGTGATCGACTGACGATCTGAATAGTAACCAGGAAGCACATATAAAGCCAACTTAACTATAGGGAGGTGTTGTGGTTACGTCATTGCTGTTTCCCGCGCGGTCCACCCCTCTTGAAATTGCAATGTATTTCCAACGGACCCATTTCTAAATCGTCTCGTTTAAATCAAATAAAGCACAAACATTGGCATGGTGTGTATTCATCCACAATCTATAGCTCAACATGAAAAAAATCGCAATTAATCGTAAAAGTAGCAAAATAACAACGTCTATGTTTTCGTTCACTGACAAACTACACTTAACTTTGGCACTGCTGACTGGCGTCACCACAGCCTAGACTCCTGACTTTAGTCAACCTGACCCAACACACACAGTCTGATGAACCACGTTACCATTTGTATTTATAATAATAATAATAATAATAATAATAATAATAATAATAATAATAATAATAATAATAATAATAATAATAATAATAATAATAATAATAATAATAATAATAATAGATTCAATTTGTAATGCACTTTTTGTTCGCTGGGATCCCAAAGTGCTACACTACAGGGTTAAAACATAGTTGAAAAAATAAAATAGTTATTAGTAAAACAAATAAAATACAGACAAAAAATAAGATGAAAATTGAACATAGTTAATTAAAAACATAGTATAAACAGAAAATGAAAAAACAACAGCACAATAAAATAAAAATAAAAAGCTAACAGTCAAAGGCCTTTTTGAACATGTATAGGTTTTTAGGCCTGCTTTAAAAGAGTCCAGGCTCTGTGGTGTCCTCAGCTGGATGGGGAGGCTGTTCCACAGGCGTGGTGCAGCCGTGCAGAAGGCTCGGTCACCCATGGTGCAGAGCCGGGTATTGGGGACCTGAAGGAGCAGGCTACCTGCGGAACTGAGGGTGCGGGTGGAGGATTGTGGAGTGATGAGTTCCTGAAGGTAGAGGGGTGCATGTCCGTTTATGCAGTTATGGGTGAGCATCAGGATTTTGTAATTGATCCGGGATGAGGCGGGGAGCCAGTGTAGTGAGTGGAGGATGGGGGTTACAGTATGTGATCGTGTTTACGGACTCTCATCAGGATCCTGGCAGCGCTGTTCTGGATGTATTGCAGCTTTTGGATGCTCTTGCCAGGAATCCCGATGAAGAGTCCGTTACAGTAGTCCAGTCTTGAGGAGATAAAGGCATGGACAAGCTTCTCTGCATCTGACAGGGTTAGAGTGGGACGGAGTTTTGTTATATTTTTTAGGTGATAGAATGAGGTCTTGCAGAGGTGTTTTATGTGGATGTTGAAGGTCATGTGGGGGTCAAATCCAACCCCCAGATGTGTGACTGAGGGGGAGAGGGGGATTACCTAGCCGTCAAAGGTGAGATGTGATATAGATGAAGACTGAACCTGGTGAGGGGTGCCAATTAGAAGTGCCTCGTTTTTTTTTGCTGTTTAGTTTGAGGAAGTTGCTGTTCATCCATGCCTTTATCTCCCCAAGACAGGTGGTGAGGCATGACAGAGCTGCAGAGGGGTTTGGGGCCGTTTTTATGTAGAGTTGTGTGTCATCGGCATAACAGTGGAAGGACATTCCATGTCTGCCGATGACACAACCGAGGGGGAGCATGTAGGTGATGAATAGGATGGGACCAAGAACCGACCCCTGCTGAACACCACAGGTGACATCGAGCAGCCTGGACTTGTGTCGTCCCAGTGATACATATTCATATATAATTTAAATCGTATAACGTTAATTCGCTGCATATTATATCACTGTATATACTAATGTAAATCATTGTTTCGTTGTACATATTGTGTATATTTTATAACGTTATTGTTTTTTATGCAACATTAGTAGCCAAGTGTGACCTGTGTGTTTCAGTTATGCAAGGGACAGCCAAACAAACACACCGGTTGAGTCAGCAACGGTGCTCTAAGGCTGTGCAACCAGGGCCGCCTGGGGGAAATGCGAGGCCCTGTGCAAGATTTAAACGCGAGCCCCCCCCCCCCGCCCCCTGAAAGGTAAAAAAAAAATATATATATATAATTCTTTATTTTTTTTTTCATACAGTCAACATATTCTTAAATAATAGCGCTGCCCGAGGCTGGGCATGATACAGTCAACATATAGCAAGAGAGAGAGCGAGAGAGAGCTCCCGTTCTACAGTCAATATACAGTGTTATCGCTGCACAGACCCGGCAATGCCCCTGACCCTCCACCAGAGCAAGGCCAGAGAGAGAGAGAGAGAGAGAGAGAGAGAGACACATTGGAAAGAAACAACCCAAAACCAGAGCAAATTGAAATGCTATTTGGCCCTAAACAGAGAGTACACAGTGGCAGAATACCTGAGCACTGTGACTGACCCAATACTAAGAAGATCCATGACTAGGTACAGACTCAGCGAGCACAGCCTAGCCATCGAGAAAGGCCGCCATAGGCAGACCTGGCTCCCAAGCGAAGACAGACCCACTGCACACAAGATGAGGTGGAAACCGAGCTCCACTTCTTAACAACCTGCCCACTATACCAAGACATACTTCCCACAAATTGCAAACACCCAAAGAGACTTTGAAAACATTGACAATAACTCAAAACTCCCATACCTACTGGGAGAAATACAAGAATGTGAAATAAAGCCCATTTGAATTGAAGAGAGAGAGATAGATAGAGCATGTCTGTGTGTGTTAGAAAGAGAGAGATAGAGAGAGAGCATGTCTGTTTGTGTGTGTGTTAGAGAGAGAGCATGTATATGTGTATTAGAAAGAGAGAGAAATATATAGAGAGAGAGCATGTCATTGTGTGTGTTAGAGAGAGATATAGAGCATGTCTGTGTGTGTTAGAAAGAGAGAGAGAGAGAGAGCATGTCTGTTTGTGTGTGTTTGTTAGAGAGAGAGCATGTATATGTGTGTTAGAAAGAGAGAGAAATATAGAGAGAGAGAGCATGTCATTTTGTGTGTTAGAGAGAGATATAGAGCATGTCTGTGTGTGTTAGAAAGAGAGAGAGAGAGAGAGAGAGTTCAAGTTCAAGTTCAAGTTCTTTAATAGTTGTCATACAGAAGTACAGAATACTTTCATACAAAATGCTTCTTACTGTTACGCTCCAGAGACTGTGCTAGACAAGATAGTATCAAATAACATAATAACATAATATAGCATGAATTTAGAAGAAGAAAATGAGGTCACAGTTGTTCGGTATAGACATATGTACAATGTTCTGAGTTACCATATAATATACAATACACAATACTATGCAGTGTACTAATGTACAGTACTATCTAGTGCAAAGCAGAAATGGGATGAGGTACAATTTTAGGTACAATTTACAGTAAGGTGTACGAGTTGTAGTGCAATCCTTCATCCATAAATATAAAGTGTGGGGAGTGGGTGCTACAGTGTGTTTGTTTAAAGTGGGTGTGTGCTATAAAGTGTGTGTAGTGGGTGCTACAGTGTGTTTGTTTAAAGTGAGTGTGTGCGTGTGGATGTGTGTGCTATGTGTGTTTGGTGGTTGTTGTTGTGTAGTGTTCATTCATTGTTCGTTTAGCAGCCTGATGGCCTGGGGGTAGAAGCTACTTCTGAGTCTTTCTGTGCTCGCCTTGAGACTCCTGTATCGCTTGCCTGATGGCAGCAGTTCAAAGAGGCAGTTGTTCGGGTGGCTCGAGTCCTTAATAATTCTCTTAGCCTTCCCCTTGCAACGCTTGTAGTAAATGTTCTGGAGGGTGGGGAGCCCCCCTCCAATTGTGCGTTCGGCTGAACGTGTCACTCTTTGTAGTCTGCTTTGGTCTTTTGCAGTGCTATTCCCAAACCAGGAGGTGATGTTGCCGGTCAAGATGCTCTCTATTGTACATGAGTAGAAGTTCTTAAGGATCTTCTGGCTGACTTGGAACTTCCTTAGGCGCCTGAGGAAGTAGAGGCGTTGTCGTGCCTTCTTCACCACACTGTTAATGTGTATGGTCCATGTCAAGTCCTCGGATATGTGGGCTCCGAGGTACTTGAAGCTGTTGACTCTCTCAACCGGTGCCCCGTCGATGCTGAGGGGGCTGTAGTCCTTGACCCCCGACCTCCTGAAGTCCACAATCATCTCCTTTGTTTTGCTGACGTTCAGGGAGAGGCTGTTTTCCTGGCACCATCCCGCCAGGACCTTGACCTCTTCCAGGTAGGCCCTCTCGTCGTTGGCAGAGATCAGGCCCACCACCACTGTGTCGTCAGCAAATTTGACGATTGTATTGCTACTCCGCTGAGCCACACAGTCGTGTGTGTACAGGGAGTAGAGGAGGGGACTCAGAACACAGCCCTGGGGGGCCCCTATGTTGAGGGTGATGGATGAGGAGGTGCAGTTGCCTGCTCTCACCACCTGGGGTCTGCCAGTCAGGAAGTCCAAGACCCACTGGCAGAGGTCATAGCCCAAGCCCAGGTCCCTGAGCTTGGCTATGAGTATGGAGGGGACTATGGTATTGAATGCCGAGCTGTAGTCGATGAATAGCATTCTCACGTAGTTCCCCTGCCTCTTGTCCAGGTGTGATGCTGCTGTGTGCAGCACATGGGATATGGCGTCCTCCGTGGACCTGTTGGGGCGGTATGCAAATTGCAGGGGGTCCATGTTGATGGGGAGGGAGGAGCAGATGTAGCCCTTTACTAGCTTCTCAAAGCACTTCATGGCTATGGAGGTGAGAGCTACAGGGCGGTAGTCGTTGAGGCAAGCAGGCTTGGATTTTTTGGGTACAGGGATAATAGTGGACTTCTTCAGGCAGGTGGGGATGACAGCCTGTTCTAAGGACAGGTTAAATATGTCAGTGAATACTGGGGCCAGTTGGTCGGCACAGACTTTTAGGACGCGGCCGGGGATGCCGTCCGGACCTGCTGCCTTCCTGATATTCACTTTTTTAAAGGTCCGCCTCACCTCATGCTCTGTTACCCTGAACACTGCGCCTCCATCAGCAGCCGACCCCCCCCCCCCATTGCCGAGGCTTGTGAGCTGGTGTTGTTATTACCAGCATCAAACCTCGCATAGAAGGTATTGAGGTCGTTTGCTAAGGAGATGTCACTGTTCAGTTTGAGGGAGGCGCCTTTGTAGTCTGTCATCGTTTTGAGCCCCTGCCACATAGCTCTAGAGTCAGCTTGTTCAAACTGGAGTTAAATTTGATCCCTGTAGCGCCGTTTGGCCTCTGACACTGTCCTCCTTACGTTGTGTTGCGCCACCTTGTGGTCATTCATGTTGCCTGCCACTAGGCCGTCATTGTATGCTTTGGTGCGCTCTCTCAGAGCTTCACGGACGGATTTGTCTACCCAGGGTTTTTGATTTGGGTATACTTTCATTTTGGTAGTGGGGATTGTTTCTTTCACCCTAGTACAGACATAGTCCAGCACTGTCTCCGTGTAGGCATTAATGTTATCTGTGTCGCGGAATACAATCCAGTCTGTGTTGTGAAACACTGACCGGATCGTATCCTCTGACGTCACATCCCATTTCTGCACCTCTCGCGAGACTACGGGAGTACTTTTAATTCTTTGTCTGTACTTTGGTGTAAGGAAAATGGATGCGTGATCTGACTTGCCAAAGCCACTATCAGAATGAGCCTTGTAGCCACCTTTAAATTGCGTGTAACAGTGATCTAGGATGTTACCGCCTCTGGTGTTGCAAGTCACATGCTGGTAGAAATCAGGCAATACCTTTCTCAGATTGGCGCTATTGAAATCTCCCAGTACTAAAATGGCGGCGTTAACGTTCGTCGCTTGTATATTATTTACCTCGTCGTGGAGTCTGGAGAGCGCGGCGTTGTTGTTGGCTTGCGGTGGAATATACACTCCGACCAGGACGATCGCCGTTAACTCCCTCGGGAGGAAGAAAGGACGACACTTGATGGTTATATATTCCAGTTCTGGGGAGCAGTGGTTGGATAATTCCTTCACATTCGTTGGATCACTCCAATTTTTGTTAAACATGAAGGCAATACCTCCACCACGTTGTTTACCGGACTCTGATTGAGAGAGAGCATGTCTGTTTGTGTGTGTGTTAGAGAGAGAGCATGTATATGTGTGTTAGAAAGAGAGAGAAATATAGAGAGAGAGCATGTCATTTTGTGTGTTAGAGAGAGATATAGAGCATGTCTGTGTGTGTTAGAAAGAGAGAGAGAGAGAGAGAGCATGTGTGTTTGTGTGTTAGAGAGAGAGAGCATGTCTGTGTGTGTGTGTGTGTGTGTGTGTTAGAGAGAGAGCATGTATGCTACGTTAGCTAGCCGGCCCACTTGGCTCAACATAACATTAGCCAACATAACGTTAGCCTTAGCCACGATAGCTAGCCGGCCCGAGAGAGAGAGAGAGATATATCCACGGCGGGAATAGAATAGAGTGCATTAAAAACTCACCAAACGTCCAAGAGGATGGAGACAACCGCGTGGAGTTGACGAAGTTCATCTGCCGAATGACCGTCCTCTTCATCTTGGCATAACAATGCTGCACGCACTCTCTCTAGGTTAGCTAACGCTAGTTAGCCTTTAGCTAAGCTAGCTACTAGCCGACATCATCATGGCTATCCCGACTGAACCACACGTTAGCACTCGATATTATAATGTAGCTCATCTGCCGAATGACCGTCCTCTTCATCTTGGCATAACAATGCTGCACGCGCTCTCTCTAGGTTAGCTAACGCTTGTTAGCCTTTAGCTAAGCTAGCTACTAGCCGACATCATCATGGCTATCCCGACTGAACCACACGTTAGCACTCGATATTATAACATAGCTAAAGCTAACTAGCTGTCCCTGCCTTTAGCTAAGCTGACATGGCTAGCCTGACTGAACTGTCTAACATGCAACAACTTTCATCTTCAGTCCATCTGCCGAATGACCCTCCTCTTCGTCTTGGCTGGCATAACTAAGCATAACCTCCAAAGCTGCACGCGCGAAATAGTCAAACGCAGCTGACGCACGCCGGCGTACACATGATGTAACCCCTCCCTTCGTTGAAACCAATAGTATGTCTGCTGCAGAGCCCCAGAGCTCCAATAGTGAGTATGTCTGCTGCAGAGCAGCAGAACCAGGAACAAGTCAGATACATTCTACAAACGTGTCTAATGTGAAATATATAAGCATATAAGCAAAACTAGATTTTAGGTCTGTGATGAAAAAGGGCCTCGCGGGAAGGGGGGCCTCGCAAAAAGTAAAAATACAAAAAAATAATAAAAAAAAAAAAAAAAAAAAAAAAAAAAAATTTGCGAGGCCCCCCTTCCCGCAAGGCCCTGTGCGACCGCACTGCTCGCACACCCCCTGAGGCGGCCCTGTGTGCAACAGTGGCCTTTCTGTCTCATCAACATGACAAGAGAGTGTAACTTTATATACAGGAATAAACTATGTTTTTTTTGTATACAATTTGACTCATCTGAATTTCTACATTTAAAATATTCCACAACACACGCAAGTGCCACGGATTGCAAACCTTTCTACACTCACCGAAACATGATAGACTCTGTCTCTCATGCTGGCCCTGACCGATCTGGTAAGCTCTGCATACAAAAATTCCTCTACATTCTCAGATTTAAAATGGTTCTCTCCTCTTTGTATACCTTTGTCCTCACCAACAAAGTATTCTGCCAGGGAACTTATGGACACAACAGTAGACATTTGCTAATGTGCTTTGTTTGTTTTTTCAGATATTAAAAACAGCTACTCCCTACTACTCCTCCCTACTTCCCATTTTCCACATGGAATGCACCTGATTAGATTAATTACATGCTGGTGCTCTAGTGTGACATCTAGTGGCTGAATGTTAACTGGGGGGAAAGTAATAATTTTATTCCACACCTGTCTAAAAGCTCTGTGGATGTTTTTTTTTTTACTCTACATAACATGTCTATCTATAGCACATTTAAAGATTTCATTTAACTACTTTTCATTGGGAAGTAGCTAGTAGTTTGGTAAACTAGTTTTAGAGTAGTTTCCCAACACTGGATATCAACCAGTGAAAGAGATATGGGATGTGGGATAAAAAAAAAACAGAAGCATTGGTGAACCCCCAACTCTACCACCCGACCCTGTGATCTTGCCACCAGACATAACAGCTTTTATCCAAAGCGCTTTACAATTTGCTCCTTACATTCACCCATTCACTCACACATCGACGGCGGAGGCAACCATGCAAGGTGCCAACCTGCTCATCGGGAGCAATTAGGCGTTAAGTGTCTTGCTCAAGGACACTTTGACACGCTGCCTGAAGGAGCGGGAATCTAACCAGGGACCATCCGATTACCAGATGACTGCTCTACCTCTTGAGCCACTGTCGCCCCCTGTATTTCAGGTTACTTGTCAGATGCATGGTATTAAAAAAAAGGTCTAGACATTGACAATGTTTCCTTAGCAACGATGCGGAAATGGCAGGACCAGGATGAGGATTCTATTGAAGTTCACCTTGTCTGATTTCACCTTATCTCACCTAAACCTTACTGTCAACCCAGGAAGCTTACTGTCACTCACAATGTCATAGCCCCAAGAAACATCTAAAATATAACATTGTGATAATTCCCAGAATGAAAATAAAACGTTTATAGTAACTAGTCATGACATTGTCAAGAGAGTTGAAGAAAGTTGTATGGCCTCAATGAAGTCAAAGTCACATGGAGGCCAAATTGATATATTTCTATATAAAGCCATAAATGGAGATTGTCCAAATTATACTATTAATTATCGGAATGGACCTTTGGTACACAAACCAATGATTGTCTTACACGTAAAGCACCTAGAGTTTATACTGAACTTGGTTTATGCTGAATCGTGGAACATTGAAAGTAGGTGCACTAGTGTCCATGGGTTGATTTAGAGCACAATCTGTTTTAAATTATTATACTTTTTTATTATTCTCTGTAGTCTTTATTAAAACAAATATTTGTACTGTACTTTGTATAACATTTATGATGATTATGTGAATGTAAATGTTCAACAACACTGAAAATGAGGGCTGTCCCTCAGCATAATCTCTGAGATTAAATGAAGGTTGAATGAATTAATGATATTTTCTTTTGAAAAAATAATCAATACGTTTTAATGCCACTCCACAAGCATGAGAGAAAGAAGCAACTGACCGGTGATAGACAGCTGGGAAAGAGAGCCTCACCTTGGCTGTATCTCCAGTGTCTCGGTCTCTCTATCTCACACACACACAGCTCTCCCTACCGGTGATGAACGAGAAATTAACGTGATATACGATGATTAAATTCGAATGAGAGAAAGGGCTCCATCATTAAAATTGCGATGCCCGAGGTGAACGAGAGGCTTTAACTAGTTTACAATCCTTGTTGCCTGTTAAATGTGTTCAAGCAACTGGTTCAAGCTCGCTCGCAATGCATCCTGGTACACGCACTAAAGAATTGATCGCTTCAATAGGGATGGCTAGTGTGACGTCATTATGTTCCCGCCAGTGATTTCCGTGTCAGTCTGCTTCGAGACGGGATATCAAAAGGCATTAAAATGGTGCAGTGCTGTGCTGTGCTCCGTGTTGGCTTTTTAAGGAACCATGTCAACAAAACGGTATCTTATTACCGCTTTCCTCCCGACGACAAAGAGAAGAGAAGGTGGCTGGAGTTGATACGGTAAGTTTGATCTCAATGATAAACAATAACAGTTTTAACAAGTAGGCTAAAAAGGCTATTGCCAGGCTGGGCTAACGTCAGGCTAGGCTAACGTTATATAATAGTCTATAGTGCTTCCATGAGGATTTTCCAAAGTTTTTGGTAATGTTTTCATTTTAAAAAGCCTGTTTGGAAATCACCGGGCTGTAGTGATTTTTTTACCCAGCGTGAGAGGAGCCTGACTGGGCATCCAGCATTAGCTCTGCCACCCCACACACGCTAATGAAGGCTAATGCTGGCTAACAAAAGCTAGCGCAAGAAACGACGACGCAAAGTATTGTTTAGTGTTGAATCTAGAGCTTGTATGTATGGTTGTAACTAACTGTAACTGTCCTCTACTGCTCCCATGACTGCATATATATCTGTGTCCACTGGAGGGCGCTATAGGCGGAGCTTCTACTGTCTACGCCAGGTTGGGAGTATATAAGCCTTGGTTCCCTCCTTCTCTTTCTTCTTCCCACACATGCCTCTCCCGGAGAGGAGATCACATGAGCTGCTGTGTTATGAGTCAATGTGAATGAATAAACCGCTGCCAGCAGAGCAAGGCCAAAGATAGAAACCATGCCTCTTGTACATGTTATTGTCGCCCCATAGCCAATTCTGTTAACAGGTTATGGGCCCAGATCTCGCAGGGGCGAAATAATAAGGGTAGCTAGCTTAGCTAAAGGTAAGCCAGAGTAGCACCGGGAGTACCGCGTGGCTAGATACTAGGCCAACGGAGCTTAAGCTACACCTACCACCTACCACTAAGAAGGAGGATGGCGACCAAGGGAAGGAGCAAATGGCCCTCATTTAATGGAAAAGCGGAGGGATATGAGCTCTGGGAAGAGCACATGCTATGTTGCATGCACGGCGCGGGACTCAAGGCGGTGATCTTGGCGGCCCCCGCGGGGCCACTGACGGCGGAGGACCAAGTCCAAGACGACAAGCTTAATGCGGACGCATACTGTGAGTTGGCGCCGCTGCTCGACGATACGAGCTTGGGGCTAATATTCCGCGACACGAAGGACAAAGGCCGAGAAAGCCTGGGAGTGTTGAGGGAGCATTACATCGGACGGGGAAGGCCCCGAGTAGTGTCCCTATACGTAACGTTAACGGCTCTGAAGAAGGGGCACACAGAGACGATGACAGAATACATCATCCGAGCTGAGCAGATTATGACGGCGCTCAAGAGTGCAGGAGAGGCACCAGGTGAGGGGCTAATGATGGCGATGGTGATGAGAGGACTACCGGAGTTGTACAGGCCGTTCGCGCTACTGGTTACCCACGGTTCAACGGACATGACATTGGGGCAGTTCAAAGCCAAGCTGCGGAACTCTGAGGCCTCAGAGGATATCCACCCAGACGCTGCGGAAGCGGGGGGGATAGCACTGAAAGCCCGAGCGACACCGAGGGAGAAGGCCAGGCCCACGACGGAGCTGACGTGTTGGCGATGCGGAGAGAATGGGCATCGGAGGGATAACTGCAACAAGACGGTCTGGTGCAACTTCTGCAGATCATCGGGGCACACAGACAAAGAGTGCCGAAAGAAACGAGACCAGGGCGCCCGATACACACATGGGCAAGATGTCGGCCATAGGCGAGGCGGCGCCCATGGACAAGATGGCGGCGACGGACGAGGTCGAGGCTACGGACAAGATGGCGGCGATGGACGAGATCGCGGGCGCGGCTAAGATGGCGACTGTGGACGAGATGGCGACTACAGACAAGATGGCGGCGACGGAAATCGTGAGACGAGTCGAGATGGCGCCCGGAGAGCGGCAGGACGAGAGGACGTCGTTTTCGGGGCGCGGACTACGGGCGTCACCCGGCCAACACAGCACCGGCAGTTCCCGAGGAGGGGACTGATCGTGGACACAGGTGCGTCGTCCCACATCATCAACAACAGGAACAGTTTCAAGAACTTCAATAAATCCTTCGAGCCGGAGGGACACAGCATGGAGCTGGCAGACGGGAAGCGCACCTACGGGTTGGCGCAAGGGAGAGGAGACGCACAGGTACGCCTTATAGACAGTAAGGGACGCCGGTGTACAGTGACGTTAAAGGACGCTCTATATATACCCTCGTTCCCACAAGAACTATTCTCAGTCAAATCTGCTACTGCTAACGGCGCAGAAGTGTTCTTCAGTGAAGGTAAAGATGTTCTTGTAGAACGAGATGGTACGCGGTTTAACATCGACGTATATGGGAGAATGTATTACCTACAAACAGAGTGCAATAATAATGACAAATGTAATGTAACTGTCAGTCATGACATCCAGACGTGGCATGAAATTATGGGTCATTGTAATCACGAGGATTTACTAAAGCTGCAAGCAGTGACAGACGGTATGCACATTAAAGGTGAAAAGCATAGACCTGACAAAGAATGTGAAGTTTGCATAAGGGGGAAGTTTACTCAAACAAGGAACAGGGACCCCACGGAGAAGGTAAAGAGACCACTGGAGCTAGTAACACCGACCTAGCCGGTCCAGTAAGGAACGAGTCCATAGGTGGCTTTAACTATGTACAGTCCTTTACAGATGTGGGTACAGGCGTAGTGTTCGTCTATTTCCTTAAAGCAAAGAGTGATGCACTCCAAGCCACGGAAAAGTTCCTTGCCGATGGAGCCCCCTATGGGGACGTAAAATGTTTGAGGTCAGACAACGGGACCGAGTTTACAAACAGAGAGTTCCAACCACTGCTGAGAAAGCACAGGATCAGACACGAGACGTCATGTCCCTACTCCCCACATCAGAACGGGGTAGCAGAGAGGGAATGGCCAGGTGTAAGCTAGACCAGTGGTTCTCAAACTTTTTACACCAAGTACCACCTGAGAACGTAGCTGGCTCTCCAAGTACCACCATATGACCGGTGTTAAAATACAGTCTATTCAGCTATGCACAGTTCACACAGGAGGCAAATGTATTCCTAATACCATTATTTATTGTTAACTTTTGTCAGACACAGCCACAATGTACAAAGGGATAGCACTAGAACTAGTAAACGCTTCCACACAACTCATACAATGCAAGGGGCATTGAGAACATAATAACTAACATTCTCACATAGCAAGTGAGAAAATTAAGAACAACTGTATTTCAGCAAATGTACTTAATTCTCTCTCTATCTCTATCTCTCTCTCTCACACAGCAAGCAATTGTCCGTCATTCTCTCACACACACACACACACACACACACACACACACACACAATTATTTTGTTATAAAAAATTAATTTCCTGCATTCTGGTGCAGGGATTTTTGAATTTTTACCCTTTAAATGCCAGTGTTTGTGATGGGCATCACAAATTATTGTAAAAAAGAAAAGAAAACACATATTCAATAAATTTTTGAATGTTTACCCTTTAAATGCCAGTTTGTGTGATGGCATCACAAATTATTGTTAAAATAAAACACAAAGTAAAATATTTTCAATATATCAAATGCAAAGTACATTTTTCTGGGGGGGATTATTACAGGCTAGGCATGTGTCAATGATTAGCAGCAACACAGATTTTGATGGATTTTTTGTAATGTCAGATTTAACACCAACTCTTTTCAGAAAAGTGGGAGTACTTCCTTTTTTATCTGACATTACAAAAAATAAATGGTTATGATCAGGGCTGAAGTTGAATTAAAGATTTATGACTGTTTAGACTGCATTACTCTCTGTCACAGTGATCTCCTGGTTGTTCCCCACTTAGGTTATCTAACTATCGCGCCGCCGCAACCAGAAACACTGGCCTGGCCTGCTTCTAAGTTAAGTGGCCTGAAAAAAAAAATGTTGTGCTTTTTTGGAAATGTTTTCAAGTACCACCAGCAGTACCACAGTTTGAGAACCACTGAGCTAGACAATAGTAACATACCGAAGAGCCTGTGGCATTATGCGGTACAAGAAGCCGCTTACACCAGAAATAGGTGTTTTAATAAACACACAGGCACCACCCCATATACAGCAATGACTTGGAAAAGATGTAATCTAGCCAGAATGTACAAATTCGGATCAGTGTGCTATGCTTACCAGCAGGACAGAGGCAAGCTTGAGTCCAGATGTGAAAAAGGGCTCTTTGTAGGACACGACAGAGGGAGCCCAGCACTCCTAGTCTACTATCCCGGTAAAGGGAAGGTGCAAAAGCACAGACTAGTGAAATTTGTCACCAAGACAACGTGCAAAATCGAGACACAGACAGAGGAGCCATGGCTGAACTCCGGGGTAAGGTATGGAGGGACAGAGACACCACAGCCTAGCATACTGAGCACAGGCGTGCAAGCAGACAGCCAGCCACCCCCAGAGGGCGATGACAAGGAGCACCCGAGGGTGACGTCAAGTGCCCCAAGCAGTGGGAGGTATCCCTCAAGGGAACACAAACCCCCGAAATATCTGATAGATTATGCCCGGAGAGGAAGTGACGAGGATGACAGTACACTCGCCAATATTGATTACTGCTACAGAGTGGTGTGTGGCGTGCCTCAGTCTTTTAAGGAAGCCATAGTGTCCCCAGAGTCGAGTAAGTGGGAGAGAGCGATGGACAAGGAGATGAGGTCCTTAGAGGACAACCACACCTTTACCCTAAAAAAATTGCCAGAGGGCAGACAGACAGTGGGAGGGAAATGGGTGTACTCAATCAAGGAAGGGATCGAAGGCCACGAAAAGTACAAAGCGAGATTTGTAGCTAAGGGTTTCAGTCAGAGGGAGGGGATAGACTATGGTGAAACATTTTCCCCCACCGCCAACCTGACCAGTGTAAGGGTAGTGGTTCAGAAAGCAGCTGAGGACAATCTGATTTTACATCAGATGGATGTGAAGACAGCCTATCTGCACGCACCCATAGATATATATGGAACAACCTGAAGGTTACGAAAAGAAAAGGGGAAAGCTAGTGTGCAAGCTAGAAAAATCCATTTACGGCCTGAAACAGTGTGGGCGAAATTGGAACGAGATGCTTCACACATGCCTCATCGAGGATCACTTCCTACAGAATCCAGTAGACCCCTGTGTTTACTCAAGGGAGTCAAAAGAGTCAGGAAAAGTGATAATCATCATTTGGGTGGATGATTTGATCATCGCAGCAGACAACACTAGGAACCTAGATCAGGTGAAAGGTATGCTCTCCACCAGATTCAAAATGAAAGACCTTGGCAGGTTAAAGCATTTCCTATGCATGGACTTTGAGCAGTCGGCCAATTGTGTAACAGTATCCCAGAAGAGATATGTGGAAAAGATCCTGAAACGTTTTGACATGCAGGAATGTAGAACAAGGGAAACACCATGTGATCAGAAACTTGATTACCAGGAGGATGCTCAGAAACTGACAGATGTAAAAATGTACAGGGAAGCCGTGGGTAGCCTCATCTACTTAACAACATGTACCCGCCCTGACCTATGTTTTGTAGTGAGTACGTTGTCACAGCATTTTGCTGATCCCACAGAGGAACACTGGATTACGGTAAAACATGTTTTTCATTATCTCAAAGGTACAGTAGATAAACTACTTTGTTTCAGAAAGAGCAGCAAAGGCTTAGGGCTTAAAGCCTACAGTGATGCAGACTGGGCTGCTGACATCGCAGATAGAAGGAGTACTACAGGATACTGTGTTAGTTTAAACACAAACAGCTCACTGGTTTCATGGAAAACAAAGAAGCAGCCCACAGTGGCACTGTCAACTTGTGAAGCCGAATACATGGCTCTGGCCATGACGATACAGGAGTGTATTTATCTAGAACAACTGCTTGGAGGGATGGATAACTATGTATACAGATACAGCTGGGAAAAGTCCAGGAACAGCTGTTTGCCTGCTGTTATGACGTCGCTTGGCATGGTTAATGTTAACAATGACCAGCGGGGGCGCTCTCATACAGCTGGTGACAACTGCCCGACGCGCCGGCTTTTGTTCATTCATTGGAGGAGCTCCGCGCTGGACTAAGCTCGAGTTCCATTCAATTCCATTACAGCTGGTGACTTCATTCATAGGATGCTACAACGTCCTACAGTATGTCTACAGACTGCATGAATGAATGTTGCTGAATTAAAGAATGAATAAGTTAAACGTGTCAATTCAGCAGTCAAAGTGTATAATATTAAAACGTGTCAAATCTAACTTCATTAGATGGCCGACGTACGGCTCTCTTGTCCATTCATTTCATCAAAAGAAAGCGTTAGTGTAATGCTTCTTGGTAACAATAAGTTTGTGTACGCAATGTTGCTGAATAAAATAATGAAACCGTTAAGACCTGTCGAATTAGCAGTGGAGGTGCTAGGTGGGCTCTATTTATAATGATATATTTTGTCTAGTACCGTGGTCTAGTGGTTTATCCCCATTCCTTTCAAGCCGACGCCCGGGGTTTGATTCCCAGCCTATCTAATATTTATATTTATTTTTATTATTTATAAAATTAAATTGCCCGCAACGATGTGCATAATACAATAGTAATAATATATAATAAGAATCCAACCAATAGAGCGACATTGTGCAATAAACAAGTAAACAAAGTAGGGCATATCGGCATTTGTACATGAGTTATTCTGAGTCAACTTATTGTCTGTTGTTGCTACGCAACTTCACTTGACTTGAAAAGACTTGATACCTCCCCCCATGCCCAACGATTAAAAATTAACGTTATTAAATGTATATATATTAATTCATTTTGCGCGAATCCACACTTCATTTCCCAGACCCACTTTGTTTTGAAACAACCAATCACGTTGCGCGATAGCACGAGCGATCCACAGTCAGTAATAATGTTACAGCTGAGTTCACGGCGAAATGTAAAATGCTACCCAGATTGTTGCGTTTCGTTATAAAAACTATGCGGTGATAAACAAAAAACGAATCGCAGTATGCAAAACGTGCGGTTCGAGGATCACAGATGAAGATGCGCAACGTCCAACTTCGTTCGACACTTGAACTAAGCTGCACAAAGATCGGTAAGTGAATGAACGAATGAATGAAAACTTTATTTAACAGATTGCAGAATGGGTACAATACAGTACAGCTCAATATACACAATTGTTAAGGGGATGCAGACCAGAGAAAGACTTTCGTCTTGTTTACATCAGGGTCCCCCATAGTAACTTGGCTTGCTACAGTAGAGTTAAATCAATGAGCCAGTGTGCTAACGTTATCATATACTCTCTTTTTTAGACTCTTTTTGTATCACAAACAGTACTGTATTTGTAAATCTGGTATGTCATAAATGTATAGATGTAGCAGTACTGTATCTGTATGTCATGTATGTCATGTTATGATGAATTGAAAATGGGGGACCCTGATGTAAACAAGACGAAAGTCTTTCTCTGGTCTCTTCGCTGGACTGAGACGTGACGTGATTTTAATTATAATATGCATGATGTTTTGCTTTGTACAGGCAATAATGAAGAAGTTCCCTGGAAGGAAGGATGTCTCTTTCAGGAAGGGTCCATCTGGACATCTACGGCAGGACCCCGCTGAGGAAGCAAGGAGGATCAAAGATCTTCTCCTCTTGTCTTCCTCCTCTGCACCAGCCCAGCCTGCCTCCGCTGCACCGCTACCTGCAGCCTCACTGACCTTTGGGAAGTATTTTGACATGTACATGGGTACCTTGGTCGTGTAGTGTATCTTGTAGACCAGGCCCATTGCAAGTTGCTGTACTCTGTCGTCTACTCTAAGCCATCCTAGGTTGTCAAAGTGGGCAGGGGTGAGGTGGGTTCTAGGAGTAAGGTCAAGCAGTAGTCTGACCAGTTTGTTTTGAGATGTTTGTAATTTTGTTTTTAGCGCCTTTGAGGTGCTTTGGTACCATGAGGTGCAAGCATAGTCGTAGTACCCCTGAATGAGTGCTCCTGCCAGAGTCTTCAGGGTATTCTTGTTTACCAGAGAGGAGATCCGGTACAAGAATCGAGTTCGTTGGTTGACTTTTTTTATTACATTGGATGCCATTTTGTCACAGGAGAGATTAGCCTCTAGGATGGAACCCAGGTAGGTAATTTCATCTTTCCTTGTGACAATATTGTCACCCACTGTAACTGAGAAGTTACAAGTTGTCGAACAGAACTTGTAAGTCGCTTTGGATAAAAGTGTCAGCTATTTTCTTTTCTATTTTTTTTTTTATATCCTTTATTTATCCAGGAATGTCCCATTGAGATACAATATATCTTCTTCCAGGGAGTCCTGACCAACACGGCACACAACACGTTTCAACATAAAAACAAGGGCATTAAACAAAAAACATACAAATCAAATACAAATACAGAAGGCCATTTGTGCAGTGGCAAGAAGCATAATCACATCAGCAATAATGCGTGATCCACAGAGTCAAACGCTTTAGACGGATCAACAAACAATGCTGCACAGTTTTTTCTTGTCTAGTGCTTCAATTATGTCATTTGAGACTAGCATAGTCACTGAAGTACTATGGATCTGAAGCCTGACTGAAACTCGTTAAGAATATTATGGTCAGCTAGAAACTTTTTCAGTTTGTTTACAAGAGATTCAAAGACTTTGGCCATTACAGACAATCTGGAAATAGGGCGATAACATTCTGCACTCGCACATACACAAACGCACTTTAAGAAAAGAACTTGTTGTGATTGTCCTTGTTTTCCGTCCGTATAATAGGTAATGGGATCCTATTCCAGTATGTTATGGCTCTATACATTGCTATATAAATGAAGATTATTATTATTATTTACAAATATAGAGTAAAGGAGGGGTTCCTTTACAACTTCCTTGGGGAATAACACACTGGAGTGTTACCATATTTGACATGGAACCATTAAATACAACACATTGTTGTCTATTAGACAAGTAGCTTCTCATCCATTCCATGGCAGTGTCTTCAAGCCCATATGTGTGTAATTTCAATAATAATAGGCCATGATCTATGATGTCGAAAGCTGCACTGAAATTCAAGAGCACTGTACCCACAACTAACTTCCTATCGATCAGTTGTAGCCAGCTATCTGTAAGAGATGTTAAAGCAGTTCCTGTAGAGTATCCTACTTTGTATGCATGCTGGAAATCAGAATTAATTTTGTTTTCGTTGAAATACTTTTGAATCTGCTTGAACACAATTCCTTCCAATAACTTACCTATTACTGGTTTTTCACTCGTTTTCCAAGGCTGAGGAAAGACCCTCGATTCAAAACATAAATTAAATATATGTGATAGTGGCTTAGCCACACATTTTGCAGAGATTTGTAGCAGTGTTCCATTCAGATTATCAACACCGCAAGGTTTATCTGGTTTAAGTGATAGGAGGAGCTTTTCAATATCATTTGGACTTGTGCATTTAAATTTAAATCGGCATTTCTTGTCATACATTATATGTTTTTTAATTACAGAGTCTGACAGCTTACCACTCATTGGCAACATTTGATTTATAATTGTGTTTACCTTGGAAACAAAGTAATTGTTGAAATGAGTTGCAATGTCAAATGGTTCATTCAATGTTTTCCATAGTCTCTTACTATCCCCTTTACACTCCTCCAATCTGGTTTGATAATAATGTTTTTTCTTCTGTAATTGTATTCATTTATAAATGTATAACTGTTGATTGATATGCACTGTCCCTGATCAAATAAACTGAGTAAACTCAAACGAAACTATTGTTTTATTGCACAATCGTAGCGGGCATTGTAACGTTTGGGGTTTTGCGAGAGAACCAGTGTTGCAGTGAAAGATTAAACAAGTGAGAGAGACAGATGGACAGAATGAATTAATGAAAACTTTATTTAACTGATTGCAGAATGGGTACAATACAGTATGGCTCAATACACACAAAATGTTTAAGGGGATGCAGAGCAGAGAAAGACTAGCTTGTGTAGGTGTGACATTGGATTGGCAACCCCCCACACACACCATTGAAATGCTAATTGTTGGGGGACCCTGATGTAAACAAGACGAAAGTATTTCTCAGGTCTGCACCCCCTTAACAATTGTATGTATTGAGCTGGACTAAGCTCATTGAGCTGAGTAATATTATTGGCAAAACTTAGCCTGAAGTTTATAATTAGGTTGCTGTTTATCAAAAAAATAATAATAATAATTGTTCTTGTTACTGACTCGTGTCAATCTTCCATGTTTTCGCTATAGTGTGTAGACCTTGCTACACATGTATTTCGTTCATATTGTTTATGGACAATGAGATGGGAGTGGAACTTTGTACATGCCCTTTGGGCTTCGTTCCCTCCTAGCACTGTTTTTTTAAATAATGTGCTAAATAAATAAAATAAACTAAACATATGAAGCTAAATACTCTGCTCTCACATTGTAGCTTCCTGGGGGCTTGTTCAGAGGAGGCTGCAGGTAGACGTGCTGCAGGTAGAGGTGCAGATAATTAGGTTGCTGTTTATCATAATGAAGCTAAATACTCTGCTCTCACATTGTAGCTTCCTGGGGGCTTGTTCAGAGGAGGCTGCAGGTAGACGTGCTGCAGGTAGAGGTGCAGATAATTAGGTTGCTGTTTATCATAATGAAGCTAAATACTCTGCTCTCACATTGTAGCTTCCTGGGGGCTTGTTCAGAGGAGGCTGCAGGTAGACGTGCTGCAGGTAGAGGTGCAGATAATTAGGTTGCTGTTTATCATAATGAAGCTAAATACTCTGCTCTCACATTGTAGCTTCCTGGGGGCTTGTTCAGAGGAGGCTGCAGGTAGACGTGCTGCAGGTAGAGGTGCAGATAATTAGGTTGCTGTTTATCATAATGAAGCTAAATACTCTGCTCTCACATTGTAGCTTCCTGGGGGCTTGTTCAGAGGAGGCTGCAGGTAGACGTGCTGCAGGTAGAGGTGCAGATAATTAGGTTGCTGTTTATCATAATGAAGCTAAATACTCTGCTCTCACATTGTAGCTTCCTGGGGGCTTGTTCAGAGGAGGCTGCAGGTAGACGTGCTGCAGGTAGAGGTGCAGATAATTAGGTTGCTGTTTATCATAATGAAGCTAAATACTCTGCTCTCACATTGTAGCTTCCTGGGGGCTTGTTCAGAGGAGGCTGCAGGTAGACGTGCTGCAGGTAGAGGTGCAGATAATTAGGTTGCTGTTTATCATAATGAAGCTAAATACTCTGCTCTCACATTGTAGCTTCCTGGGGGCTTGTTCAGAGGAGGCTGCAGGTAGACGTGCTGCAGGTAGAGGTGCAGATAATTAGGTTGCTGTTTATCATAATGAAGCTAAATACTCTGCTCTCACATTGTAGCTTCATGAGGGCTTGTTCAGAGGAGGCTGCAGGTAGACGTGCTGCAGGTAGAGGTGCAGATAATTAGGTTGCTGTTTATCATAATGAAGCTAAATACTCTGCTCTCACATTGTAGCTTCATGAGGGCTTGTTCAGAGGAGGCTGCATGTAGACGTGCAGTGGAGGCAGGCTGGGCTGGTGCAGAGGAGGAAGAGAAGAGGAGAAGATCTTTGATCCTCCTTGCTTCCTCAGCGGGGTCCTGCCGTAGATGTCCAGATGGACCATTCCTGAAAGAGACATCCTTCCTTCCAGGGAACTTCTTCATTATTGCCTGTACAAAACAAAACAGCATGCATATTATAATTAAAATCACGTCACGTCTCAGTCCAGCGAAGAGACCAGAGAAAGACTTTCGTCTTGTTTACATCAGGGTCCCCCATTTTCAATTCATCATAACATGACATACATGACATACAGATACAGTACTGCTACATCTATACATTTATGACATACCAGATTTACAAATACAGTACTGTTTGTGATACAAAAAGAGTCTAAAAAAGAGAGTATATGATAACGTTAGCACACTGGCTCATTGATTTAACTCTACTGTAGCAAGCCAAGTTACTATGGGGGACCCTGATGTAAACAAGACGAAAGTCTTTCTCTGGTCTGCATCCCCTTAACAATTGTGTATATTGAGCTGTACTGTATTGTACCCATTCTGCAATCTGTTAAATAAAGTTTTCATTCATTCGTTCATTCACTTACCAATCTTTGTGCAGCTTAGTTCAAGTGTCGAATGAAGTTGGACGTTGCGCATCTTCATCTGTGATCCTCGAACCGCACGTTTTGCATACTGCGATTCGTTTTTTGTTTATCACCGCATAGTTTTTATAACGAAACGCAACAATCTGGGTAGCATTTTACATTTCGCCGTGAACTCAGCTGTAACATTATTACTGACTGTGGATCGCTCGTGCTATCGCGCAACGTGATTGGTTGTTTCAAAACAAAGTGGGTCTGGGAAATGAAGTGTGGATTCGCGCAAAATGAATTAAAATTTATACATTTAATAACGTAAATTTTTAATCGTTGGGCATGGGGGGAGGTATCAAGTCTTTTCAAGTCAAGTGAAGTTGCGTAGCAACAACAGACAATAAGTTGACTCAGAATAACTCATGTACAAATGCCGATATGCCCTACTTTGTTTACTTGTTTATTGCACAATGTCGCTCTATTGGTTGGATTCTTATTATATATTATTACTATTGTATTATGCACATCGTTGCGGGCAATTTAATTTGATAAATAATAAAAAAAAATATAAATATTAGATAGGCTGGGAATCAAACCCCGGGCGTCGGCTTGAAAGGAATGGGGATAAACCACTAGACCACGGTACTAGACAAAATATATCATTATAAATAGAGCCCACCTAGCTATCTACACAAAATATATACATTGACTGCTCCATTCGACAGGTTTTAACTGGTTAATTATTTTATTCAGCAACATTGCTTTAGACATGGTATGGTATTTATTTTAGACAACAAAACATACAGATCGTTATACAGTATACTGTGTAGGACGTTGTAGCGTCCGTCTAATGACTTTGCGCCTCCTGGCGGCATAAAATAGAACAGCAGCCTGGGTTCCTAATTCATTTCCACGACGTGATATAACCGTGCTCACGTCGCGGCAAAGCGCCCAGGAAAACTAAAAGCTTCATCTGTATAAGAAGACTGTTGTTTATGAGGACAACCAGGGTACTATTGCCATTGCGAGAAACCGTGTGCCGACAGAGGTGTAAGCATATGGATATAAAGTACCATTTCATCAGATCTGTCATCAGAGAAGAAAATATGACACTGGTTTATTGTCCAACAGATGACATGGTAGCAGACGCTATGATGAAGCCTGAAACTGAGGAGATTTGCAGAGGTCATGTTTGGTGTGTAAATATTGACTGCCATATTATTTTTGATGTTCTAAGACTGGTAATTTCTTTGTAAATTGTTTTGAAGAGTTCATACAGTGTGCTAAGCAACCATAAGTGGGAGTGTTGAATCTAGAGGTTGTATGTATGGTTGTAACTAACTGTAACTGTCCAATACTGCAGCGGTTCTCAACACACAGGGGTGCCGCGGAGAGCTGCCAGGGGTGCCGCGAGATGCCTGATGGGAATGTTTCTTTAAGAATATAGAATGACAACTATTAACTAAACAAATAGTCTATCTAGTGCTTCATGTGTATACAATAATTGCCTAATCTAATAACATGAACTAAAAAAGAAATCGATCAAAATGTCTTCACACGTTTCGTAAAGTTATTATAGAAACAACTTAATGTCCGCGGCAGGCGTCATTGCTTTTACCAACAGCATTTCCAGAGCAGTCGCATTCGTGTGACGTCACATCACGGGTCCTATCTCCGTTACAGAGCCGGCTCGGATCCGTTATCAATGAATTGCAAAGCGGCTGTCATGATAATAATCACTGTCAACATTAATACAATTATTCTTCTATCATTCTTATGTGTTGTAATCTCCTCTAGTCAGTGGCAATACCAACAGCTATTTCTGACCAGGCCATGCAGCTGTTGGTAGGAAGCACAGACAGAGAAGGCAGGATTTGACCTACTAAGATAAACTAGTTACAGTATGCATAAATATATGATATAAGAATCAATCTACTGTTCCAGTTATCCATTGTAAGAATGTATAGACAACCATCTACAAATATGTATACTATTACAAAATGTGCTGTTTACTGTATTAAAGCAGGCCATGGTCATATAGAAATGCACTAATTCGACCCACAGTATGTCCTTCACAAATGAACCACCTGTGACAAAGCTAAAATAGTGATGTTCTCGGTTTACAGTCTGTCTCCTTGTTTAGACGTGTTGCATGGAGTATAAATTGACAAGGGAGGAAGCATTTGGACACACGTCTTTGCGAAGCTTGAGCTAAGTACTGATTTTGTGTCCACTCCACAGCTGTGATGTGTATTCTCTGTAATATTGTTTTATTCACTCTGTAATAAATCTTTGAACCTAAAACCTTCTCCTTACCGTCTCTCCAAGGTCAAATTAACTGAACCCGACAAATTGGTGGCCAGTACGGGTACTTGGCTTCTGGAACGGGACGCCACTCGTGGACAGGGCGGCTGGGCGGCACTCATTAAACGGATCCGTCAGAAAAGGTAAGCATAGCCTGTTATATCGAAATCTGCATAGGTTAACAATAGTATGAGTGTCTCCCAGTGCCTGAAACCGTGAGTGTTCTCTCCATTATATTTACAAAACATTTGGATAACAATTTGGTTAAAGTCAGATTGACATTTTCCTAAAGGAGTGAATAATCAATATTATATTCTGATACTGTATAACCCTGTGATGTGCTAATATGTATTTTCTTGGGACAGTGCCAGAAGACCTTTTGTAAGGCTGGGGATTATACCTGAATAGTATTATATGTTAAAAAGGTCTAGAAGAGATGCCATAGTGTAAACCGAAGACATAGTGTAAACCAAAGTCCTAGAAAGACAGGCCTGCCTGAAAAGACAGATATATGACATAGTGTAAACCGAAGACATAGTGTAAACCAAAGACCTAAAAGGATATAGGCCTGCCTGTAAAGACAGAGATATTGGGCAGACAAACATTGAATGCAGGACTGATTACGTTTGGGGGTGCGGGCAGTTTACGGACATATGGATTAATATTACCTTTGTCTTGTCCTGGTACTAGTCTCCTATATTGTCTCAGGACCACTGCAATTCAAGTCTGCAAAATAAGCTTAGACTGTTGTAAACCTATTTAAACGGCATGACTAGGGAATAAAGGAAAAAGTACTGGGTAGGTGTTATATTTCATTTATGTTTTGATTGTGTGAGCAATAGCTCAAAGCAGTGTGTTTTAAACCTAAACGGTGTCCATGTTTTTGAGAACCTTATGGAAACCTTGCGGTGCTAACAAAAAGGTTTTTCAGAAAAAGGCTGATTGACTGAATACAATTTCAATACAATCTGGCTGGCCGTTTAGGTAGAGATCTGGGGGAAAAGTGGGTGGCTTAAACTGGGCTGATCTTAACAAAATACTTGGATGAAATGAGACATTCCTGGGCCCCGTTCCATGTACCGGGATAACCGAGTTAGCCGGATAACTTTAGCTGGATAACTGGGTTAGCCTGACTTTCCGATTTCATGTACCTGGATTTCCCAAATCACCATGACAACATATCCAAAAGTTTGAGCCTGCTCGAAAGCAGAGTTCAAGTTCAAGTTAGCCTGAACTATCGCCACGCCCCCGCAAAGAAGTGACAGCCCGTTTCCTGAAACTATTCCCACAGTCTACGATCTGCATTATACCATTCTGAATTACGTTTTTGTGCTCCATTCTTCCAGAGGGGGCTTTTGAAATGTAAAATAGACCCAAAATGCTGATATTAAATTCACTTTGTCCTAAATAATGCACGTTATATATACCGTGGCGACGGTGGCGCTCGCTCGTGCGATGTACACATGATGTGGTTATTTTAATTGTAACTGGGATTAAGATGTCTGATGAGATGCGCTGTTTGACGGATTTGAGAAATTGAATGAGCCGTTGACGTCACATTAATGAATGAGGATAAAGAGATAAACTTCATTCAAAACAACGGATATTCTAAACACGGGTCTCTCGTTCATTAATGTATAAACAATGAATTTATCCCATCTGGCCCAGTGGCCCAGCGGTAGTGCTCATGCCTGCCAATTCAGCGACCGGGGTTCAAATCCCCGTGTTTCCAATATGATTTTTTTGAATATAATATTAATGATTATACGCCAAAGTAGCCTGGCTTTAAGTTAAAATATTATAAATCTACATGCATTGAGGATGTCATTCTTTATATAGCTCTCAACGTGCACCAAATTGAATTATTCCTATATTGCAAAAAGAAGGAAAAGACTAGGGCCTTGAACCCCGGTCGTCCGTGTGAAAGTCAAAAGAAGAACCCGTTACACCACAGAGAAGATAAGTAAAAGATTGACTATACATCAATCAATGGGTAAGAGAGCCGTATCGTAATTCTGTATAACAGTTAACTAATAATTTTCGCTAGCAAGATCTCATTTGATTATTCAATCCAGCAGGCAAGTTTAAAGAAATATAATCTGATTGATTGAGGTAATGAGGGACTTAGAATTAGCCTATAGATAACGCATTTAACTTGTCGGCGAGGCGATTGAGCCTATTGCAATCTGTCAATAAAGTCTTAAATCAATTAATCAATCAATGCCGTTGAGAATCAGGGTCTCTGCCATCGATACGTGCTGGCTTTCCACCTAAAACGGGAGCGCGCATCTAGCCTGACTTGAGCCTGACTCTCAAGTCTGGCTTGAGTTAACGAGACTGAATCCTCCTTTGTGAAACAGGAAAATCCCGGCTTTGAACATCGGGTTAACTGAAGCTGGATAATGGACATGTTGATCGACTTAGTTGAACCACGTACATGAAACAGGGCCCTGATCTATTTGAACTATTCAAATATTAATGGAAGAAGTCAAAAGCATCCAAGAATTTTAAGATTACACTGTGGACGGGGTGGGAATCTTTAGAATTAGCTGACTGGCGCGGAAGTTTAAAATTGAATAAACAGAGAGGGTTGGCAAGGCAAAAAGTATTTGACCTACAACGGTCATAGGCTGTGTATAAATAGTATTTCTAACTAACTAATTGAGACCTATATATTTGACAAACTACACCCTACTACTTATGATATTCAACAAGTTTTCTTTTTTACAAAAACATACACAGAGAACTTTTATCTAAACATAACAGGCATCTGTAGTCTCACAAATCCTATTTATAAAACACACACACACATAGGAGGAGACCCCCTGCTGTCTAGCACGTGCTATTTAGGACACACACACACACCCCCGCACACACACACACACACCCACACACACAACGTGCTATTTAGGACACACACACCCCCGCACACACACACACACACACCCACACACACACACACACAACGTGCTATTTAGGACACACACACACACACACACACACACACACACCCCCGCACACACACACACCCACACCCACACACACACACACACACAGTCTTACTTATAATATATCCCACACACACTCATTTGCAGTATACAACATTAGTCTCAATCAAACCAAGATGGCGGATGTTGAAGAAACCACCCAATCTGTACTACAGAAAGTGTATCTACGGCTCGATGTGACCACAGAGCCCCAAGACAGAAGTAAGACAAGGAAGACTATGGAGAAATTGATAAAGAATTGGCAGATGAGGAACCTCTTCCCCCAGAACGAAGCGCCGGCTCCTTCAGGGGCAGACAGACTAAATGTGTTTAACCATGAGCAAGGGGAGCTTTCCTTGAGGACTATTGCATGGGAGAAAGGGGGAAGGCACAGAATGGGACCAACCAAAACAGCATTGGACAAATCCCTGAAGCAGATGGCAAAAGTGACCTGTCTCCTAATGCACATTAAAAATGTGACCCCAATATCAGCAGTCTCTGTCTGTCCAGTCTCTATAGAAGACAGGTCAGACATTTTCACCCCGTTACAGCCTCAATTTTGCTCCACTCCAAGCTCAAATTCCTCTGCCCCTCCACTATACCCTAACCCAGCCAACCTATTAGACACAACACCCCCAGAGTATACACCCCCCACCAATGCATGCCTTTTCCCTCAACAAACACAGGCCCCCATAATCCATATTACAAACGGGATCCTGGAAGTAGACGAGTCCAGTAAAGACAGGGAGCTGACACAGCTGATCCATGATATCCGAGCCCTCAAACATAACACCACTGAAATAATAGAGGCCTGCAGGGAAGGGCAAGCAAGCTCCAGCGATAAGGAGGGACTGTCAGGCCCAAAAGGAAACATGACACCAAAGAATGTAGATGCAAGGAGGAGGAAAAAGGTGGAAGCTAGGACATGCTACAGTCCGGGCAGCGACACATACAGGACCAGCGCAGGTACTAGTCAAGCTTCAAAGGAGCTCTCATCTGGAGAAAGTGGGGGAGAAGAGAATGGATACGCGGCCGATGCAGAGCCATGGGACAGAAACAATGACGTCAAAGAAGTAGAGGGGGTGGACAAAGTCATAGTGCTAGAAGGACGACTGAAACTACAAGGTGATGAGAAGAGCCCCAGAGGAAAATCCCTGGAGATAGCCGGTGGAGAAATGCTATTACAACACACTCCAGTGGGACACCACACAAGAGCAAGAGAAAGAGCCAGAGAGAGGGAGGAAGGAGCAGCCGGTCACAACATGTGCCCCCTCGTGACCTCTCATCATGGACAGGGAGCAGCCGGTCACAACATGTGCCCTCTGGTGGCCACTCATCATGGACTTACTATATACCAGGCCTGGTGCCACAGGGACCTGGAGGCCTTAGTGGCGAAGCTACCCCCGCTGGCCAAAGGAGGGCAGCGATGGATAATGGAGGTTGAGAAATTTACCGCCGGAGATACTCTATGTCTGGGAGATCTCAGGGCCCTGATGGGAAGATTGGAAGGAAGACTAAAGGCAAGAACCATAGATACCCAGGCAAATTGCACTAACTCCCCAGATGAAGATAATTTCAATCAACACAGACAGTTATATTGGGCTGGGGTCCGAGATGTATACCCCACTACAAGGACTCTCTCCTCCCTAGCCAGTCTGAAGAAGGAACAGGGTGAGGAGATACATGCCTTCCTGAAAAAGTGTGAAGAGGTGTGGTTGGAAAGCACAGGAGAAAGACATGATAGCTCCAATGCCACCACCATGTTGTGGAGAAACGCAGTGGTACATGCCCTTCCCCAGGCAGTGCAAGACCGATTGGAGGACATTGTGGGTCTGGATACGAAAGACGACGAGGAATGGAAAGCCCACCTCATCCATTATGACAACAAGCACAAGAAAATTCAAAACGACAATGATGAAGAGATAAAGACATTGGGAAAGAGACTGTTGAAAATGCAAGTGAGTGAGAAAGACGATGAGGCCAACAGGGCAAAGAGAGGGAAAAAACAAATGTTGATGGGTCACATGGGGCCACCCATGCAACAAGAAGCTGTGGAAGCTCCAGCCACTGTACCCTCACCCATGCCACCACCACAGCAACAGTGGCCCGCTTACCCCACTCCCATGGCTCCCTATGCGTACCCACCCCCATACCAATACCAGGCATACGGGCCTCCAATGAACAGAGGGCCACCAGGAGGAAGAGGAAAGGGGAGGTTCAATCCACCGCCACAACCAACTGGATGCTACATCTGTGGACATGGTGGCCACTGGGCCCGCGACTGTTATCAGAACATACAGAACAGAGGCGGACAGAGGGGCAACCCTAGAGGAGGATACAGCCCCAGAGGAAGAGGAGGACCTCCGCAACAGGAAGGATCCAGAGGTTACCCGCCGAATGCCTCCCAATTGCCTATGTCAGCATGGGAGACTGAAGAGTGGGGACCACAATGAAGATGCCCAAAGGATCCAACCACAGGTATAGCGGTACCGGCCCACCAAGAACCAATGGTTACCTGTGAAATTGAGGGTGAAATAATACAGCTCATGGTGGACACCGGAGCCGCAGTATCGGTTATCACCAGCCTCAAGGGAAAGTCCCCACCACTTTCCACAAAGACTCTCAACACAGTTGGATACTCGGGAAAATCTGAAATGCAGAAATATACCACGCCATTGGTCACCACAGTAGGCTGTCAAACTCTCCTCCATTCCTTCCTCCACGCACCCAAATGCCCCGTCAACCTATTAGGAAGAGACCTTTTGGTCAAAATAGGAGCTGTAATCCTCTGCTCTCCAGATGGCCTTATCCTGCGCCTCCCTGGAAGCGCTGAAAACCTTACAACATACAGCAGTGGAGAAAGGATATTAATGTTGGGAACTCCAGACACCCCACAAGAAACCACTCAAGTCTACTGGAGTAGGCTACTCACTACTGGTATTGACACCCCAGAAATACAAAGATGTTACATGTTATGGAAACCTTGGATAAACACCCTGGGAGCATTTGGGCCCCCGATAGACTCCCTTCATCTTACCTACAACTACCTCAGACGACCTGATGAGGAGTATCAACAAGCCTGGGAAGAGGACAAAGAAAATAATACTGAGAAGATACAGATATCAGACCTCTATGTGGGACAACAAGGAGTCGCTGCACAATGCCTACTCACCCCAGAACAACAACAGTGGTATGTCCTGGATGAAGAAGCCACCCCACACATCACCCTAGCGGTAGCAGTGGGACAAGAAGCAAGGTCACTGGGCCATATGATGAGAAAAGCCCTGGCCAGCACATGGTTACCCACCAGGTCACCCAAGCTCTTCGTCAATCCTGAAGGCACCATGTGGAGAATCCTTCACAACGGCACTGATCAAGGCCAGTTGGAAAAACAGGAGTTAGAACGGGACCATGGAAGAGAACATACTAACCATCCAGACACGGAAGAATGGCTGCAGAACGTCCCACATACGTTATGGATAGGGGTGCACCGATATATCGGTCGGGTATCGGTATCGGCCGATAAGTGCCTTGTTGACTGCTATCGGCCTATCGGCCGATAAGCTCAAATGTGCCGATAGCAGTCGCCGATAACTAACCATCCATTTGTGTAGCGTCAAGACAAAAAAAAAAAAATTCACTCGCGACCTACCTGCACAACGCCCGCCGTCCGCCCCACACACACACAAGCTACTGCATCAAAGTTACTATTTATGATTAACAAGGCATTCGTTTTGTGGCATTAACGTTATATAGTTAGTGTTACACGGACAATAACATCAGCATATTATTATTACCCATAGCAGCAAGGCATTACTCCGAGTCCGTTCATAGCCGGGAGGCAGACGACTAACGTTACTGGTGAAAATGTGATTTACGTTGGAATACTCCTTTGCCAACTTGCTGTACTTTGCTTGCAGGTCTGCAGCCATTATTACTGGATTAAGAATAGCCCCAACTTTAGCCAACGTAACGTTATGGCTAAACCTTTAACATTAGTTAACCCTAGCTTTCGGTTAGCTGTTCAATGCTAATGTAATAACACAACCAAGCGAATCCATCAGAGCTCCCCATCAACACCGCTCTGTCGGGAGGATGGCATTTAAGAAAGTATCTGCTGTTAAAATGACACAAACATTAGTTTTGTGGCATTAACGTTATTATAGTTAGTTACACGTTCAATTACATCAGCATAGTATTTACCCGAAGATAGCAAGCAAGCCGTGCATAGCTCGGTTACATTCCGTTGCTCATTCCGTACCCAACTACACATTCTGCAATCTGTTAATAAAGTTTTCAACCAGACAAATGTATAGAAAGGCTTTGTTTTATTATAACATTTGTTGCAGTAAAATCATTGTGTCTCGTTTGGCCATCCTGTGGAGCGCGCTGGTCGGCGGGCACTGCCGGGCAGCTAACTTATTAGCTTGTTGTGGTTCTGAGTTTGACTCGCATTCTCACAAGCAGATCAATGGCGGCATGCCCCGAAGTAGAAAAATGAATATTCGCTTGGTGGTAAGCAGGAGGTGGGTGCTAGCGGTGTGGCGTAATTGGCCGAATCGACTGTCAATCAAAATGGTTCCATTGCATTGGTTGAAAGCTCTGGTTGAGAGAATAGTATCCCGCTGCAGGCCGCCAGAATGGTTCCATTGCATTGGTTGAAAGCTCTGGTTGAGAAAATAGTATCCCTCTGCAGGCCGCCAGACGATACTGGGAGAGGGATCAGTGATACCATAAACATATTTCTTGATGTTTCCTTTTTTAAGTAAGTAAAGAGGCCTACAAATACAAACACACATACAAATATACAGTAGTTTCATTAAAAAAATTTAAAAAAAATTAAAAAAAAAATTAAAAAAAATATTAAAAAAAATTAAAAATACTTATTTTTTGCCACAATTATCGGTATCGGTATCGGTATCGGCCGATTGTGTTAGTTGAACAATCGGTATCGGTATCGGTGGCCAATTTTCATATCGGTGCACCCCTAGTTATGGACCACCGGCCCCTATGATGTGGGACTAGTGGCCAATAGAGAAGTTTCAGTCACCCTCAAGCCAGACCAAACCCCCTGTTGGAGGCCCCAGTACAAACTCAAACCAGAACAGATCAATGGAATTGATGACACCATCCGAGGACTCCTAGAAGTTGGAGTCTTAAGACACACCACATCTCCCTGGAACATCCCCATACTGCCAGTACCCAAAGCAGGAAACAATGGATGGAGAATGGTCCATGACCTGCGAGAAGTCAACAATGCAACAGTAACAGAAAACCTTCCTGTGCCTGACCCCTATGTGGCGCTGCAGAACATTGATCCGTCACATACCCACTTCTCCGTCATCGACTTGGCAAATGCATTCTTCTGCCTGCCCCTCGATCCAGAAGTTCAAGATATGTTTGCCTTTACCTATAAAGGACTTCAACTCACCTACAATAGGATGCCGCAAGGCTACAAGGGTAGCCCTGGACTATTCAACCAAGCACTGAAGAAGGACCTAGACACCCTGGCACTGCCGGAAGGAGTCATTCTGATTATGTATGTGGATGATCTGCTCTTGGCTGCCCCCTCTGGTGAGACCTGTCTAAAAGCCACCTCCGATCTGTTGATATTCCTAGCCAAAATTGGCTACAAGGTTAAAAAGGAGAAAACCCAGATGGCAAGACGAACTGTTACTTTCCTTGGAAGGCTCATCTCAGCAAACAGCCTGACGCTGTCCTCATCTCAACGAACCTCCATCCTCACCCATGGGAAACCAAGAACAGTGCAACAGATGTTGGCTTTCTTGGGCTTGACCGGGTACAGCAGATCCCATATACCTGACTATGTGTCCCTAACTCAGGCCTTGAGGGACATGATTACAGAAGCTGGCAACAGGAACCTCACAGCGGTACTGGATTGGACACTGGAAGGAGAAGAAGCATTCACCCAGACCAAACAAGCCCTGGCACAGGCTGCTTACCTGTGCACTCCAGACTACTCACAACCATTCTACTTGGATGTTTCTGAAACAGAAGGGGTGGTAAACGGAGTTCTGTTTCAGAAAAAGGAGGGGGAACGAAGGATACTAACATATCATAGTTCAAAACTCGACAACATCGAAAAAGGTCAAGCAGGATGTACAAGACACCTGGCGGCACTCGCCAGAGCCATTGAGAAGACAGCTCACGTGGTCATGTGCCACCCCCTCAAGATAAACACAACTCATGGAGTAGTCGCATTCCTGAGCTCCAAAGCCTTCACCTTCTCGCCAATCAGAAGAATCAAGGTTTCTGAGACCCTCACACAACCACACATCAGCTATGAATCAGGAAGAGTGAACATAGCCACCGGACTAACATCAAAAGACCTGGAACCACATGACTGTAGTTACATCGCCCAGAAAGATCTGAGAATCAGAACAGATCTACAAGAGGAACCACTACCAAACCCAGAAAAGGTCATGTACAGTGATGGATGCTGCTACAAGGGTGAAACAGGAAACGTTGCCTCCTACGCAGTGGTACAACAAAAAGGTTCCCAAACAATAACTCTGGAAGCAGCCATCATACCACAACCAGCCTCAGCACAACTGGCTGAGATCAAAGCCTTAACCAGAGCACTGGAATTAAGTGAAGGTGCCAGAGTAAACATCTACACAGACTCAGCGTATGGTCATGGAGCCGTTCATGTCAATGGACCCCAGTGGATAAGAAGAGGTTTCATCACCTCCCAGAAAGCACCTGTCAAACATGCAGAAGCACTCAGAAAACTGTTAGCGGCTGTACTGCTCCCCCGGGAGGTAGCCGTTATAAAGTGCAAAGGACATCAGAATTCGACCTCACCCATAGCCCGGGGAAACGATGCAGCAGACAAAGCGGCCAAAAAAGCAGGAGGTTACACAGGACAGATGGTGAGCCTCCAGGAAGAAAACAGACCAGAGCTAACTGAAGACAGCATTAGAGAAATGCAAAAAGAAGCAGGACCTTATGAACAAAATCAATGGGCAAGGAAAGGAGCCCAATGTGAAAAAGGAATCTGGAGGGCACATGACCGCCGCCTAGTAGCTCCTGCAAAACTATGCCAGCTACTCATAAAACAGGCCCATGGCCCCACCCACGTCAGCAGACGGAGAACCACCAAGGAAGTAGAACTACAATGGTGGCACCCTTACATGAAGGACATGATAGAAAACTACATTACAGATTGCGACACTTGTAATGCATACAACAACAAAAGAACATACAAGCTCCCCATGGGAAGGTTCCCTGTCCCTGATGCACCATTTAAGGAAATTTGTATTGACTACACTGACATGGGGGCTGAAAACGTTGTAAGGGGCTACAGATACATACTGGTGATGGTGGATAGATTCACCAGGTGGGTTGAAGCAATCCCCTGTAAAAAGGAGGATGCTGGATCGGTCATTAAGTGGCTAAAAAATGAACTAATTCCACGGCACTGTGTCCCCCGGCTCATAAGGTCCGACAATGGGACTCATTTCACCAGCCAAAAGCTAGGTGAGGTGGAAAAATACTTAGGAATAGAACACAAATATGGCAGCGTTTACCATCCTGCCTTGCAAGGTTTGGTCGAGCGAGCAAATCAGACCTTGAAAAGGAAGATAGCAAAAGCTTGTCATGGGACAAAGCTGAAGTGGGTGGATGCCCTGCCTCTTGCATTGATGTCTATGAGATCCTCTCAAAATGAGAAAACTCATCTCTCCCCTCATGAGTTAATGACAGGGAGACCAATGCCAGGCCCACCTAGAGAGGGAGTGTGTGAACCCACTTTGAACATATGGGAGATAGAGGTGGAAGATTACCTAAAGGCCCTCACTAACATCACTCAAGTCTTGTCTACACAGGTTCAGAGATCCGAGGAGGATCAGGAGGAAGCAGATAAGACTCCTGTTAAGCCTGGAGATTGGGTACGGGTTAAAGTTCACAAAAGAAAGTGGACTGAACCCAGGTGGACAGGGCCTTGGGAAGTGGTTGAACACACATCCCACGCCCTGAAAGTTAGAGGAAAAACAGGAGCTCATTGGCACCACCTCACACATTGTGTACCTGCACAGGCACCCTCTCGAACAGTCGGAGAGATTAGAACCGATTTGGCTGCGCTGGAACAATCAAAGTAATGACAATTTGGCTACTTGATCAAGAACTAACAGAAACGGCGCAAACGGACGATATTGAGTCTGTAGATACCTTAGACATAACTCAATCCACAATTCTCACCCCTCCCCAAACAAAACACGACCAACAATTATACCTCACTCAGTTTGTTATTTCCGCCTGTCAAAAGGGCTCAGCAACCTCCACCGTTCATTCCGTATTCAGGAAAGTATTCATGTATCACCAGGAAAGACCCCTGTTTATCAGCATGTTCACGTAACATAGCCCTCCATAGCCTGGCCCCCTACCTGACTGATAATGTGATCTCCTTCTCCCCTACCGCCCCACCCGTTTCCCTCCGGTCCTCTTCCACTCTTTCCCATCATCCAAACTTAAAGGTTTTGGTGACCAGTCTTTTTCATGAGCTGCACCCAGACTGTGGACCACCCTCCCTCAGACTGTCCGTGACTCTCCCTCACTCTCCACCTTTAAAGCCAGACTCAAAACCTACCGGTTCGCATAGAACCTTCCCTACCCATAACCACCCAACTCCAACCTACCACCTCCCTTTCCCCTTCCCTACTTCCTCTCCCTCACCTGCCCCTTCCCCTCGGCTTCCTTACTTCCCTGACTGTTCCCCTACTGGACTCTGCATCTGTTACTTGTTTACCCGTGGTTAAAGGTCCTCTGTCCTCATACTGTTGCTCATTCCCTGTGATTCTCTGTTTCTTTGTTTATTTGTTTTTACTCGCGGTCAGCGTTTTTGGGTTCTTGAAAAGTGCTTTATAAATCAAATGTATTATTATTATTAATAACATGACTAGAACCTGTTGAAACAGTATGAAAGAACACCAGTATGAAAGAACACCAGATGGGAAGTGAATAAATCGGGGCCATTGTTTCCAAATCAAGCTTGCCCTACTGGTAAAATGAAAGACGAGTTGAGTGAATGACATGGAATGGATGGAAGGTGATAATGATAAAATGCAAATAATCTAATTATTATCAGAATAATTCCGAGATCACTCACGTGAAGAAGATGGGTCCAGCGATAAGAAGATTTTTTTGTACGTTTATTGCTATATTTTTGCGCCCTACGCAAAGGAGGGATGGAGTGTGACCTTCCAGGCATGACATCCCTTCTTCACATTTTTCCGCGGTTTTTGGTGGTATTACTAGATGTGACTAATTTACATTTACATTTACATTTAGTCATTTAGCTGACGCTTTTATCCAAAGCGACTTACAAGTTCTGTACGACAAGCCATCAGGAAGAGCACAACTCTATCAGCTGAGTAACAATGTTCATCAAAGTGTTGAGTGCTACAGTGTAGGTTAGTTTATTAGGACAAGTGCATGACACTATGGTTAGTTAGGGTTAAATTTTTTTTTTTTTTTTTTTCTTATTCAGATAATGGTTGAAGAAGTGAGTCTTTAGTCGACGGCGAAAGATTGGACGTGTTTCGGCTGTCCTAACTGGGGTGGGTAGTTCATTCCACCATTGTGGGGCAAGGACTGAGAATAGGCGACTTCTCTTTGATGACCCTCCCGGAGCTTGGATAGGAGTAGGTCTGAGGCGGCCAGAAGATGCAGAGCGTAGGGGTCTTGAGGGTGTGTAGTTAGAGACCATTGACCGGAGGTAGGCGGGAGCAGTTCCCTTTGCCGCACGGTATGCTAGGTCAAGGGCCTTGAAGCGGATTCGTGCAGCAATGGGGAGCCAGTGCAGGTCCCTAAGAAGTGGGGTGACATGGGCCGACTTCGGTAGGTTTGAGATCAGGCGGGCCGCTGCGTTCTGAATGAGTTGAAGAGGCTTAGTGGCAGTGGCCGGGAGGCCAGCGAGCAGTGCGTTGCAGTAGTCGAGGCGGGAGATGACTGTTGATTGGACGAGGAGTTGGGTGGCTTCTTTTGTCAGGAAGGGGCGTATCCTTCTGACGTTGCTCAGGAGGAATCGGCAGGTTCTGGTTGTCGCTGCGATGTGAGCAGAGAAGTTCAACTGGTCGTCGAGGACAACACCAAGGTTCTTGGCGGTCGGGGACGCGGTCACAGCTGCATTCTCGACTGTGATGGAAAGGTCGGTCAGGGGGGAGGATTTGGCCGGCAGGTGGAGCAATTCTGTTTTGCTTAGGTTCAGTTTGAGGTGGTTGGTCGTCATCCAGGCGGAGATGTCGGACAGACAGGCCGAGATCCGCTCAGAGACGTGGATATCTGAGGGAGGGAAGGAGAGGAAGAGTTGAGTATCGTCGGCATAACAGTGGTAGGAGAAGCCATGAGACGTGATAATGTTACCCAGTGATTTAGTGTAGAGGGAGAAGAGAAGGGGTCCTAAAACCGAGCCCTGGGGGACACCCGTCCGCAGGGGGCGGGTGGCCGACAGGGTCCCTCTCCATGACACTTGGTAGGAGCGGTCATTGAGGTATGATGACAACCATGTCAGCGCAGAGCCAGCCACTCCCATTCCTGCGAGGGCCGCGAGGAGGATCTGGTGGTTGACTGTGTCGAAGGCTGCAGATAGATCTAGGAGAATCAGGACAGAGGAGAGGCCTTTCGCTTTTGCTAAGTGAAGTGCCTCTGTGACCGCAATGAGGGCTGTCTCTGTGGAGTGACCAGTCCTGAAGCCTGACTGATTAGGGTCTAGGAGGTCATTCTGTAAGAGATAAGCAGTAAGTTGGTTGGATACAGCACGTTCAAGTGTTTTAGAAAGGAAGGAGAGAAGAGAGACAGGACGGTAGTTGCCTATGACGGTAGGGTTCAGGGATGGTTTTTTTATGAGGGGCGTGACTCTGGCTTGTTTTAGGGAGGTGGGGACCAATGCATTGTTGGCATGCTGCAGATGTGTTTTCTGTGTGGAACACCACATATTTATTTCTTTATACTGCAGATGTAATATACGGTTGTTATATGGATGTTTTCATTAGTTATTACACCATGTATAATTGCCAACCATACGCCAACGTCAGAAGCTTATGCCTTATATTTTACTGCCTATGCGGTCTCACCCATTGTGTATTAAAAAATACCTTCGTCTGGACAGAGAGATGGTGAGTAGAGTTTCCCCTTGACCAAATCGTACTGTCCCGCAGGGGTTTTCGCTCTCACACAATAGGGTTGGAGGATTTGGCATATCATATTAACTTCTGTTATGGTTTGGTAATTATTATGGTAGGTTTGTGGTTTTCAGTTGTTCACACCATAAAATTGGTGTGAAAGGAGGGATTGTCAACATTAATACAATTATTCTTCTATCATTCTTATGTGTTGTAATCTCCTCTAGTCAGTGGCAATACCAACAGCTATTTCTGACCAGGCCATGCAGCTGTTGGTAGGAAGCACAGACAGAGAAGGCAGGATTTGGCCTACTAAGATAAACTAGTTACAGTATGCATAAATATATGATATAAGAATCAATCTACTGTTCCAGTTATCCATTGTAAGAATGTATAGACAACCATCTACAAATATGTATACTATTACAAAATGTGCTGTTTACTGTATTAAAGCAGGCCATGGTCATATAGAAATGCACTAATTCGACCCACAGTATGTCCTTCACAAATGAACCACCTGTGACAAAGCTAAAATAGTGATGTTCTCGGTTTACAGTCTGTCTCCTTGTTTAGACGTGTTGCATGGAGTATAAATTGACAAGGGAGGAAGCATTTGGACACACGTCTTTGCGAAGCTTGAGCTAAGTACTGATTTTGTGTCCACTCCACAGCTGTGATGTGTATTCTCTGTAATATTGTTTTATTCACTCTGTAATAAATCTTTGAACCTAAAACCTTCTCCTTACCGTCTCTCCAAGGTCAAATTAACTGAACCCGACATCACTAAATGCATTCAGTGCTGGATCTAATCAAATGGATTTATCGAGACACGTTATGGAAAGTTCAAGACCAGATCACACAGCAGTGCTAATTACACGCTTGGGCTACGGTGATGGGCTACTCGCCAAGTACAGACCAAGTGAGTGTATCCGCTGCTGTGTTATTATTATGATACAAAATGTGAATGAATGAATGAAAACTGTATTTAACAGATAAACAGTAAAAGGCACTCTGCAGATTACATTTATATATAGCTGTTTTATAAGTCAATATTGTATTGCTGACCATCAACAAAGAATGGCAGGATGTGACGTCATAATCAATCGTCACCTCGCTAGAATAATATTTCCAACATGAGTTTTTGACTCGTCCATCGAAACAGGTTACAGTTACCAATACCAATTCAGTACCTTCTATTACCAATTCGACCGCTAAGATTGACCCAGTCTTGGACACAGAAGATGATGACACAGAAGATGACACTAAACCAAAACTGGCAAAATGTCGGAAATATGAAGATGGTTACCTTAATTAAGGCTTTGTTGTATTCCCTGGGAGAAAAAGCTCACCACAACCACAATGTGTCATTTGTTCTCAAGTGCTATCCAACAAGTCTTTGGCACCCTCCAAGTTAATCAGACATTTACAGACAAAACATGGCCATTACAAGGACAAGACCAGGGAATTTTTTGAGCGAAAGGCAAAAGAGCTGTGTGGTACACAAGCAGGGATTAAAGAGAGTACCGCTGTGGATAAGAACCTGCTTAAAATATCATATGTCGTGGCCCAGAAGATAGCTCAAGATAAAAAGCCTCATACTATCGGGGAAACCTTGGTTATGCCTTGTGCAACTGAGATAGTCAGAGAATTGTTTGGAGAGGAAAAGGCCAAGCAGTTATCAAAAATACCGATGTCAAATGACACCGTTAAACGCCGCATCTCGTCAATGTCGGAGGATATAATGGTACAGTGTGCACGCCTTCATGGAAATGATTTTGCCATCCAATTAGACGAGTCGACAGACATGTCTAAAATGTCCCATCTACTCTCATACGTTCGCTATGAATGGGAAAAGGAGATAAGGGAAGACTTTTTGTTTTGTAAAGAGCTCAAGACGACTACAACGGCAAAAGATGTTTTTGAAGCACTGGATGATTTCATGAGTAAGTAAGTAAGTAAGTAAGTAAGTATTTATAAAGCACCTTTCATACATGTCATGTAGCTCAAAGTGCTGTACACAATTATAGGCATATATAACGATAAAAGCAATAAAGTCACAGTGATCAGTTAAGATCAATGTTTAAAAAAATATATATAATAATAATAATAGTAACGTAAAAATGAAAATAACGTAAAAACAGTCATTTGCTTACCAGTTTGGGAGAACAGGTCCGCACAAACATTTCCGCTCAGTAGCAACCGGAAGTGCACTAAACCAATGCACTTGTATGGTAGGTAGCAATGTTTAGCTCTTATAACGCTAGTGTAGTTACGTTTTTATCAGTGGTCATAGTTGGGTCCATAGTGCTTTACCAAGTCCCATGGATCCATCAGTGGCCGTGTATTGTGTGCGTATGTACCCGTTCCCTCATGTGGTCAGTGGCCAGAGTTTGGGTCCATAGTGCTTTACCAAGTCCCATGGACCCATCAGTGGCCGCGTCTTGTGTGCGTATGTACCCGTTCCCTCATCTAAAGAGTTGGGTCGACAAGACTTTTCCAAGCCTTACGGATCCATCAGTGGTCGTGTATTGTGTAGTGTAGTGGATCCAACCAACTAACACACAGGAATGCAGGAATGCAGGAGGAGTTGAAAGAGCGAGAGAAAAAGGCTGTTACAGTACTGTGAAGTTGTGTTGTTGTTGTGTAAACGATAAGAGCAAAAAGTCACAGTGATCAGTTAAGATCAATGGTTAAAAAATGGTAGAAAGAAAGAAAAAGAAAAACGTATAAAGAAAACAGTCTAAAGTTTGAAAGTTTGGGAGGTCCGCAAAAACACGACCGTTCAGCTCAGAAGCTGAGGCGTGTCAAAAACGTTTGAAAAACTGGAGGCGTGTCTCCTATGTACCCGTTCCTTCATCTAAAAAGTTGGGTCCACAAGGCTTATCCTAGCCTCATGGATCCATCAGGTTTTTCCAAGCCATAACTATTTGTAAGCTAGACTGTATAGGTACGTTTTTAATTTTCCTTTAAAAATGTGTATAGAGCTGGCGTTTCTGATGTGTGTTGGTAGTGTGTTCCATAGTTTTGGGGCATAGTTGGCAAATGCCATACTTCCTATCCTTTTTTGGTTTCTGGGCGTGTCTAGTAAACCTGTAGTGGATGACCGTAGCGTTCTTGAGGGCAGATAACTAACTAGGGAATTTGCTATGTATTTTGGGCCTTGCTCATTAAGAGCTTTATATGTTAGGAAAAGGACCTTAAAATCAATTCTATGAGTTATTGGAAGCCAGTGCAGAGTGGCCAGGACTGGAGTGATATGTTCTCTTCTCCTTGTATGAGTTAGTAATCGAGCTGCAGAGTTTTGGATAAGCTGAAGCTTCCCAATGGTTGCTTTGGGAAGACCAGTGAACAGTGCATTACAATAGTCAAGCCGACTTGATACAAAAGCATGAATACGTTTCTCTGCATCCTTTTTATTTATGAAAGGTCTTACTTTCGCTATGTTTCTTAGGTGGAAAAATGACGTTTTCATGGCCTTATTTATATGAGACTTAAAGGTCAGGTCTGAGTCCAAGATGACACCTAGGCTTGTAACCTCAGTCTTTACATAGGATGACAGACTCCCCAGGTTTTTACAAAGTACTTCCCTTTTCGCTTTTGGGCCGATCAATAGGATTTCGGTCTTGCTTTCGTTTAATTTTAGGAAGTTATTGTTCATCCACTTGTTTATTGCTAACAGACAATTTGTAATGGACTGTATGGCTGTAGTGTTATTTGGTTCTGCGGAGATATATAGTTGTGTATCATCAGCATAACTATGGAAGCATACATTGTGGTCTCGAATGATGTCCCAGAGGGGCAGCATATATAGTGAGAAGAGTAATGGACCAAGGCAGCTTCCTTGTGCGACTCCAAAATTGCTGTCATGTTCCTCGGATACATTGTCTCCAAGCTTAACATAGAACCTTCTCCCCTTAATGTATGTTATGAGCCAATTTAGTACATGATCGGAAAAGCCAACCAGTCTTTCAAGACGACTGATCAAGATATTATGGTCAATCGTATCGAACGCTGCACTAAGGTCCAATAGGACAAGAATTGAGACTTTGCCAGCATCGGTCAAAAATGAGGTCAAATGGAATAAGCTGGAGCAACTGCATTGGAGTGTGCACAGATGGAGCCGCGGCAATGACAGGCAGACACACCGGAGTAGTTCAAAGAATAAAAGCTGTCGCTCCCCGTGCCGTCTCAATGCATTGTGTTCTGCACAGAGACGCGCTTGCCGCAAAGGACATTGATCCCAGGCTCCACGAAGTTTTGAACAATGCTGTGACCATTGTGAACTTTGTTAAAGCAAGAGCCACAAACTCCAGGTTATTCACTGCCCTCTGTGAAGAGGTGGGTTCTGACTATCATTCCCTGCTCATGCATACTGAGGTAAGATGGCTGTCCCGGGGAAACATGTTGATGCGCCTGTTCAGCCTCAGGGAGGAACTGCATACCTTCCTTTCAGACAAGAAACCTGAACTGGCTGAGCTCCTCAAGGATGAGAAGTGGTTGGCTCAACTCAGCTACCTTGCAGACATCTTTAATGAAACAAACAAACTCAACAAAACAATGCAGGGTGGAAACACAAACATCATTACCCAGCATGAAAGAGTGGAGGCTTTCAAAAGAAAGTTACAAATGTGGAAAAATCGAGCCTCATCAGGAATCACTGATATGTTCAAACAGTTGCATGCCTTCCTTCAGGAGAAAAACATGGATTTCAGAACCATTAAGCGCCAGGTAACAGCACACTTGTCAGGGATGTTGGACAAGTTCAACAGTTATTTCCCTGAACTCAGCGAGGAGGAAGTAGCTACCTACCTGTGGATAAAGAACCCCTTTACAGACGACATCGAGATGAAGCTTCCTGACACATATCCATCCAAACTCTTGGAAGAACTCATTGATATATCATCTGATGCCACCTGGAGAGCTCGTTTCGGTGAAGTGCCCCTGGAAACATTTTCGTCAGAGTGTGGTGCTGTGTACCAAGTAACTCACGATGCAGCTTTTAAGGTGTTGATACCATTCAGCACCACATATTTGTGTGAAGCTGGATTTTCATCCATGACAGCTCTGAAAACCAAATATAGGGCCAAGTTGAGCCTTGAGGATGACATGCGTGTTGCCTTGTCATCGATCTCCCCACGTATTGACCGTATCATTAGCCAGAAGCAGCAGCAGACCACACACTGAGCTAGAAATGTCCACAAGTGCTTATTTTCTGTATTTATTTATAATTTGAGACATTTTGAGAAATGGTCACACTAGTTATTTTTTTTTGGAAAACAGTGCAGCTGCAACAGATAGCACTTTATTGATATTTTTCTGTATTTAAAAAAATAAATACATGATTTTCTGTTTGAGAAATGGTCACACTAGTTATTATATTTTTTTGGAAAACAGTGCAGCTGCAACAGATAGCACTTTATTGATATTTTACTGTATTTAAAAAAATAAATACATGATTTTCTGTTTGAGAAATGGTCACACTAGTTATTTTTTTTTGGAAAACAGTGCAGCTGCAACAGATAGCACTTTATTGATATTTTTCTGTATTTAAAAAAATAAATACATGATTTTCTGTTTGAGAAATGGTCACACTGTTATTTGTATAGAAAACAGTGCAGCTGCAACAGATAGCACTTTATTGATATTTTTCTGTATTTAAAAAAATAAATACACGATTTCTGTTTGAGAAATGGTCACAATAGTATTTTTTTTGGAAAACAGTGCAGCTGCAACAGATAGCACTTTATTGATATTTTTCTGTATTTAAAAAAAATAAATACATGATTTTCTGTTTGAGAAATGGTCACACTATGTTATTTTCTGTTTGAGAAATGGTCACACTATGTTATTTTTATGGAACAGTGCAGCTGCAACAGATAGCACTTTATTGATATTTTTCTGTATTTAAAAAAAAAATACATGATTTTCTGTTTGAGAAATGGTCACACTATGTTATTTTTATTTATACATTTAGACCTGAAACGCCTGCTAATAATGCATTATATAGCCTGTGTGAGGATTGGCTCGTTCCCCGCCACACGCTTCTTCAAGGTACTGTGTTGATTGGTGCATTCCCCGCCACACGCTTCAGGAGCGATTACCAATTCCATCACGCACCTGTCATAGTTTGTGATTAGCGCTCCAGAGGCTTCATATACTCGGACCTTCTTTCAATCGTTGTCGGGTCGTTTTGAATACTACTGCTACTGCCTGCCTTCCCCCCGTTGTTGTGCCTCGTCTACTTTCCCTCCAGGACATCTTTGGATCGCCGCTGGTGAATATCTTGATCATCCGTTTGGAGCTGCGCCTCGTTGCCCGCTTTACGCGTTTGCGCTTTGGTGAGTTTTGGAAACAAACCTTTTTGGATTATCTGTTTTTGTGTGTTTGGATAACACTGAAGAAGTACCGTTTTTGTTTTGTACTGGACTCAGCTAAATTGTGTTTGGATAACACTGAAGAAGTACCGTTTTGTTTTGTACTGGACTCAGCTAAATTGTGTGTTTGGATAACACTGAAGAAGTACCGTTTTTGTTTTGTACTGGACTCAGCTAACTTGTGTGTAGTTTACACCGAAGATCAAGTCACTTGTATTTCATACTGGACTCAGCTAAGGGAGGACTGAACTGCACTGCCTCTGTGTACTGTTGGACTGTTGTTGATCTCTCTCTCTCTCTCCGTTTCCACTTTGAGTTGGAGCAGGAAGTATCTGCAGAGCCGCAGCGGCGCCTACGCCGATTCCCCACCTCTAACACCGGGAGGATCTGCAGAGCCGCAGACAACTCATTCTCCTTTTTTGTTGATTCAGAATTGTTATTTGGCTCTTTTTGATTCTGTAATAAATACGCCCTAGTGTTTGGCTAACTCTGAACTACCTGTCTGTGCCGTGCTGTTGAGGCCGGTTTCAATGGGTTAAATAAACGTTATTTTGAAAGCATGCACTTTTGTCATCATTGTAGCAAAAAAGACAGGACCGGAAAAGTCTTTATCGTATGTAGGGGTGCCCTGGAATATTTTTTTGGACACAGGGGTGCCTTGGCAGCAGAAAGGTTGAGAACCCCTGCTCTACTGCTCCCATGACTGCATATATATCTGTGTCCACTGGAGGGCGCTATAGGCGGAGCTTCTACTGTCTACGCCAGGTTGGGAGTATATAAGCCTTGGTTCCCTCCTTCTCTTTATTCTTCCCACACATGCCTCTCCCGGAGAGGAGATCACATGAGCTGCTGTGTTATGAGTCAATGTGAATGAATAAACCGCTGCCAGCAGAGCAAGGCCAAAGATAGAAACCATGCCTCTTGTACATGTTATTGTCGCCCCATAGCCAATTCTGTTAACATTTATAGTGCATTTCTGGCCACCTTATAGCATTTTTACATTTGTATGACAGTCTATAATGCTCCCGTGAGGTTTTTCCGGACGTTTTGGTAATGATTTTCACTATAACAACATATTTCTAAAAGACCGGAAGTGGTTGAAAACGGCCGGGATTAGCCTTGAGCTAACGATCTTTGCCGATGCATATATTCTATTCTAAGCGTAACGTTAGTTTACAAAACATTACCCCTCTATATAACGTTGAGGCAAAACTTATAAAGTGTGTGTTTTGGTGGACATTGGACCGCAAAGCAGAAAATGCATTGCAGTTACAGTAGCTAAATAGTTAGCTGCCCTTCTTTCTCAAACCGAATTTATCACTCTCTTTTCCAGAGCTGATATGATGAGTAAAGTGGTCGTGGTGTGAATTACCTCTAAATTAAAGTATTTTTGGATGACACAACAGTAATAAGAAGGATATGGCAAGTGTATGATGGCATGTACAATAATGCTGTATACTATGTTTATTTATTCTTAATGTACTGTGTGTGTATATATATATATATATATATATATATATATATATATATATATCTGTACATACATCTGATTAGCATTATTACTCAGTGGTACTGATTTATATATTTTAAACAATATAATGAATTAAAGTTGTTTTATTTGTCACATAAGGTACATGTACATTAGTGAAACACTTGGTTCTGTATGAGCCTCCTGAGATTGTGCTTCAGTTTACAATTTGTCACTACACACTGACAGTACACTACACACTGAATGCACCTGTGTTTCAAGTGGCATGAGATTAATCTTTATGAGTTTCAGGACGGCATATCGCAAGAAAAGAGTCACAGCCAGCAACTTTGGTTTGCAGGCGGCGGAGAGAAAGGATTTCTTTCTAGAACTGGATGACAACTAATAAACAAACTTGAACTTGAAACTTGACCTTGCATTCATGACCTGTTGTAGTGCAGGATTTAATTCTGAATGTTTAGATTTATGTTCCATTTTGGGGGAGCTGTTTTACGGTTGAAGCCTGTGGCTTCTGTTTATTTCCTTCCTCCCTAAATGTTAAATTTATGAAGCTATTGTGACAGTATGAACAAAACAGTCTGCCATTTCATAAACTTCTTAAGTCCTGCCTCGCATGTGCAGTGGAACACAGTATGATAAACATGGCATCTTAAGACATTCACAACTCTAGGCACTTCCACCTGATATACAATACACTTGAATCACAACTTCAGTTTCTTCACACACTTTAAAATGTTGTGGCAGACTGTCATAAACAGGTCTATAATAACAAATACCTGGACCAGGCTGTTGTGAAGCCAACCCGTCCAGTCACTGCTTTAAGCACAGGTCCCGGCAGGAATAAACACAACGTTTTACAAAAGTAAATGATATTTATTATATGAAGGGGAATGAAACCTGTAAACACACAACATGGAGAACAGCCTTGTCCGAGGTACACCGATCAGAGCCGTAAGTGTGGTGCGTCCTTTGTAATGACTGTACAGATAGGGTGACGTTGTCATGCCTGCAAAAAGAAAATTAATTAAGACACTGGTAGTAGTCATACTGGCCAGCAGCGTAACTAGTAAGAGTAGGTAAGGGATATGTACAGATATAGTATCTACAGATATGTAAGAGGATTATATGCAGGTATGTAGACATGTGGATATATATATATACAGTACATTAAGAATAAATATACATAGGGTATATACAGCATTATTGTACATGCCATCATACACTTGCCATCCTTCTTACTGTTGTGTCATTCAAAAATACTTTAATTTAGAGGTAATTCACACCACGACCATGTTACTATCACATCAGCTCTGGAAACGAGCGATAAATTCGATTTGTGTGAGAATGGGTTTTAAGCAGAGCCCAATCGCTGAACACAGGAGAAGAGAGAATGGAGCGTTTCAGGATGTGTAATAGTATTCCCAAGTAGGCAAGAGTTACATCCAGAAATGTACAACAGATTGGGAATGTTCTTGGGGTAATGGGAGCAGGTGCACTCCAGTGCTACTGCGGACGGAAGACAGGGGTCTGTGTCGAGAGAGTGAGCAGGAACTCCTTGGTAAGCTCCAGGGGGTCCAGACAGGGGCACGCTGGCACGGATGTCCTGGGCACAAGAGAAGGAATGTTGGAAAGGTCTTCGGACTGAGGCGTCGTACCTAGGTAATGATACTAACACCACGACGACTTCTGGTCAGCGTCGTCCGGTAGAAGTAGGGTCCTCATCATCAGGGGATGGGATACAGCTGTGAGGAGTGAGGTGCTTGGCAGCGTGCAAATCAGGGGATGAGGTGCAGCTGAGTTGAGTGACAGGGGGTGAAGGGGTGCTGACCATATGTTACGTACCCCTGTGGGGAGACGCAACACAAGGCCACAGACAGGGTAGGTGAGGGTGCAGTGACACTAAAACGCATGAGACAATTTGCAAAATAATAATATTTATTTTACAAAATTCAAGATCAGCAACACAGAGAGCACAGAGGACTTACCAGTGAGCACCAAATGAAATATCAAAAAGAAATAAAAGCCCACCCCCCCTTACAGGCGCGGACGCCCCAAAGTACAGGTGGTGGTGCTCACTCTAAAGCTGGTGTCTTTAACAGTAGGTCACCTACGTGATGCAAAATGTAGACCCAGGGTATCTTCCTGTCCTCAATGTCCCTGTGTGCGAAACAAAAGGTTAACAAACAAGAAAAACAATCACCATAAGCTGGGTGACGATCAATAAACAAATACACAAAACAGGTTATGGGTAAACAGAAAATGTACAACAGGCAGGATCACAAAAGGTACAATACTATAGGAAATGGCTAATCCACCAGAGCCTTGACCAGCTCTCACACAAACATGAGCTCAACAGAGCTTTAACTGGCTCATGTACCAAACATGAGCCCAACAGAGCTTTAACTAGCTCTCTCACAAACATGAGCTCAACAGAGCTTTAACTAGCTCATGCACCAAACATGAGCCCAACAGAGCTTTAACTAGCTCACACACTAAACAAATGAGAGCGCTACCACAACACCACCAGATATAGTTACCAACATACACCGACCGAGCTCTAGCTAACACTGCACACACAGGGATATATGAAGGGATGTGGAGGTTAATTAGTCTGATGAGCCTCAGCTGCTGCTGCTGCTGTTGTTGTTTGGAGTGGGATGGTGATTGACCCTGAGAGATAGATAGGTTACACAGGAGGGAGACAAAAAAAACAACAATACAACCTGCCTACATACATAACACATATTATATATATATAATACCCTATACAATATAATATTACATGCATACATAATGATATAAGGACAGAGTCCGTAACACTTCCCCCCCCCAAGGAGTCAGCCCTGGCGGGGACGTCATACGACCGCCAGTCACTTATTGACCTAAACTCCGGACTCAAAGAGGAGTTTAGAGACACTTTATCATGCCAAGAATGGCCAACGGAGATCAGACGAGACAAAGACAACGCGGGAGACAAAGACGGCCGCAAGACAAAGAAGAAACACAGGGGGAAGAGGAGCGGGATCAGATTGAGATTAAGGAAATCTGCTTACCGTCCGGCTATTCCATCTATCTTCCTGGCGAATGCTCGTTCGCTAGAGAATAAGATGGATGATTTACGAGCGCGGGTCCGATTCCAGCGAGAGATGAAGGAATGCAATATCCTGTGCTTCACGGAGACCTGGCTGAAAACAGTAACTCCCGATCACAGCATCTCTCCCTCCAACTCCTTCACCATCTTCAGAGCGGACCGTACAGAAGCCTCCGGGAAGAGCATCGGCGGGGGGCTATGCCTTATGACCAACAACGGCTGGACTAGCCCCGGAGAGGTGAAGATACTCTCCCGTTCATGCTCTCCCGACATGGAACACCTCACGATCCAATGTCGCCCGTTCCATCTTCCATGTGAATTCACTGCAGTGATCATGACTGCAGTGTACATCCACCCCCAGGCGAACGTCGGCAGGGCGCTAGGGGAACTACACGACCATCTGAACGCGCACCAGATCAAGCATCCGGACGCAGCCATGATCGTAGCCGGGGACTTCAATCAGGCGAATCTGAAGAAAGTCATGCCGTCTTTCTTCCAGCACATCGTCTGCTCCACAAGGGGAGGAAATACACTCGACCACTGTTACACCCCGTTCAGAGCCGGATACAAGGCTGTACCGGCTCCACCATTAGCGGGAGCAACAAACACGTTGGATCATGCCGCCATCTTTCTGGTCCCAGCATATAAACAGAGATCACGTGACGCCGTCGTGTCACATGAGGTAAAAAAATGGGACGACCAATCAGAGGCCACGCTTCAGGACGCACTAGACATCGCCGACTGGGGAATGTTCAGGAGGTGTAACAGTGACGTCAGCGATTACACAGACGCTGTGGTGTCATTCATAACAACACTGGCTGATAGTATCGTCCCCACAAAGAAGGCGAGGGTGTTCCCAAACCAGAAACCATGGGTGGACAGTACCATCAGAGCAGCCCTGAACTCTCGCACCACTGCTTAGAACCGGGGCAGAGAGTCAGGAAACATGGAAGAGTACAAGACAGTCTACACTCTGCGCAAGGCTGTCAAACTTGCTAAGAGGACGTATGCCGACAAGATGGAGGCACAAATGGCACAGAATGACACAAGAGGCTTATGGCAGGGACTGAGGGCTATAACTGACTACAAAGTCAGCGCCCCCTCAATGGGGAGCGACGACGCCTCCCTTGCGGACCAGCTCAACACCTTCTACGCACGGTTTGGTGCAAACAGTGGCACTGCTAGCCCAACGGCTAGTGACGTCACTGGTGCGCCGGCTGTTGTGGAGGGGGGGGGGGGCATCCGCGGGGGGGCGGGGACGCTCTCTCATTGACGGTACACAGTGTGAGAAGAGCATTTATGCAGGTGAACATCAGGAAGGCTGCTGGCCCAGATGGTATAACAGGACGCATACTTAAGTCCTGTGCCAACCAGCTTGCCCCGGTGTTCACCGCCATATTTAATCAATCCCTGGCGGAGTCGGTGGTCCCTGCCTGCTTCAAGATGTCTACCATCATCCCTGTACCGAAGAAACCCTCCCCAACATGTCCAAATGACTACAGACCGGTGGCACTCACCTCTGTGGTCATGAAATGTTTTGAGAGGCTGGTCAAGGACCACATTTGTGCCTCCCTCCCCAGTGATATGGACCCTATGCAATTTGCATACAGGACAAACAGGTCCACTGACGACGCGGTCTCCCAGGTACTGCACAGCACCCTCTCCCACCTTGACCGTCAGAAGGGGGGCTATGTGAGACTGTTGTTCATTGACTACAGCTCAGCGTTCAACACCATAGTCCCCACCAGACTGGTGGACAAGCTGATCCAGCTGGGTCTGAGCTCCGCCCTGAGCGCCTGGGTACTGGACTTTCTGAGTGAAAGACCCCAGGCGGTCAGGGTGGGGGGTCAGACCTCCAACACCATCACCCTGAGCATCGGGTCCCCCCAGGGCTGTGTTCTAAGCCCCCTGCTGTACTCACTCTACACACACGACTGTGTGGCCAAGTTCAGCTCCAACTCCATAGTGAAGTTCGCAGACGACACGGTGGTGGTGGGGCTGATCTCGGACAACGACGAGAAGGCCTACCGGGAGGAGGTTGAGGTACTGGAACGCTGGTGCCAGGACAACAGCCTGCTCCTGAACATTGGTAAAACCAAGGAGCTGATCGTGGATTATAGGAGAGGACAGCAGGAGACACACACACCACTGATGATTAACGGGGCTACCGTGGACAGGGTGAGCAGCTTTAAGTACCTGGGGGTCCACATCTCAGAGGATCTGACATGGTCAACACACATAGACACAGTAGTAAAGAAGGCGAAACAGCGCCTCTACCACCTGAGACAGTTAAGGAAGTTCAGAGTTCCAGCTGCTGAGGTCAGGCAGACGCCTGCGAACCCCAGCTACTAGGACAGAGCGGCTTAGGCTCAGCTTCTTCCCCCAGGCCATCAGAGCCCTGAACAATGAACATTGAGTGCCACAGAACACTGAACTATCCACACACAAGCACACATGAACACACACACGACACGCACGCTGTGCACGCTCACACACTAGCAGCCACTTAACACTTTAACATGAGCGGGCACACACTCATGCCGCACACTTATGGCCAAAAGGAAAGGCCACTTTAAATTAGAATAACAGGAACAGTGTATTGCACTACCAAAGCTACCTAGCATGTCCTATATGCTCTGTAAATAACTATGTACAGATACCGAGATGTCACACCATGTTACCTGTTACCTGTTTATTGCACAATGTTGTTTTTTATTGGATTCTATTATATGTTGTAACACTGTATTGCACATCATTGCGGGCAAGACCACCCGCATTTCATTGTATACTTGTATGCCGTGACAATTAAAACTCTTGACTTGACTTGACTTGAGCCCATGGCTGACTAAAACATAACACCATCAGCACCATAAAAATAAACACTCAACCGTCCCGAACAGCAAAACACCTCCTAACGAGCTAACCTCGAGAAAGGGCATCGGCAAACACATTCTCTGTGCCCTTCTTGTGACGGACCACAACGTTATACCCCTGCATAAGCAGAGACCACCGCATCAACCGCTGGTTGTGGTTATACATGCGGTGCAAAAAAACAAGTGGGTTGTGGTCTGTGTGGACCACCACAGGCTCCACACTTGACCCCACATAAACCTCAAAAAATTGGAGCGCAAGCAGCAATGCCAACGTCTCCTGCTCTATTGTAGAGTAGCGTGTCTGGCTGCCACTAAACTTCTTCGAGAAGTAGCCCACAGGATGGACCAAACCCTCCGAATCCACCTGCGTCAGAACCGTACCAGCACCAACACAACTCACATCAACCTCAACAGAGAAAGGTCTACTAAAATCAGGAGCATTAAGGACTGGAGCACTACACAAAAGGGCCTTACAGCTTTCAAAAGCCGCTTGACACTTGTCTGTCCACACATAAGACACCAAGGGACTGATCAGGTCAGTCAGAGGGGCTGCAACTAAGGAGAAATTCTTACAGAACCCCCTGTAGTAACCTGTCATCCCGAGAAAACGACGTAGCTCCCGCCGTGTGGTCGGTACTGGGAATAAGGTTATGGCCTCTATCTTGGCCTCAAGAGGACGCACCTTACCACCGCCCACCTGTTTTCCCAGGTAGGTCACTGTCGCCTTACCGAACTCGCATTTCGCCAAGTTCAGTGTCAGAGAAGCGTCTGCCAACCGCTGGAACACGGTTCTCAGCGAGCTCACGTGAGCAGACCAACTCAATGAATGCACCACCACATCGTCCAGGTATGCCGTACAGTTGGGCACATCTCCCAACACTATGTTGACCAGTCTTTGAAACGTTGCTGGTGCGTTTCGCATCCCGAACGCCATCACAGAATACTGCAGGAAAGCATCGGGCGTAGCAAACGCAGATATTTCAGAGGCCCTTGGCGAGAGTGGCACCTGCCAATAACCTTTTAAAAGATCCAATTTCGTCACATACCGGGCTGACCCAATGGTATCCACACAATCATCGATGCGTGGCATAGGAAAATAATCAGGAATGGTTACTGCATTTACTTTTCGATAATCAGTGCAAAACCGATGAGTGGTGTCTGGGTTTGGAACCAACAGGCATGGTGAGCTCCATGGACTCAAACTGTGACGTGCCAAATTATGCTCCAATAAATATGCCACCTCCTGCTTCATTATTTCCCTTTTCACCGCGTTTACCCTATAAGGATGCTGTTTGACTGGCCTTGCATTACCAACATCAATGTCGCGTTCCAGAACGGTAGTGCGGGTTGGGACATCTCCAAACAAAACAGGATAACTGTGAATGAACGCCACCATGTCAGCTTCCTGCTCCTTACCCAAGTGTGGCATCAGGGAGGGAAGGATCAACAACATCTCCGAGTTGCACAAGCGAGGAGTTTGTTGCTGGACCTTACAACCACTCAAACCATCCTCATCACCCATTGGCAGAGTAGAAGGAACAGAAATCACAGTCACTGGTCCTGCAGCTCCCACAGCGGCCCCTGGGGGCGTACTTTGTTTCTCCAGCTGCAGGTTGTCCCTGGGAAGATAACGCTTCAACATATTAATGTGACACACACAGGTTTTCTTTCGCCTGTCAGGCGTCCTGACAACATAGTCAGTATCACTCAACTTCTTCTCGATAGCATAAGGGCCAAAAAAACTAGCACTCAAAGAAGAGCCAGGGATGGGCAACAAAACTAAAACCAAGTCATCAGACTGGAAAGAACGTGGAAGCGTTTTTTTGTCAAACTGCCGTTTCATTGAACCCTGAGCAGCAGAAAGACTCTCCCTAGCGATACTACATGCCTCATGCAGCCGCTCCTTAAACCTACACACATAGTTCAAAACCCCTCTCTTTGGAGGTATGGTGTGCAGAGCCTCCCCCATAAGTTGATCCTTTAATACCCTTAAAGGACCTCTCACTGAATGCCCAAACACCAGCTCTGCTGGGCTAAAACCCAGTGACTCCTGAACCGTTTCTCGCACAGCAAACAGAGCTAGGGGAACACCTTCATCCCAGTCTCTACCACTCTCCATACAATACTTGCGCAACACTGACTTGAAGGTCTGATGCCACCTCTCCAGGGCACCTTGCGACTCAGGGTGATACGCACTTGAGATCCTGTGAGAAATAGACAATGACGATAACACCTGTTCAAATATTCCTGAAAGGAAGTTAGTACCTTGGTCGGTTTGTAACACTTTTGGCAGCCCAAACGTAGAAAAAACTTGATCAGAGCTTTCACTACAGACTGAGATGTTATCTTTCTAAGAGGAATAGCATCAGGGTACCGTGTTGCTACACACATAATTGTTAAAAGGAACTCGTTACCAGACTTCGTTTTCGGCATGGGACCAACACAATCCACTAGCACATGCTCAAATGGCTCCCCCATAGCTGGGATTGGGTGAAGCGGGGCAGGTTTAATAACCTGATTAGGCTTCCCTGTAACTTGACACACATGACAAGTATTACAGAATCTGGTCACATCCCTCTTTATGGGCGTGAAGCTTCCGTGGTGGATGGAAGGGAGGATGAAGAGGAGTGAGGAGGGTGTGTGGTGAATGTGAGGGGAATGAGGAGGAGTGAAGAACGCTCTTGCTGTGATTATGACAGTTGGCAAATATTATAATGTAAACCTCATGCATCATCCTAGAAATGTCTAGTATGTTAGTCTAATGGCTAGGTCTTGGGGATGTGTTGAGTACTCTGTATAAAACTGAGTATCTTAAAAACCTGTTCCCCCCCACAGGGTCGGTACCGACCCCTTTTGACATTATGATCATATAGGCATATTTTTATGAGTGATGAAAATAATTTGCGATTTTAAAATCAACCGTTTTCAAGTATTAACATCACTACTATGTCACAAAAGCATGTAGAATGTAAAACGTCAGGTTGGCAATAGGTTAGCAATAGGTTAAGAGTGTCCTTATATCGTTTTAAGTTTTCTATTTGCAATCGTCTATCCGACCCGGAACCGGAAATGGATATTTTGAACCATGGGAATTGTAGTTTTCTTTTGTGGCCATTTTGTAGAGGAGATTCATAGCTGTCGGCCAGCGTTGAAATTTCTCCGATCTACACTTCCTGTCACATACTATGGTGGTTCAAAGTTCAGCGTTCTGAATGAATCATATCAATAATTGTTATGATTCGCGATAATAAGCCACAAAAGGTAACGTTTTTGACAAATATTGAAACGCAGTCAGTTTCTCCTCACTATTGTTAGCATGTAGGAACAATTAGATCTGAAATTTGTTTCAAAACGGTTACACTGTGGGGGAAATAAAAAAGTACAGTCGATTACAGTAAATATCAGTATCTGTTATTATGCACGCCTGGTGATACTAAATCCAAATTGAACTCGGGCATTTGAAAGATACTATAGGTATATATATATATAAATGTGCGAATTGGCTATAATAAGGTAATGTATAAGCATATATTCTATATTCTATAATAATATTTCAAATTGCATTGGTCCGGATGGGAGCATTCAGTACTGTATATACAGAACCTTCGGTTTTATCATATTCCCTTTATTAATTTCCTTAGATCTTTTGTACACATGATCTCAAGAGGGTACTGAACGAGGTCAGTGGCAGTTTTTTAAGTCTGGTCATTATTATCATGGTGTTATTCACTGTCAAAGATGAAAAGAAAAATCATAATTCATATTTTCCTTTGTTTCATCACAATTTAAGCAAGCCTAGTAATAGACACAATATTTCTGACACTGAGAATACATTCACTAAGGTCCATAGATGTACCTAGATACCAAGAATATGCAAATAGCCCTTGTAGAAGTGGAGCAATATTCCATTTACCTAGGTATACATTTTATGCAGATTTTCACCTGGGGTGGAACAGGTTTTAAGACATGCAGGAATCTGGAGTTGTATGTTAATGATTTAAACATATCAGCATGGTTAAGTGTGTTTATGTTAATAGTTTCTCCCAGGGTCACCCTCCTTTTAAAGGTGAATGGCTCCCAACTGGAATGTCACGGACAAGTTAAATTCCTACTTAACCCACTAAACCCTACTTGCCCGAGGATATGAAACAATGAAAAGCTGATGGTTTATTTAGGGACTTGATTGGTATTTAGAAATGAATACACAGTAATCAACCCACAACCACCACCTCCCTATTATTAGCTGTGGTGAAATACATTAGCAACGTTATGTGAACAAAGGAATCCCTGATTAGGAATAATTACACCCACTTCAGAAGATTATTGTAGCATCAATGAGTTCTCCACTTGCAGGTGGTGTTCTGACATAAAACGCTTGCCCCATTTGATGTGCTCCATATTACATGATTGATTTTACGCGACAAGAATTACTCGTTGGCCATGAAATCTAAAGGTTATAGACGCTGGGTGGGAATAAGAGACAAACAAGAGACAGTAGGTCAAACCTCGCTGTGCCGGGACGTGCATTCTCATGACTTCATATACAATTTGACCTCCAGTGAAATACATAGCTAAATCTATCAAATGGGCCCGGTATGGTTTAATAGCTCAACTAAAGAGCTGAGTGGGGGGCTGGGCTAGATAGCTCAAATCTGTGTTTTTATTGAGAATTTTCCTCATCACAAGGTTGGTTAGCCACATTAGAAGATTGTTAGCCACATTGTTTACCGTCATTTTAAATAATGTTACCGTATTATGTTACTACAGGCTTTAAAGGAACACGCCAACATTTTGGGGAATTTGCTTATCGTCTTCTCCAGAGAGAAACAAGAAGATAGATACCAGTTTCCTCTCTGTGCGTTCAGTAGAAAGCTATCTGGCTGCATATTAGCCTAGCTTAGCACAATGAATGGAAGTGGACATGACTGGTTAGCCTTCGGGAGAGGTGTTAGTTGGACAATGCCTAGGCTAACCGGTCATGTCCGCTTCCATTCATTGTGCTAAGCTAGACCAACATGCAGCCAGATAGCTTTCTACTGAACACACAGAGAGGAAACTGGTATCGATCTTCTTGTTTCTCTAATTTTCCCAAATGTTGGCGTGTTCTTTTAAACTCGAATGCAATCTTTAATCTTCTCACAGAATTATGCCGCACCATTACTGACTGGTTAGATAGCTTGTAGGTTGTATCATCTTAGGTTACAGGTATATAAATGCAGTGCAACTTCACCATTTATGTTGTACCATGTTAGGTTAGTTAGTTTACTAAGCGATCTCTTATGTGCGAGTGAGTATGTGAGTTGTTGTACAGTATGCCCCTGCGCTGATGACCACATACATATATGTTTTTGAATACAAGTGATTCCATTATCCACAGGCCTGATGCAGGAAACAAGTTGAAAAGGTCACATTTTCCACTTCAAGGGCTCCTTAACTGATCAAAATAATTGGGAAAATGGAGCCACACACAACCTAACCTAACTCAACCACTCCTTTGACTTCACTGTTTGATCTTGTTCAGATTTCAAGCTTTGGTGAAATCAAATGTATGGTCAAAAGTGTTTAGTGGTTATGTACCGAAGTGGTTCAATTAGCAGGCAGTTATATTATCGTATAGCTTACGCTCTGCTCGTAGTGGAACCTTATCCCTTTCAATCAAATTCTGAATAAAATGTCTCCACATGTACACACCCATCCGCCTGGCCACACCCACATCCGCTCCTCTATATAAGCGGGGACGTGGCCATACTAACAGCTCCTTCCCTATTTTCACCACCGACAAGTGTCTGTATACACCACTTGAGTTTAGTGCCGAAATAGTTGTTGGAAAGGAGCTACGTGGACATTGTATCTTATTTTTCTCTCTCTCGACAATTTACGAGAAAAGCTAAGACATAATATTTGCACCTTCGGAGGGTTTGTACGCTCACAACGTCACCCTTCACCAGCGCTTCTCCATTGCCGCGTCCTCTGTGCGTCGTAGCCGTGCGTCGTGGGGCGTCTCTGGCTCCGCGGTCGTGGCGGTCAGATATGCCCGGGCGGCGCCCGGTGGTGAGTTTGCCTCTCTGAGGGGCCGTTGAGCCTCCATCTCCCGTGAGATGGCCTGGTTCCGGCCCTGGTTCCCCCGCCAGTGGACAGTCGGCAGACAGGCCGACAGCTCCTCTGGTGGCTGGGGATTTGCGACGCAGACTATTCGCCTCTGCTTGCTCTCGTCGTAAGGCGGCGAGCTGCAGGGGCGAACGGCCAGGCTTTGATGTTGTGCTGGAGCCGGACGAGAGTTCTCTTGCCTCGTCTCCATTTCCGATGGAGACTGAGGATCATATGGAGGGGGCGAGAGCTCTCTTGTGCGATGCCCCAGTGGAGACATATCACTCTCCCCCTCGGGGAGTGGCAGGGAGTGTTGCGTCTCCTTGGGGTCCCTTGTTCTCCGGTGTTGGGTTAGAACCTCCGACCCTGAGACAAGATGCCCAGCTATCTGCCGCGTCGGATGGTGGCGCCCGTAGCAGCCGTACGTGAGGGACGCGAGTGACGTGGAGGGAGGTACGCAAGGGGAGTTGCTTGCCTTGTTCCCCAAGCTCATGACTGCCGCCGCAGCCGCTAATGGCGTGGCGTTGCCGCATACTTTGTCCCGAAATGGTGTGGGAGCCGTTGCGAAAGCCGGTTCCCCAAGGGAAATCGGCTAGGCAGATGGCTAATTGGAGTGACCAGGTGTACATCGCCGCGACTCAGAGCCTAGCTGCGACTTCCAACATCGCGCAGCTAGCGCACTACATGTCGGGGATGATGGCGGGCGTCCATACTTTGTCCCGAAATGGTGTGGGAGCCGTTGCGAAAGCCGGTTCCGCAAGGGAAATCGGCTAGGCAGATGGCTAATTGGAGTGACCAGGTGTACATCGCCGCGACTCAGAGCCTAGCTGCGACTTCCAACATCGCGCAGCTAGCGCACTACATGTCGGGGATGATGGCGGGCGGGTCGGTATTGGATGACCATCAACAATATCTTCACACCCAGGCGGCTGGAGCCATCCTGCACCTAACCCAGCTGCAGGCGATAGCCGCGGGGAAGGAGCACGCCCTGGCCACTCTATCCCAGCGCCACCTTTGGCTGGAGCAGGCACGGGTGCCGGAGCAGAAGCGGATTCCCCTGCTCACGGCCCCCCTCTCCGATGCTGGGCTATTCGGGTCGGCCATGCAGCAGATGACGACAGCCTGCAGAGAGATGGAGAAGGAGCGCTCTGTGCCCCAACCCCATTTCCCCCGACCCGATGCCACCGGTGATGTCCGGAAAAAGCAACGCCGGCAGAGGACAGCGACCGTTGCCTCCGCCACCGCCGCCGCTACTGGACCTTCGGCGAAGGTAACGGTAGGGATCGACGTGACCAGGCTCCCCAGAACCGTTCCTCCGGGCCGGCTCCCCGTGGGGGCAAACACCGCTCTGCACGCGGCAGGCGCCGCTAGTGACTCCCCTGTTTACCCCTGTCCCCCCCCCCCCCCCAACATATAATTTTGTTATCAAATAAAAGGTCCCTCCTGGTGAGGGACTGTTTTTTGTTACAAAATGTGTGTTTATTCACTATATATTGGGGATACGATGTATAAACCCTCACCTAGCTGTGGGGTTGTGTGTTTGCTTAGAGCAGCGGTTCCCAAACTTTTTTGGCCGTGCACCCCCTGTCACCTCCCGACCTAGCTGACGCACCCCCCAATGGGTTTCTGTTAGAAAAAATTGTTGCTGGTCTCCGTGCACAGATGAAGCACACCTGTGTCAGACACACCGAGACATTATTGTTTATTATTATTATTCAAACGTATGTTTTTTATTAAAACGTTTCTTGAATTTCATGATTTACACAGTGAAAATCCCCATTTGAAATAATGTATATTAGTTATATTTATTAGGCATAAAAAAATATATTGTTTGGTTCCTGTTGGTTGTCAGTTAAGGCCATGAGTAGGTAGGGAATATATTTTATTTAATTTTTTATTTTATCTCTTCCCACGGCGACTATGGATAGGGAATTTCTTTATTTAATTAAAATGTTCACGACAACATGGATGCATGTACTCTGCCAGCATGTTTAATATCCATAATACTAAAGGTTTGACTAAGATTTTTATGAAATTAAAAAAATAATATTTATGTCACGCACCACCTAGAGGGCGCTCGCGCACCACAACTGGTGGGCGCACCACAGTTTGGGAACCACTGGGAGAGTAGGACAGTTTTTCTTGAAAATTGTTTCTGGTCACTATATATATGTGTGCTTAGCAAGGCCTGTGGCTAGCACTCGGTCCAAAGACTTGTCTTCCCTCATCATGAAGAAGACTGTGTTCTTCTTGCAGTAGTAAGAGTGAACTTTACCTTTTTTATCTGAGGGGGTTGTGTGTATTCTGTTAAGTTTGGGAAACATGGCATCGAGTCCACAACCAGGTTAGAGTGTTAGCCTACAGAAGTAATCATATATGTAGCTTGTACCGAGGTCTTTGACCCTCTCTTTAAACGTCTGTGTTTTCTCTTTACTTGGTGAAGTACATAAACACGGGTGACGTGTTCGCACATGAGCCTAAAGCCTTGTATAAAAAACCTGTTCGCAAACGAGTTATCGTCTGTGGCTGGCGTGCAGATGGTTGAACTTATCCTAGTGGATATACGCTTTTCATGTAGCATGCTAGGTAAACTGGTATCATCGCTGCTTGTTTGTTTTCATCGTATCCGGGGTATGGGGTCATAAGGGGGTGAACTGATAAACCTCTCCCCCCCTTTTTTCTGATTGGCCAGGGGGTTGGACCTCCTGTTCTTCGGTCTTCCTGTCACGCTGCTGGGCCAGCGCGTCACAGGGTGGGGAGAGGGGGGGGGGGGGGGTTCCCTGGTCCCACGCCATATTTGGGCAGGTGGGTCACGGAATTTCCCCGGCCATAGAATACGTCGACTGGATATTGAAGACCACAACAGCACAGAGGAGAAACGGGATACAGTGGACACTCACAACACAACTGGACGACCTAGACTTCGCAGATGACCTTGCCCTACTATCCCACAGTCGACAACAGATGCAGGAGAAGACTAACATACTGGCAGACATCTCAACACAACTAGGCCTCAACATCCACCAAGGAAAGACCAAAATACTCAAGATCAACACAAACAACAAAGACCCAGTAAACCTGGAGGGAACAGCACTTGAAGAAGTAGAATCCTTCACCTACCTAGGTAGCATCATAGATAAGAAGGGTGGCACGGAGGCAGATGTCAGAGCAAGAATCAGCAAGGCAACATCTGGAGCTCCAAGGTAATCAGTCAGCAGACAAAGATCAGACTATTCAAATCCAACATCAAGCCAGTACTCTCAGAGACGTGGAGGACAACCAAGATCACAATGACTAGAGTGCAGTCATTCATCAACAGATGCCTGAAGCGGATCCTGAACATCCACTGGCCAGATACCATCAGTAACAATGATCTCTGGCAGAGAACGGGCGAACAACCAGTGGAAGAACAAATCAAGAGAAGAAAGTGGGGATGGATCGGCCACACACTACGCAAACCAAACACCAGCACCACCAGACAGGCCCTTAGATGGAACCCCCAAGGCAAAAGGAAGAGAGGCCGGCCCAAGAACACCTGGCGCAGGGACTTGGAGACAGACATCACACAGAGCGGACTGACATGGAAACAGCTGGAAAGCAAAGCACAGGACAGAGGACCCTGGCGAACTGTTGTCGACGGCCTATGCTCCCCCAAAAGGATCGATAGGCGTCAGTAAGTAAGTAATAGAATACGTCACTGGGCGCGTTTCTATTGGTCATGAGGCTTCCATGAGTTTTTTTCAGGCTCCATGTTGTGGACCGCTGTTATTGTCAAGATTGAGTTATGCGGTGCGTGGAAACTTTGTTTTCTGCTCTGCGCTCTATTGCATATGTATTGAGCTTTTGGTCATGTAGCTCAATGTTTACATATATCTTTTCAATTATTACTCACGTGGGATGCCTCTCTGGGGGTTCCTGTCCCCTCTCTTTCCCTCAGACGTGTCATATGGGACCCATATCTGTGTCTTTTGGCCAGCTTCCTACCGCTCGTCCCAGGCGGCATGGAGGGAACGTTATCTGGGTTCTTGTTAGAATTACCATTGATGTGTTTTGGGTCTCGACGTGTACATAGCGCTGGCCCTGGGTGCTTCTGTGTGGAACCACGCATGGGCTGGCGCGCCTTGGTTGCTCATTATAGAAACAGCGTTTTTTATAGAGCAACTAGGATGGAGAGTTTATCTCTTCCGAGCGCCAGTGTACTAGGTTAGTCTCGACGAATTCTCGCTCATCTCTGGGGGGAGATGACGGAGTAGATCGAAACATTGGCGGAGGGGTCTCACGCCCATGGGGTGGGCCACCGGGCGCGGTGTGTTCATGTTTTGACCGTCTTGGTGGCGCCCTCTGTGATGTTTTAGATCGACATGCGTACCTACCCCCCTCTTAGGACTGGGGATGGCGGCGTGATTAGGACACGTGCCTGGTTCTGGTCACGCCGGACCAGGTCAGTTACAGGACTGCTGTTCTGGTACCCTGAAGGACTTTGTGCTTTTTCGGGGGGGAAATGCCAGGTTGGCCTGGGCGTTGCAGGGTTTGATGTTATGGAGGTGTGTTCGTGGTTACGTCACTACGAGTTATCCTTCACTGTTGCTTGGTCCATATTGTGTTGTACCTTGCGCTGTGCTAAGGAGCCTGGTCTTTCTCCATTCTTTTTCGGCCCTCTCTTCCCCTGCTTGGCGGGGCTGGGAGGGGGCTGTCGAGGTGGTTCTATTGTACCCCTCTGGCATCCCTGTGTACGTCCCGGTCTGCCGGGCCCAGGTCCGGACTCGTTCTCGTCAACCTGTTGGCCTGGGTTAACCCCTTCTTGAAAACTGAAACGCTTGTACTGCCTGTATAGCCGGTGTATACGCGCAGTTGTGTTTCGGAGTTTTTTTCTTGGGGGGGGGGGGGGGGGGTTAAGGGAACAACCGCCTCCTGTTAAACTAAACATAGGGGGGTGTTTGGTTCCCCGGTGTGTTGGTAATGCCCCCATGTTACAGCTGTGCTAATGCCCCCATGTTACAGCTGTGCTAATGCCCCCATGTTAGACAGCTGTGCGAATGCGCACATGTTAGACAGCTGTGCTAATGTCCCCATGTTAGACAGCTGTGCTAATGCTCTGTAAATTGATCAGCCTTGTAATAATCCTGCCTCGCATTTTTGGAGTGACATTACTAATCACTGTGCCAAGTCCACCCCAGACCTTGCATGTGTGATTACCGGTAACGATCTATATACTCACTGTCGTCACATTGTTTGTCAATGCTGACATAAATCAAGACTCAACAATAGCTAAGCTGAAAGTGTAAAGCCATGCATAATTAAAGCTATAATAAAAATATTTGCTCTGCAACTATTCTTTTTCCTGTGCCCATAGTGGGAAGAAAGTATAGTGCTGAATATGACAGTACTAAGGAAATGTAGCCAATTGTGTTACCCTTTGGGGTTTAACAACTAATTTTACCTAAAAAAGATATATTATCTTAGTATACTATTCACAGTTGTACGCAGGGGTGGAAACTAACTTTTTGGCTTACCAGCCAACTGGCGAGTAGATTTTTTTTTACCAGCCAAACAGATTTTTTACCAGCCAAAAATAAATCGCTAATTGTGATAATTACTTCTTTGTATGTCTTCGTCTAAATTGATTTTCAATCATAGTAATAATCACACAGTGTCTCTCTACTCTTTAAAATATTTATTATTAGCATAAAACATTAATAACAGTGTCTCTACTCTTCACAATATTAGCATAAAACATATTAACATGAAAGAGGGAACTATTCTGGACTGGGTTGGGCTGAAGTGGGCAGTGAAAGATGCTGGGCTGGACTGGGTTGGGCAGGGAAAGTTGGGCTGGTCTAGGTTGGACTGGGTTGGGCAGTGAAAGATGCTGGGCTGGACTGGGTTAGGCTGGGCTGTGCTGGGTTTCACTGGACTGGGTTGGGCTGGACAAGAGATGCTGGAATGGACTGGACTAAATACTGGATTTAGCGGGGCATGGTGAGTGTTCATTTCCCCCTTCCTCTCCCAAACTGTTCCTACAATTGTTTTATGTTGCATGATGATCATGAATACATTTATTATGTATTGTATTTTTTATGTTTAAATATTGATCAACATTATCTGTCCATCCTCAGTAAATACTAGGGCTGACCCCTATTAGTCGATTAGTCGACTAATCGGTCGAAAGGAGCCGTAGTCGACCAACCTCTTAGTCGAATAGTAAAAAAAAAAAAATTATAATATATATATTTTTTTATCAGGATTTCACCCATCACGCTAGACTAGACAAATATCAAGATGTATCCATCAGTGGACCAATTGCATGCTTTTACAGAGGACAAGAAGCCTTCAGTCGACTCCTTCAGACATTAAGCACCCCCCATAGCCCAAATGGAATGAAAAAAATAAATAAAAAATATAATAAATCATTTAAATGTTTTTTAGTCGACCAATAGTCGACTAACGTAAAATGTTGGCCAATCATAGTCGACCATCCAAATCCTTAGTCGGGGACAGCCCTAGTAAATACTATCAATATAATACTCCTGACTTCATCTGGTCTTTTCAAACGCACACACACACACATAATGCCCCTCCCCCAGTCCCCACATAGAAAGGTAGAATGCCCCCGCCCCCCCTCCTCCTTCCCCAGTCCCCTCTCCTCTCTCCTGTTTTCTCTCAGGGTTAGCTGCTTAGCTTAGTTAGCGTAAGCAGCTAACGTAACGTTAATTTAGATATTTAACGCGACATGGGCATAAAGGAATGGCGACGATGCAAAGCATGTTAGATGCATTTGACCAGTTGCGGGGAAAAAATGCACAGACTTATATCGGATCGCAAAATAGGCGCTCTGTAGCCCTGTTCTGCTAGGCGCTCTGCTGTACAGAGCTACACAGCATTTCAGACTGGGCGGATATGACTAGCCGGATTTTCAAAATAAGTGTATCGCAATATGAACCGATCTTTTTACGTTTTGTTTTCTTTACTCGCCAGTGTGGCGAGTGGTCTTCATGAATCACTCGCCAAACATAAAAAATACTCGCATTTGGCGAGTAAAATGGCCTAATTTCCTCCCCTGGTTGTACGCAGGATGTATAACTTGCTGTGGGGTTGCCATTACATCATTTGTGACTCAATAATTTAATAGGAGAGAGCTGGAGCTGAACCTCTTAATTAGGTGGTATGAATAATCCTCAATGGTTTTCAGTGGTCCTAGGTTCTGACTCAGGCAAAAGCCTTTCATTTGCAAGGGCATGTTTGGCTTGTGATGTAGTACCATGTTGAAGTCTAAGCAAAGGGGCGGTTCTCTAAAAACAAGCCATTTCTTTCCTATTTTTGGTTTGCCTGGTGTAATTGTGTAATAATGCATGTATAACCTCAACCCTGTAATGCACAATCATATTATATACATCTTTTTTTCAGGACAAAAACAAAGTGTTCACTTTAAAAACACAACTGTATATTTGTATATTATGGTATATAGTACACATCATTACCTTTATTTCTTAACTCTTTAAGCGCCACCCACTTTCCCCATCTGTACCGCCTGGCGCCATCGTTATTGACCATTTTAGCGATGTTTGCAGACCCATCGTGTGTGCTGTATTATAGCTATGGAGACAATAGTATGGCTCATTTGTGTCACGATGGGGTTAGGTAGAATGCAATAATACAGAAAGGGAAAGAATGGAGGAGGCAGAGGCGAGGAGTGAAGCTTGGAGAAGGGTGTTTACTGTAGAATCCAGTGCAATACAGGGAAAATACAGAAACTAAATAACAAACTTCACAATACAAAACAACAAACACTAAGACTTACTAGAGGGAGAACGATGCGACACGACGTGGAGGAACAGGGGGTAACTGGAGGAATGTCGCCACAACGAAGGGGAGACAGACAGACACCTAAATACCCCGACTAATTAGCAATTAAGAACACCTGGCCAACACAGAATCACAAACAACACCTAGACAATAAGCAAAGCACAACTAAACACAACTAAACACAAAAGCAACTCCTAACAACCCAAAACAGTGTATGACATCACACCAGGGAAGGGAAAGACAATGACAGTACACACCATGACACCACATTAATCAAACTATTAATTATAGTTAACACAGTAGTCAGGATGTTTGTCATTGTAGCGTGCACCAATTGTTTGTGACCACTAGAGGGTGGTAGGGCGCCAATATCAGGCCGAGGGCCAATGTCAGATGTAGGGCATTGCCCAAAGTTAGGTGGAGGGTACTGCCCACTGTCAGGTGGAGAGCACTGCTCAAAGTTACCATCCTGACCCGTCCAACCATGACCGGGCCTAGGATCCTGACAGTACCTCCCCCTCAACGGGGGGCTTCCAGACCACCGAAGACAACGTCCATAGCCAGGCGAGGGAGGAAGCTGGAACCCCGGAGAGGATCCAGGGAGGAGACCCGAAGACCAGGGGCCGGGAGGCCGAGCGAAAACCCCAGGAGGGGCATAGCAGCCAGGGGGGTAGAAAACGGGCGCAGATGCCCGGAGAGGGGGGGTGGGGACGGGAACAGAGGCCCGGGGAGGAGGACTGGACCTGGGAACAGAGGTCCGACGAGGGGGGGTGGGGATGGGCACCGAGACCCGGGGAGGGGGGCAGAACCTGAGAACCGAGGCCCGGCGAGGGGGAGTGGGGACGGACACCGAGGCCCAACGAGGGGGGGTGGGTACAGGTGTAGAAGCCCGGGAAGGGGAGCTGGACCCTGGAGCAGGATCCCGGGCGAGAGACCCTCCAGCCGCCGGACTCGGGGCCGGTTCAGGAGAGCCGGACCGGAGGTGCGGCGGCGACGACCCCTGGAGCAGGATCCCACGCAGACCACGGCGAAGACCACGGCGAAGACCCCGGCGAGGACCCCGGCGAGGACCAGGACGCTGATCACGGCGCAGAGCTGGACCAGACGGGGAGCCAGGATCCGTCGAAGAGCCGGGAGCCGGCACGGCAGCCGGACCAGGTGTAGGGGCCGGGCATGGCGTGGAGACCGGATCGGTCTTGGCGGCGAGGCGTGGTGTAGGATCCAGAGATGAGGAGCCAGGATCCGTCGAGGAGCCGGGAGCCGGCACGGCAGCCGGACCAGGTGGAGAGGCCGGGCAGGGCGTGGAGACCGGATCGGTCGCGGCGGCGAGGCGTGGTGTAGGATCCGGGGATGAGGAGCCAGGACCCAGAGCAGAGGCTGGACTGGGCGTGGAAGCTGGACCAGCTGTGGAGGCCTTACTAGCCATACTAGCCTCGGGGGCTAGGCTAACTGTGGGCCCTGGACTCACTGTGGGAACTGTGCTAGCTGAGAATGCCTGGCTAGCTGCCGAGGCTAAGCTAACAGTCGGGGAGAGCCTAGCAGCTCCTGTCCTAATAGCCCTCCTAGGCCTGCTAGCTGCAGAGACCTGACTAGCTTGGGACATCTGGTCCGTCTCAGCTACCAGGCTCACCCTGAACCTGGAGCCTAGGGTGGCAGTGGGCGTCTGGTTAGCTACTGTAGCGGGGCTAACAGGCGGAGCTAGGTTAGCTGGGAGTGGCTGGTTAGCTATTGACACGAAGCTAACGGGCGGAGCTAGGTTAGCTGGGAGTGGCTGGTTAGCTATTGACACGAAGCTAACGGGCGGAGCTAGGTTAGCTGGGAGTGGCTGGTTAGCTATTGACACGAAGCTAACGGGCGGAGCTAGGTTAGCTGGGAGTGCCTGGCTAGCTTGGGACATCTGGTCCGTCTCCGGTACTAGGCTCACCCTGAACCTGGAGCCTAGTCTGGCAGTGGAGACTGTGCTAGCTGGAGACATCTGGTCTGTCTCAGATACTAGGCTCACCCTGAACCTGGAGCCTAGTCTGGCAGTGGAGACTGTGCTAGCTGGAAACGGCCGGTTAGCTATTGACACGAAGCTAACGGGCGGAGCTAGGTTAGCTGGGAGTGGCTGGTTAGCCCTTGACACAAGGCTAACCGGCGGAGCTATGTTAGCTGTGGACGTCTGGTTAGCTGTATGAGCGGAGCTAACGGGTAGAGCTGTACCAACTGGGGACGTCTGGCCATCTATAGTGGCGGAGCTAACAGGCGGAGCTGTGCTAACTGGAGACGACCGGTTAGCTATTGGCACGAAGCTAACGGTCGGAGCTATGTTGGCTGTAGACAACAGATCGGCGATGGACATCCGAGCAGCCTCAGCGGCTGTGGGAGGATCTAGGCTGACCGTAAGCCTGAGAACAGTCGGCAGGCTAGCTACCCTAGCCTCCGACTTGTGCTTCTCCATGAGGCCAGCAACATGTTCAGCCATCTCCCACATCGCTGGCTCCAGTGTCGGATTCTCCATGGCGACCTGGTCGATCTCCCGGAGCAGGAACCCCCACTTGGCCGGTGAGTAATGCTTCATGTCAGTCTCACCGGCCATCAGGCTCAGGACGACCCGAATGGTATCGCTTGCCCTTTCTGCTGTATTCATTATTGGTGGCGACATTCTGTCACGATGGGGTTAGGTAGAATGCAATAATACAGAAAGGGAAAGAATGGAGGAGGCAGAGGCGAGGAGTGAAGCTTGGAGAAGGGTGTTTACTGTAGAATCCAGTGCAATACAGGGAAAATACAGAAACTAAATAACAAACTTCACAATACAAAACAACAAACACTAAGACTTACTAGAGGGAGAACGATGCGACACGACGTGGAGGAACAGGGGGTAACTGGAGGAATGTCGCCACAACGAAGGGGAGACAGACAGACACCTAAATACCCCGACTAATTAGCAATTAAGAACACCTGGCCAACACAGAATCACAAACAACACCTAGACAATAAGCAAAGCACAACTAAACACAACTAAACACAAAAGCAACTCCTAACAACCCAAAACAGTGTATGACATCACACCAGGGAAGGGAAAGACAATGACAGTACACACCATGACACCACATTAATCAAACTATTAATTATAGTTAACACAGTAGTCAGGATGTTTGTCATTGTAGCGTGCACCAATTGTTTGTGACCACTAGAGGGTGGTAGGGCGCCAATATCAGGCCGAGGGCCAATGTCAGATGTAGGGCATTGCCCAAAGTTAGGTGGAGGGTACTGCCCACTGTCAGGTGGAGAGCACTGCTCAAAGTTACCATCCTGACCCGTCCAACCATGACCGGGCCTAGGATCCTGACACATTTGACAGGCATTGTTCATAGTCCATTACTGACTAATCAGTTAATTTCTACACACTGTAGTTTGTTACACGCTATGCTAAACATCGGCCCTTTCCAAAAGAATCCAGTCTTTTTTCATAGATTGTGAGATATGACCAGTGTTGCGTTCCTCATATCAACACTGATTGCACGCACGCTAAGGACGCCATGTGCACGCGCACTCCAGGCGCGTGTGCATGCTCCCGCGCATGCGCATAAATGTTCCCTCGCTTAAGCACAGACTAAAGACGATGCCTAATTGCCTCTACGAATGGAATGTAACATTTCATTCACAAGTTCTGTGTGAATGTATCTGAGATGATGATATCAGCATGGACCCCTTCATTTCACTGCATGTCTAGTGTACAAATAAATATAAATAAAACTCTTGAACAAACAGGGCTATAAGAATATAGTCAGTGATCCAGGCCACCAAGCCGCGGTCCAGTTGCATCATCAGAGCTCATGGTTGTGGCCAAGCAGTCACTGCTCCGGAAGGTTGGAGATCTCCTTCTGGAAGTTGACGGCTGCTCCATCCACCGTTCCCCAGAAGACTGCAACCTGGGTGTCATACTGGACTCCTCTCCCATTTCATTGACACATTAAACAGAATGTTTTGTAGATACAGTACTGAATTCTGCCATCCGGACACATGCAATTTGAAATATTATTATAGAATATAGAATACCAGGCCTATAAATTACCTTATTATAGCCAACTCGCACATATATGGATCAGGCCAAATCTCCTCTTTCAAATGGCATAGTTCAATTTGGATTTAGTATCTCCAGGCGTGCAGGAAGAACCGTGAATGAAATCTACTGTATGTACAGTTCCATTCTTATAATGGAATGGCTCTGCCATTTTGGATCGGATTTATGACGTGATGTCATTTTGGGACCGGTACCGGACCCATCGGGCTTAACACATTGGGTGCCACGCCCCTTCCGGGAAGTGCATAGGCTCATGCCACCCATTAACCCCATGTAATCGGTCACCTTGTTTGTAGAGATAAACCTATATTTTATATTATAGCTATGGATCCAATATCATTGTCATTTGACAGTATGAACCTTCCGTTCAATATGCCATAAAGAAATATTTTTTCCATCGATACGTTCCAGTTTTATACCGTGGTGAATATGAGTGTTATATCGGAATGATCTGGGATAATTCCTGTGAGGCTATTTATAAGGCGCAATGCTAACCTTAAATGCATTGGCGTTTCGTCCCTACACATGCTACAGTTAAAAATCTAAATGCATATGATCTGTATTATGTTGCATCATGAATGCGTGAAAGGGGGGGGGGCGGGGTTGTTTGTGATTAATTGATTGTCATTTGTTATTACCACAACATACACTGAACTGGGGTATGGCTATGAAATCCTTGCACGATCAAATTGCAAATTGCTCTTATCCTTGGCCGGTTGGATTCCAAAAATAATATTCCAATTATTTGATCGCCATCTGGTAGATCATAAGTCCATTTGGCACACGCCATAATGCTATACAGCATAATGAATCCGGCGTCCCAAAAAGTATTCCATGCGATCTGGTGAAGCCCTCGCTTCAGGCTAACAGAAAAGTCCGCCCGGAGCGTTGTCAGTGTGACACCAGGTCTGCAACAGGGGTTACTGCATTCTCGAGACAGTGCCACTACCAGGATCTGGCCGGTACTGCACCTTCGGAGTCCCAATATGCCTTTTCCAGCCAAAATACAGCTTTGTGGCATGAAATAGGATATTAATATCGGGAAAAAAAGGAAAAACTAAACAAAAACGGCACTTTTTTTTTTTCTGTGACACCGCTGGGTCACAGAAACAAGAATTCTTGTGAACGGCAACCAAAGGGTTAAGAGGTTAAATTAATAACCAAATCAGCTTTTTTTCACCTAAAAAATATCTCCAGACTCCGGCCATCTCTCCCCGACTCCGGGGCAGAGACACTCATTCACTCCTTCATCACCTCCCATCTGGACTACTCCAATGCAGTCCTTGCAGGGGCTACCCAGCAATGCCCTGAACAGGCTGCACTATGTTCAGAATTCAGCTGCTAGAAAATAATAATAATAATAATAAACATTTCCCCCCTCGAATAACGGTGCCTGGCAATTAGCTGACAGCAGAGCTCTAGTAGCAACTCCGGAGATGGCAAGTGTAGCAGGATCGTGGTCTTCCGGTGGCTTCCATGGGCATTTTCACCCCAAATATAGAAATTATTTCCTGCAGGAGTACAGAGTTGCAGCCAGGCCTCAACCTCCTGCAAGGATGCTGCAAAGACTAAAGGAGAATCCAAACATGCAGTTTTTCAAGACATGATAATAAGGATCATCCAAAGGTACATCAAACAGGTTTAGGTTCAAAGCCAGCATGTCACCCTGTCGATAGAGTTGCAGCGCTGCTAACCTGGGCACATCTTAACACTTTGATTGCCCAACCCGAGTTTTCTCGGGTTTACCCCCCGCGGGTTGAAAGCCCATCACGAGAATATTCTTTTTTTCTCGTTTTTTTTTAAATTAGCGATCTGAATTCATATTTCATCAACCGAGTCTACCGTTGGAAATTCAGCCACCCCAGGCGCTCAGATGTGAAAAAAGCGCCCCCTATCGTCTCCCAGATGGTAATTCACCCTTTTGGATTGAACTCAATGAAAATGAATGAAAAAAAAAAACCCGGACTCCACATTTTACTTCTCACTCATGCAACCGGCGTCGATCAGTTTCACTCTGGAGCCTCAGAGCAGCGGGATTATGTGTTTTTACAGTATACGCGGTGGATCAATAAAAGGATAGATTTTTTCGAATGGCGATCAGGAATTGGAATAATCCATTTGGATACCATCTGATCTCAGGTAAGGAATCAATGTTACCAGTCTTAGGATAATCAGACTCGTTTTCACGGATATAAGCGTTTCCCATATGTGTCCCCCAGGCTGTTTGACTGTGCGAGCGGCCAGGAACTAGGAGAATCGATTTTCAGCTCGCAGCACGAGCGTGTATGCGTACACATATACTATCGATAATCGAGCGTTTATTTGAAAACGATTCATAAAAAGGCCGGAAAATGACAACGTTCTAGAATATTCCAGTAAAGGGCGATTAACCAGATAGCAAAAGGTGTTCATTCAATGTTGATTTATGGTCAAAATGCTTGATTTTTGGTTAAGGTCGACGATTGATGGTGAATCACCCATTAACCGATGAAGCAATTGACTAATGTTGAAAACATGTCATTGAATCAATATTGTTTTGTGGTTGCATTTTAATGATTGAAATGCCAATATCTAATAAATGTTGAATCAACGTATGCTGCTCAACGTATGCTGTCGTCATTGTCTCATCACCCAGACTGCACTGCACTTGTGCCCCGCCTCCCAGAATGCACCTGTGCGGCAGCTTCCTGGCAGCTAGCTACCTCATGTCTCTCTGCATAGTTAAGACTGGTGAGTACTGCATGGCAATAATGTCGATTATGTTGTATGTTGTATGTATGCTTTCGATTGCAAACGCCAGTGGAGTAGTGCCGTGTTCGTTTTTACATGGTAGAGAATATTATATTAACCGTTATGCATGCCTGCTAGCTGAAGCTAATTTAGCTAGTAGCGTTAGCAGTTAGCTATAATGTTTCTTGATTTTGGTGTTTAGTGATATCCACCTGTTGCATATAAGAATATAAGAGGCCAGGTATCAACGTTAGCTCCCGGAACGATAGCCAGTTAGTTAGCACCAGCCAGGTATCAACGTTAGCTCCCGGAACGATAGCCAGTTAGCCAGCACCAGCCAGGTATCAACGTTAGCTCCCGGCTAACTGGCTATCGTTCCGGGAGCTAACGTTGATACCTGGCTGGTGCTAACTAACTGGCTATCGTTCCGGGAGCTAACGTTGATACCTGGCTGGTGCTGGCTAACTGGCTATCGTTCCGGGAGCTAACGTTGATACCTGGCTGGTGCTGGCTAACTGGCTATCGTTCCGGGAGCTAACGTTGATACCTGGCTGGTGCTGGCTAACTGGCTATCGTTCTGAGAGCTAACGTTGATACCTGGCTGGTGCTAACTAACTGGAGCCTGCGCCGGTCTGTCTGTCGAAGACCGAGGGAACCGCATCAGGCTTCAGCTGATTAGTGGTCTTCTGGACAAACCTTCCACCCCCAACAACATAATCCGAGGCAATGAAGTGTTCGCTGGAGATCTTCATTCCCTGTCCAACAGGCTGATCGCGCCGCCTGAGTGCAGCTAACAGTAGCTACTGTCTGTAACTGTGATGCATTTTCTGTTGCAGTCCAATGTTCACCAAAACACACCCACACACTTATAATTTGTTCCTCAACGTTATATAGACAGGTCATGTTTTGTAAACTAACGTTATGTTTAGAATGGAATGAATACATGGGTCGGGAAAGATAGTTAGCTCAAAGCTAATCCGGCCTGTTTAACCACTAGCTTCTGTTAGCTAATGCTGGCTGAGCAAGGAAACTAACAGTAAACGTTTTTACATGAAATACAGCCCAAAAACCCTGCTGACAAACGTTTGCTTATTAAATACATTCTATACTATAATAATACAAACGTTTCATTGCCTCTCTGTGACGACAAAGTTGTTTAAATAAGGGGAGAAAAGTAGCTAAAACCAATGTATTTGGATGGGACAGGAAGTGCCATTGGCAACCGGAAGTCAGCCGGAAATGGCTACTTTGAGATTGTGCAAGTGGAGAATTATACCTTTTTTTGTAGGCTAACGTCAGTAACGTTTCAAAATGTGGCTTATGCTGTATTCTTTAACAGGATACACTGGCACAATCAGTTAGCTTAGCATTGCTGCTACCATTATGCTTGCTTGCTAAAAAGTCATGGTAAACCAACAACATGGCAGGGTGCAGGCATACAGGCCGGGCCTGTCTCTCTCCCTCCCTCCCTCATGTGTTTGTGCTTAAAACAGTGAATGATGACCGCATGTTCTCAGAGCATTTTCAGAGCACTGTTAAACTGTTAAATGGTCATTTTAAAACTAATATAAGAAATTAATGTATAGTGGTATATTTATGAGGGGAAAGCATATTTGCAACAACTTTTAACATTTATACAGGTAGGTTATTGATAACTAATTCTGTTATGAGTGTCATATTACAGTGACATTCATACAGTATCCTTTGATTTCACATAATTGAATTATTATTTCACAATAAAATGCTGTAATCAAAATCCTCTGTAATATCACATCAGATTTTGTAATCTCACAATAACATAGCAATATTTCACATTTAATTATTATTTCACAATAATAGTAATCAAAATCGAAAGACCATTTGCATATTATTGGTATCTAGGGACATCTATGGACCTCAGGGAATGTATTCACATTGTCAGAAATATTGTGTCTATTGCTTATTTTTATAACGTGATTTTTTCTGTGGCTTATCTAAATACTAATTTGATGCTATGACTATGTTTATATCGCTATATGCTTCATCTCCCCTTTAAGCTTAGGCACTCTTTCGAAGTTGGTTAAGGTTAGAGTTTGTCTTAGAGCATGGCGATAGAACGCCAGGTAGTTTGCAGGCTGTTTGGCGTGCCACTGGTCCTGCTAATGTTGAATGAATGAATGAAAACTTTATTTAACAGATTGCAGAAGGGGTACAATACAGTATGGCTCAATACACACAATTGTTAAGGGGATGCAGACCAGAGAAAGACGTTTTTGTCTCGTTTACATCAGGGTCCCCCATTTTCAATTCATAGTGACATTTATGACATACACATGATGACATTTATGGCATAGGGAGGGACATACATGACATACAGATAGTATATAGTTAGACATTTGGTTATATGCATGGTATTTTCTAATGAACAATATAACAATAATATAATAATGAACTCTCTTGATATTGATCAAAATGTAGAATTATGCAAGTGTTTCACCCTGCACATTGCAATGCAGCACATTAATCAGGACCCTCCCCCCTTTTTTCTTTCTTTTTCCAGAATCACGTACCAGTTTCAAGAAGCCGCACGTTGCAGCAATTGAAGCAAAGACCTGTTCTAGCCAAGTAAATACCACAATTTATGTACCATTACATTGACTATATAGTTAGACGTTTGGTTATATGCATGGTATTTTCTAATGAACAATATAACAATAATATAATAATGGACTCTCTTGATATTGATCAAAATGTAGAATTATGCAAGTGTTTCACCCTGCACATTGCAATGCAGCACATTAATCAGGACCCTCCCCCCTTTTTTCTTTCTTTTTCCAGAATCACGTACCAGTTTCAAGAAGCCGCATGTTGCAGCAATTGAAGCAAAGACCTGTTCTAGCCAAGTAAATACCACAATTTATGTACCATTACATTGACTATATAGTTAGACGTTTGGTTATATGCATGGTATTTTCTAATGAACAATATAACAATAATATAATAATGGACTCTCTTGATATTGATCAAAATGTAGAATTATGCAAGCGTTTCACCCTGCACATTGCAATGCAGCACATTAATCAGGACCCTCCCCCCTTTTTTCTTTCTTTTTCCAGAATCACGTACCAGTTTCAAGAAGCCGCACGTTGCAGCAATTGAAGCAAAGACCTGTTCTAGCCAAGTAAATACCACAATTTATGTACCATTACATTGACTATATAGTTAGACGTTTGGTTATATGTATGGTATTTTCTAATGAACAATATAACAATAATATAATAATGGACTCTATTGATATTGATCAAAATGTAGAATTATGCAAGCGTTTCACCCTGCACATTGCAATGCAACACATTAATCAGGACCCTCCCCCCTTTTTTCTTTCTTTTTCCAGAATCACGTACCAGTTTCAAGAAGCCGCGCGTTGCAGCAATTGAAGCAAAGACCTGTTCTAGCCAAGTAAATAGCACAATTTATGTACCATTACATTGACTATATAGTTAGACGTTTGGTTATATGCATGGTATTTTCTAATGAACAATATAACAATAATATAATAATGGACTCTCTTGATATTGATCAAAATGTAGAATTATGCAAGTGTTTCACCCTGCACATTGCAATGCAGCACATTAATCAGGACCCTCCCCCCTTTTTTCTTTCTTTTTCCAGAATCACGTACCAGTTTCAAGAAGCCGCACGTTGCAGCAATTGAAGCAAAGACCTGTTCTAGCCAAGTAAATACCACAATTTATGTACCATTACATTGACTATATAGTTAGACGTTTGGTTATATACATGGTATTTTCTAATGAACAATATAACAATAATATAATAATGGACTCTCTTGATATTGATCAAAATGTAGAATTATGCAAGCGTTTCACCCTGCACATTGCAATGCAGCACATTAATCAGGACCCTCCCCCCTTTTTTCTTTCTTTTTCCAGAATCACGTACCAGTTTCAAGAAGCCGCACGTTGCAGCAATTGAAGCAAAGACCTGTTCTAGCCAAGTAAATACCACAATTTATGTACCATTACATTGACTACAGCACCTCATCACTATGTCATCTTATTCTCGGGCTAAAAGACGTAGAGTCAACAAATTACTGAGAGAGACAGAGCAGGCTATCCTCACTGATTATAAGTTAATTGTTGCTGCTAATTCAAGGACAAACCATCACTCTTTAGAGAACTACAACACCCCATCTGGTGTTTCACAGCGTAGACAGATGGCCGGCGATGACGGGCAGCTTATGAAAGGCAAGTCTATTGGACATGGTGTAATTCCTCGTGTGATTTGCTGCTTATTTTTATTTCTCACTTAATGATTTTAACTCTTCTTCTGAAGACCTTACCATCCAGAAGATGAATTCAATGCTTGCTGAATTACTTGTCGTGGTGAAGGATCTATCCAGAGATGTGCAGTTCATCAAGACCGAGTTGGCTGAGGGCAACATATCTGGTGGGACCAGGGGACACGGGGTGGCCACCACAACCACTATGCTCCCCTTCCAGCTGCCAATCGCCAGTGAACAAGACTTCAATGAGGCAGAATCATTACTGATGGAGCAATCAGTCCGTCAAAAGATGGTAATTTATTGAACTGCATTCATTTATCAAATGTAGATCGTTTCAGTGTGGTCTTGTTCAGGGGAAAAATGTGTTTAGCACTTTCTAGTTCAAAACGTGTTAGAGCTTGTATATCTGCTATTTATGAAACGTTTTGAAATTGTTCAAATATACTGTTTACATATGGACAGGAGGGTTAATGTGGTTAAACCTAATGACTGGCATGGGCTGGAATATCAGTGCATGCATAAAGTGTGTGTATAAACAAGTTGGTTGCTCTGTGTTCATAAAATAAACGTTATGCTGTTTCTAACGCAGGGCCTTCATTTTCTTCTCTCTGATTTAGATTTCTCGCCTGGCTTTGGTAGGAGGCACCAATTCAGAGAACCTGATCAGACTGATGTTGAAAACTGCTATGACCAACGCCCTGGCCAGTGGGTTCAACTGGGCTGGAAAGAAAGACAAGCGTTGTTCAGAAAGCAAGAAGCCATTCAAGCACACCACACTACAAGCCTGCATGTTTGGTGAGCTTCCTCCCCTGCAAACTACTTCATAGGTTAAGTTTAGGTAGTGAGGTGGTGATGCTGGTGATTCAGAATATAATTATGCTGTTGCAAAAACTTAAAAAAAAAGTGTTATGTTGGAATAAAGTGATGAAAGTGCAACCTATAAGAAATGGACAACGTAATTGGTGAGCTTTAGAGGTGCATGGATACACATTGTATTGCCTAGATGGTGTCAGGCTAGGCGATTGCTTAATTCTCTTTCCTGTCCAGTCTAACTGGATGCTGACTGTAGCTTGTTACTGTAGACCTACAGAGTGAGTAATTGAGTGATTAAAAAAAATCGCACTCGTGTGAAGTGAGGGGTGCTCTTATCATCGTACATCATCTCACCCACCTCTCTTCCTCACTTTTTTATTTTTGTGTCTATCAGCTGCTGCTCGACAGTTTGACCCCAAGCTGACCGACCAGGACTACAGCGAAACTGTCAAGAAGTGGCTTCGTTATGCGCCAGACCGGGAGGGAGGCATCTCAAGGAACCGAAGTGACCCAAACTTAAGTCAAGCGAACCAGAGTCAAACTTAGGGTACCCCAGCACAGCACACACTGTTTCCCTGGTTCATACAGTACAAGGAATTACCCTCATGGACACTGTTCTTCCATGGACGGCATCTACTTGAATGACTTGCTGCTTCAGCCTGTTCTTGCAGTGTTTATTTTTTTTATTTTTTATTTTAACCTTTATTTACCCAGGGTAGGTTCGCTGAGCACGGATGCTCTTTTTCAGCTACGCCCTGCTTCACATTCACAGAGTTCCATTCACACCTGGGAGCTGCCCAGGCCTAACAAAATTAATAGTTGGTTTCAGGTTGCCGACCGACCCTGCCGATTTAGGTGCGACCCAATATATTTTATGAGTTTTTAGAAAAAATTAAAAAAAAAAAAAAATCCGTATTTTTTTTTTTTTTTTATAAAGTTTCATAGAAATCTTAGTCAAACATTTAGTATTATGGATATTAAACATGCTGGCAGAGTACATGCATCCATGTTGTTGTGAACATTTTAATTAAATAAAGAAATTACCTATCCATAGTCGCCGTGGGAAAGAATAAAATAAAAAAATAAAATAAAATAAATTCCCTACCTACCCATGGCCAAACTGACAACCAACCTGAAACCAACTATTAATTTTGTTAGGCCCCAGTACAACCACAGTCTGACACTGTTGGCCACTGAGCAACTCCACTGGAGCAGTTGGGGGTTTAGTGCCTTGCTCAAGGGCACTTCAGCGGTTGGTGTTAAGGGTATGGGAGAGAGTTATATGTGACTTGCTCTTACAAAATCAGTCACATTGACCCGAAAACAAATTTTGAGATGTATACACCAATGGAAAGAGGAGAATGTTAGCTTTCCAATGATACCAATATCACCTTTCTACTCCAAATATAAAGCAAGTTATTACAATAGTTAGTTACTACATATCGGATGTTAGCAAAACCTTATTGTGGAGAAAAAAGCCTTCAAAGTTTTCAGTTAATTAATTAGAATAAATTTATTTAATTAATTTTTTATTTTTTTTTTTACTCACACACCTGGCCCGAGGGACAGAATGTCTGGGACATGCAAGTAGATCTCAAAGTAATATCCTGCAGGGACCCTCAATGGGGAAAACACGTACATAGGATGAAATCTGAGAACACACACTTAACGTTAGATCATACAAGTAATTTTCAACGCCTTGGCCCGAGACAACAAACACCATGCTATTTTTCAACATGGCATCAAGGATATCAATGACGTTATGCTGCCACCCTCAGTTTACAAAAAGTAACAGCAGTCACGTTAACAAAACTATAAGCTAAACTAACCTAAACATTTCACATAACTGTACCCGTGAATGGGACACACACAACCAGCAGGTCAAACAATACAGTCGGTCGCTCGCTCCAGCTTGCATCAAGCTACAGAACAGAAAAATGCACATTAGCAACTAGCAACATGTGCATAAAAGCAGCGTGCACTTCCGTCACCTCTCAGTCAGTAATAAAGGTATTTACACAAATTATCAGCAAACTAATTGTGGTCTACATAAGTTACAGTGAGTCATAAAATTATACTGATGACTTTTCCATGTGATCACTTAAATTATAGTATTAACAGTTTTTCTATACGGAGCGAGGAGCAGAGCATCTTACTCACAGCTGAAGACATCTTTCTGCTGTAGGTTAACCATAATGCACCGGTATTATGAATCGCACCACAAAAGCCTTGACTTTTTCATACCTGTAGGTGGTGCACTTGTACATTAAATAAAAGGACTTTTATTTACAATGGCTGCTTGACCCAAATTATTCACAATTTAACAATACTAAAACGGTATTACTAACATACTGTAGCTGAACATCATTCTTCACACCATTACAAGTGCATACACTACACTCACTCACTCACACACACCTGACCGAGGGACAGAAGGTCGGGGACATGTAATGTCCTTGGTCTCCTCAGTGCAATAGTCTCTTATCTTGTCGAAGAGGTACCATTGCCTTTTGGCATCCAGTCCTGGCCTCTCCTGCTGACATGTTTCTTCCTGCCTCACCATTGCATCAGGGCGCAGTAGCTCAAACTCTTGCTCTGGTGAGTGTTGGAACTCCTTGGCCAGGACGACCCCAGGCTTTTGGTGTGTGAAGCGGAGGTGGTGAAACCTCTTGATTCCGGGTAGTGTGCGGTAACTGGGGGATAGGAAGGTTTGCCAGTCATACGATGGCACCAAACCCTCCCCAGACTCCAACCCAACCAGCTGCGGGATGTTCACACCGCTGACTGTGCTTTGTCTCACTGCCCAGCAGATGTCTTCAAGGCAGGAGACAGGTGTGCGGCGGAACTTCTGCTTGAAAAGCCCAAAGCACCAGTCAGGGGCAAACTTGGTGTGACCCACCAAGAGGAAGTTCAGTGAGATGGTGTCATGCAGGCCCACCATGCAGCGCCAAGCACAGTACCAGAGCATGTATCTGTTCTTGTTCTGCCCGGAACAATTGTCGCAGTGCAGCTGCAGATGCCTCTCCCCAAGGCCATAGTGTGCAAAAAAATGGTGGAGGTAGCTGATCACTGCATTAGACCCTTTGCTGCTGCAGTGGGCCTCGTCGATCAGGTAGTTTACCTGCTGGGGTACTCCCTCGCAACAAACACCAAATACTCCACACTTTCTTGGCACAAGAAAATATACTGGGCCAGGCTGAAGAGGGTCACTGGGGTAGTGGACCTGCAACATTAAATGAAGAAATGTATCAGCTGAATAATAATAATAATAATAATAATGGATTGGATTTATATAGCGCTTTTCTCTGACTCAGAGCGCTTCACAGAGTCCATTATTCGTTCATACACAGTCATACCGGTGGTGGTAAGCTACAATTGCAGCCAGAGCTGCCCTGAGGCAGACTCACGGAAGCGTGGCGAATAATCATCGCCTACGGCCCCTCCGACCACCACCAACATTCATTCACATGCATACACATTCATACGAGGCAAGTAGGTTAAGTGTCTTGCCCAAGGACACAACGGCAATGGGATGGACACGGGCTTGAGCGGGATTCGAACCACCAACCCTTCGATCATTGGACGCTCCGCTCTACCCCTGAGCCACGCCGCCCCACAATGAATGAAAGAATATTGTAAATTACAAATGGGTGATAATTCAATTACAGTAATTAAACTAACCTGCTGTGCAAAGTCAAAACTGTAATGTACAGTTACATCTCTACTGCATGGTGGGTTAGGGCCAAGCTTAGCAGAGAGATCCTCTACCACCACCTTGCATCTGTCGGTCATCCCCCGTAAGATGTCCCGCTCCTTTCCCACCAGGCGTAGGTGTTCCTCCTGCTTCTGAAGTTTGGCAGACTTCACACATTCGGGCAGGTTGGAGCTCCGGAGCTCCGATATATGGCCACGTTGTGTTTTTGACACTGCCAGCAGAGGTCCGTCATTGGTTTGCCAATTACAATGTATGGCAGAAGTTGGCACCACATCTTCCGGAAAGTGCTGTTGCCAGCAGCACGATAACCTGAACAGTGAACACACAGTGATAAAATAAGACAGGTTCGTAGTAGCAGTAGTCCACTTAAGCAAATCAAGGGCCTAATTTATAATGAGCCATTAATCATTATTATTGTCAAATAACACTAATTAATCAATCAAATGCAATGAAAGCATTTATTTTCATTTTGAATCATTTTTATCAACACAAAAAATATACATTCATAAAATATTGATAGATGAGTATGTATAATTTATGTGTGTGTTAAATGTAACATTTCTGGTGTTTCCTTTAATAATAAAAAAAAAATGTGTCACCTGTTTGTATGTCTGCAGTCATAATAACAAGTATCTTAAGACAAAGAAAATATTAAGACATACACACCAGTTTCATGCATTGACGCCTTGTACTTCCGCCACACAGAGGACTTAGTCTCCGTTGTTGGAAGCACACGGATGTCTGCCCTCTTGAAGCCGGGAATGCGTCCTGGGAGTGACATGGCACAGTCATCTGCAAAGTTGCTGATGAATCTCACAATCCTCCTGATGTCTTCATATAGAAGCACCTTCTTGTTGGCCAAGCGACCCCCACCCCTCTTTATCCTGGGAGCCACACCATACTCCTTGTAGAATTTGATGGTTGCCGTGAGCTTGTCTTGTGAAATTCTGAAACACATAAACATGGACATTAAGCCAAATAAGAACGTGAGAAATAACAATCTATTTATTGTGCAAACACAAAGCAATGAACTGTATAGGATGCAGAGGGGAGTTTGTTATGATCGTTAAGGAAATCTATGAATGACATTGGACTAGTTTTTAACTTTTGTAAATAGAATATAATGCATTTATTTATCATTGTCACAAGAGTAAGTAATCATTGGTGATTATATTCTAAAACAAAACACTTGTAGCTTTCAGAAAATGTATTGTTGGGCAATGTTACAGCATGCTTTTAAAGTTGTGGACCCAGTACCGGGTAACCCTAACCTAATTATAATAATGCATTGATTTGTTCCAATGTCTTTAATACAAACATAATACTTACACATGAAGAAACTTGAATGTTTCTCTGCATATTTGTTGGCCATCTATGAAATAAGACGTCCTCTGATGCGTCCTCTCTTTCTGATCTTTCCTTTTGGAACATGCAGTGTCTTTGGAGAGGTTCATGGTGCTGCTAATCTTTCCTAACAGGAACATGTGTTTTTCACCTGGGACATGACACCAAAATTACCGTTATTCACTGCCATCAGTTAAAAACATACATGTACATCACACACACAATTTATGTGCAGCATTATCACAGTCTACAGTTCTGAAGTTGATCAAGTTCTCTCACTCACTCGCTCTGTTTCTTGCACACACACACACACACACACACGGAGCAAATAGAATAATTTGACATCTTTACATGTTATTTCTTTCACCTAGTAACTATTCAAACCCTGCAGCAACAAGCTGGTATACACCAGAGAGAGAGATAGATACAGAGAGAGAGACACACACAGATACAGAGAGAGAGAGATAGCTCTCTCTCTCTCTCTCTCTCTCTCTCTCTCTCTCTCTCTCGCGAAGTGGATAAGTTCTTACCAGCAGTCAGCTCTTGAATCTGGTCGCGCATTTTCACCATATCTTCAGGAGTAAACCGCGTACAGCAGGCTTGCCCTTTGTTAAGCTTGCAGGTACAAGCAAATAAACTAGCCTTTTCGAGATCGCATCCAACCTCAACACTTGCGTATTCGCCCTGTAGTCTTTGAAGCACTCCAGCTGTCGGGTCTATTAAAAAAAGAGGTTCTCCATCTCGCTCGTCTCTTCTTCATCACTATCCGAGACCGAGAGCTGCAGCGGTCCCACAGAGTCTGAATCTGAGGTTGTCTCAGTGTCATTGTCACTGGATGAGTCCGAGTCCGAGTCTGATTTATTAATATCAATATGATCAGGTCCCGGTGCAAAAAAATAATCACTAATAAGCTGGCGCCATCTATCACCAGACTCTGCAGACAGCACCGCATTGCTGTTTAACAGCCGAGCGATTACATCTTCTTCACCCCGGTCCAGATCGCGGGATGCCATTATGAACTAAAATAGAATACAAATCTAAAAAGAAAACAGATGATACAGATGTAGAGTGTAGACCGATCGATACCAGCGTTAACGTGTTGGCTGGGCCAGCATAAGCATAACGTTGACTTGACCGTGAGCTCTGACAGAAGTGACAGGTGCGTCGCCTCCTTCGCGCGACTTGTATAGCAACACTCATTGATTGGACAATCAAGAGACACACAAACAAACAAACAAGCCTATCATTCATAGTTATTCTTGTTGCCATGCTGTGTCATGTGTCAGAGAAGATTGGCAGGGCGAGACGGGAGGAGACGCTTCAGTAAAACTGCGACTGATTATTATTATTATTCCCCCCGTCTCTCATTGCTACGCTTCAAAATCATATTTCCCAGTCGAAATGAGAAATAATATATACATATTATGAAAGCCAAGGTGTTGTTTTATTAGAATAATGTTAAAAAAGAAAAGAAAAAAAAGTGAAAAAAATTCGCGGTTTGACAGAAAAAGGTGTATTCTATGTAAATGAGCAATTGCGACATCCGACTGATTCTGTGAGAGCACGTCACATATGGGAGAGAGTTATAGAAACATTAGGGGTGTAACGGTACACAAAATCCACGGTTCGGTACGTACCTCGGTTTTGAAGACACGGTTCGGTATTATTTTCGGTACAGTGGGGGGGGGGAATCCAAAAAAAATAGCTTTTCATTTATCTATTTATTTAACTGTATTAAACAATATAAAACGAATTGGCCATAATTGACTGAGCAAACGAATGCTTACTGCTGTAACCTACTAATAACACTTAAGTAAATCTGAAGATTATTATATAGCAGATGCCTTGGAGGATAAGTCGTGGACAACTGTAGATCATCTAAGCTCCACTGTGTTTAAATTCAAATCCTATGCCATTGTTATTTAACCCTTGTGTCTTAAAACTAAAGTATTATACTCTTATTAGGGGACTAAATTGAAAAACTCCATAAAAAGATTATGTTGAAATAATTTCCCACTTTCTTTTCCATAAATATTTTATTCAACTTCAGCCCTGATCATAACCATTTTTTATATTATTTTTGTAATGAAATACTCCCACTTTTCTGAAAAGAGTTGTTAAATATGACAAAAAAAATAATATGTGGTGGTTATGATCGGGCTGAAGTGGAATAAACAATTTATGAAGAGTAAAAAAAAAAATACAAGATAATTAAAAGATTATGCCACATATTATGTTGGCTACAAACATAATCACTGCAAAGTTATCAAACAAATACGAATCTGATCAGACACAAGGGTTAAGTTGTTGTTCCCTTTCTAATTTCCTCAAACATCTAGTCTAGTTAATGTGATCAATATTATTTGACAATTGATGCTTTTTGTTGGACATTTCAGTCAGTGAGCTCATACTTTGAGCTCATAAATTTATAGTTAAAATGATTGAGACAACGCAATCTTGTCTTCGTTGTGCATGAATGCGTGTGCTCACCACACACAATATGTGTGTCACTATTCTGGCAGTGGCTATATATGTATTGTTAATGAAAGCCTGTTATAAGGTCTGTTATTTTTTTGTGTGTAAAAGGTATGGTCACTGGAAGTATGATATGAGACCCTAGAAAAAAATAATTTTTCATATTAAAGCCATGTTGTCATTTTTGTTCACACATTTTTGGAAATATGGTCATATAAGAATTTTATTATTATTTATTTAACAATAGTGTGTTTAACACTTTGGTTGCCTAAGGTTAAATTAATGATATACCATAGATTGCCAGCGCTATTTGTCTATGGAGAAAGTCCCCTTCTTTGCAGGGCTATAACTTTTTAAATTCTATTGCTACATTGCCATTATTAGGGCCCATTCAAAGTCCTATATGTATTGTTCATTGTGTAGCAACGTTAAACTTTTTCATGTCTAATGTATAAGTATGTTTTCATCTCTTTCTGCAGCTTTCTCCAGAACGTGATATATAGCCCCAAATGCATTATATTGATGATGAAATACAGTTTGATGGCAATCAGCGCGATATAAAAAATTCCAACTAGACGTACTTCTAGAAGTTACTACACGTCATCTGATGTTGACCGGATGGGCGAGGGGGCGTTTATAATTCCGTGGGCAGCGTTATACCAATCAAATTAGCTTTCCTAAATGTCAGATCACTGAATAATAAAACATTCTTAGTAAATGATCTGATTAAAGAAAATAACTTAGATTGCATCTGCCTAGTAGAGACATGGCTAAATAATGACACAGCTACATCAATAATGATAGAAGCTTGTCCACCAGACTATAACTTTTTTCAAATACCCAGAAAAAATAAAAGGGGCGGAGGAGTTGCAGCAATCTTCTCCTCAAAACTCTTGTTTAGAATCACAGAACTAGGCGAGTTCATGTCAATGGAATATCTTGCCATTGAACTAAAAACAGAATCAACTATTATTGTCACAATATACCGCCCGCCTAGACACTCACCAATATTTATACAGGAGCTCTCTGAACTGATCTCACTATGTGTTACCGGATATGATAAGGTGATCCTAAATGGAGACCTGAACATCCATTTTAATAAGAAAACAGACTCCAAAACTATGGAACTAAAAAATCTACTGGATAGCTTTGACCTAATACAGCATATAACAAATGCAACTCACCGGCTTGGGAATACACTAGACTTAGTTATAACAACAACTGGGCTAAACATAACAAATATCTCAATAACTGAATTACCTCTCTCCGACCATCACTGTATATTTTTTGATACTCAAATAACCCTTACTAAAACAAAAAAAGAAATCATAGTTAAAAAGAGGCTCCTAAACGACAAAGCTGAATCAAAGTTCATTGATCTTATCAGACTATATGAACCACACAATCATGACAGCTCTCTAAATGAAATGGTAGAAAATCTCAATGATGCAATGTCATCTATATTAAATTCTGTCGCCCCATTAAAAACGAAAAAGAAGAAAACTAGAGCCTCGCCCTGGTTAAACTATAATACGGTCAACAAAGAAAAAAGGAAATGTCGTGCAGCGGAGCGAAAATGGAGAAAAACAAAAACCACCATATGCTGTGATATATACAAAGATGCTTTAACTGCTTATAATAAAACCATCCGCTTAGCAAGGAAAGATTACTTCTCTAAAATCATTACAGAAAATGCTGGAAACTCCAGAATCCTCTTTTCCACTATTAATGTACTACTCAACACTGCCCCTACACCTCCTCAGTCATCAACGGTTAAGTGTGAAGAACTTGCACTATTCTTTAACAACAAAATAACCTTGATCAGGGCCAGCATTACTCATGATGGAAATAAAGTTGATTGCGGCAAACCGTGCAATGTAACCATGAGAAGTTTCACATGCATCACATTAGATGTACTCTGCAAAACTGTCTCAGAATGTAACTCCTCCACCTCAGACATTGACCCTATACCTACAGCTTTCTTCAAACGGGTATTTAATAGTGTTTCAAGCCCTGTGCTAGATATCATAAACACTTCCCTTAGGACTGGTATTTTCCCGGATGCCTTTAAAACAGCAGTTGTAAAGCCATTACTAAAAAAACCTAACTTGGATAGTAATGAAATGGCAAATTATCGTCCAATATCCAACCTACCATTCATTAGTAAAGTACTTGAAAAGATAGTTTCAGTTCAAATAAATTCCTTTCTTGAAGAAAACAACATCTTAGAAGAATTTCAGTCAGGATTCAGAAAATATCATAGCACTGAAACTGCCCTCACCAAAATAATCAGTGACCTCAGACTAAACTCTGACGAGAATAAGATCTCCATCCTTATCCTGTTGGATCTCAGTGCAGCATTTGATACAATCGATCATGATATTCTAATCGATCGTCTTGAAAACCATGTCGGTTTCTCAGACCATGTGCTGGGCTGGTTTAAAACATACATCAGAGGGAGGAAATTCTATGTTAAACTAGGAGATCACATGTCTGATATATACGACAACAACTATGGAGTTGCACAAGGGAGTTGCTTAGGTCCTTTACTCTTCTCCCTTTACATGTTACCGCTGGGTGATATCATCAGAGAACATAATGTAGATTTCCATAGCTATGCGGATGATACACAACTGTACATATCTGCTGAACCAAATGATACAGCGATTAGCTCCATTACAGACTGCTTACTGTCAATAAATAAATGGATGAGTAAGAACTTCCTGAAACTAAACGAGAACAAAACTGAAATTCTAATTATCGGCTCCAAAACTAAAAAAGAAACATTAATAAAGAACCTGGGGGGACTAACCCCTTGGATCAAATCTGAGGTCACTAGTCTTGGGGTTATCATAGATTCAGAACTGAACTTCAATTCTCATATTAGCAAAGTGACGAAAACATCGTTCTTCCATCTCAGAAATATAGCAAAAGTACGACCATTTATTAATCAGAACGATGCTGAGAAGCTAATTCATGCATTCATATCTAGCCGGTTAGACTACTGTAATGCACTTTTCACAGGTCTCCCTAAGAAAACCACAGAGAGGCTTCAGCTAATCCAAAACTCTGCAGCCCGACTGCTAACTAGAACCAAAAGGAGAGAGCACATTAGTCCAGTCCTAGCCGCTTTACACTGGCTTCCCGTAACATTTAGAATTGACTTTAAGGTCCTTCTCCTTACATACAAAGCTCTAAATGGACAGGGACCTAGCTACATCGCCAACACTCTAATAAATTACACACCAGCAAGAACACTGCGATCATCAGCTGCTGGACTACTAGAGGCTCCCAGAAGCAGTCAAAAGAGGATCGGTAATGCAGCCTTTATCAACTATGCCCCAAAACTATGGAACAAACTACCCCAAAACATCAGGGAAGCCAACTCGCTAGACATCTTTAAAAGACAGCTTAAAACCTATCTCTTTGCTCAGGCATTTCACTGATAGTTATCTGCTACCACCTAGTGGCAAGAGGAAACATCAGGGATATCCTGACACAACTTGTATTTATTCTTACCCTGCCTCGGTTATTGCACTTTTTACTTCTTACTGATGACTATTTTGAAACTGAATCATTTTAAACTATTCTTATTTATTGCTAGATCCAAATGTGAAACACTGCGGGTTGTGACGCACACACACACAGTCACACACACACAGTCACACACACACACACACAATCACACACAAACACACACACACACCGACATACACACATACACACACACACACACAGACACACACACCGACATACACACACACACACACACACACACACACACACACAGTCACACACAGACACACACACACCGAGTTGTAGTAGCGTTGTAGTTGTAGATCTAGGTTAACTGTGTCCTGGTAGAGTAGTATTAGATCTAGGTTAACTGTGTCCTGGAGTGGTAGTTATAGAGTAGATCTAGGTTAACTGTGTCCTGGAGTAGAGTAGTAGTAGTTGTAGCGTTGTAGTTGTAGATCTAGGTTAACTGTGTCCTGGTAGTTGTAGAGTAGTAGTAGATCTAGGTTAACTGTGTCCTGGTAGATCTAGGTTAACTGTGTCCTGGGGTAGAGTAGTAGTAGAGTAGTAGTAGTTGTAACGTTGTAGTTGTAGATCTAGGTTAACTGTGTCCTGGTAGTTGTAGAGTAGTAGTAGCTGTAGTAGTAGATCTAGGTTAACTGTGTCCTGGAGTGGTAGTTGTAGAGTAGAGTAGATCTAGGTTAACTGTGTCCTGGAGTGGTAGTTGTAGAGTAGTAGTAGCTGAAGTACAACCACACACACACACACACAACACAATAAACACACATACACACTAAACAACGATGCATACAGGATTATTTATGACTATTTTTAAACTGAATCATTTTATTCTTATTATTTGCTAGATCCAAATGTGAAACACTGTGATTATTTGTTCATGAACTACAGGAGTATTACTGAATAGAGAGCCTATTAAGATGCTAGATCCTAATGTGAAACACTGTGATTTGCCATATCTTGCTATGCTCGCTCATGCCTGTATTTTTTATGTCCGTTCTATTTTATAATTTTTTGACTATTTTTAAACTGAATCATTTTAAACTATTTTTACTATTTGTGTTACTGAAAACTGTAAGCGGAGAGCCTATTGGGATGCTAGATCCTAATGTGAAACACTGTGATTCTACCCGTCTATCTTTTTATGCTCGCTTATGCCTGTATTTTTTACTGTTGTGAAGCACTTTGAACTGCAACCTCTGTATGAAAAGTGCTATACAAATAAAGTTATTATTATTATTATTATTATTATCTAATGTGGGTCAAATGTTGATAATATCAGTTATTATCGAAGACGGTAACGTTACACGCTGAAACTCACCCCAGTCTCCGCGCGCCGTTGGGCGATCATCGTCGAGTAGAAATTTTATCATTATGGGATATATTATTACCCGGTCCATCTCCAGCTTGTATAATGGTATATACGTCCAAATCATGTTGTTTATCGAGTTATTGGCAATCGATCGCTATGTAGAGTGACGAGCTAGAGTCACGGGACATGTACCGAGTGGCCGGAAGCAATACGGACGTCTAGCAAAACCTCTAGTGCGCTTCCTGTTAAGCGATTGCGCCGATCGGCCACCAGATGGCGCTCCTGAACCGCCAGAGAGCTCAGTGGGTCCTGCTGGTGGATCTCAGGCCAGCGGAGGGACATTATGAATCCGATCGCAGATTTTTGAAATATTGATATAAAGACGACGTACAGCGTCCCCCGGCAACTTTAGCATGGCCAGCAAAGACGTCTAAAGACGGCTCCCGGCACCCAAAGTGTTAACAGCAGGAAAAAAACATGTAATGTTATGATGTATACATATCAGCAGCAATATTTTAATGTAAAATGTACATTAATCAGTATTATCTTTATCTTTATCTTTATTACGGATCCCCATTAGTCATCACCGCAGCAACAACTAGTCTTCCTGGGGTCCACACACAACAAAAACAGTACATACATACATAACATTATAGTAGCATACATTTAAAAATATATTCCAATATTCCTACATATAAAAATATAAAAATATTTCCAAATAGCATTACAGTACACAAACAGAGTATCAGATCACAGAAAATACAATAAAAGGGATTAAACTCTCAGACAGTCATATCTTTACAGTGTAAACTACAGTATCTGTGTTTTTCTTTAATGTAAACTAATTTCTTTTTCTCTCAATGCTCTTTTCAAATTATTTTTAAAACTTATCTTACTGGTTATCTGAGTAAGATGTACTGGCAGTTTATTCCAATATGACATGGCTCTATATAACACAGTTTTCTTTGCTGCATTGGTTTTTGGTAGTAGCAGTGTGAACGTTTCCCTACAGGCATGCCTAGTATTATACTTATGTCGATCATGTGTACATGTTAGCTGTGAATACAAACAGATAGGTTCTCTTGAGATATATATATTCCTCATGAACAAGATCAGGCTGCAATCCAGTCTGTCTTCCACCTTCAACCACAACAGCTTGGTATGCATCCCCTCCACACTGTTTCTCATTGAGCAGTTCAGGGCCAGACGGGCCGCTCTGTTCTGAGTGAGCTGGATCTTATTGAGCTCTTGTCTTGAGGCATTAGACCAGACAGCTGGACAGTAGTCAAGGTGAGAAAGAACTAATGACTGTATCACTTGCTTCAATATCAGATCGGCTAGAAAATACCTACACCTTCTGATAATTGAAATACCTCTGCTCATTTTGGCAACCACATTGTTGGTGTGAGTTGACCATGAGAGTGTTCCATCAAGTGTGACACCCAACAGCTTTGCCTCTCTAACTTGCTCAATAGCTGTTCCGTCTAAAGATATACTTAGCTTCACGTCTTTTCTTATAGTATGCTTGGATCCCAATATTAGGCTCTTGGTTTTTGAGATGTTTAACTTCAGCCTGTTTTCAGACACCCAAGTGGACACTAAGTTCAAATCTCTCTGAAGGACTTCATTAAGCTCTTCTGTCTTGTCTGATGATGCATACATTGTAGTATCATCGGCGTACATAACCATACATGTATTTTCTAATACCCATGGCAAATCATTTGTAAAAATGGAGTAGAAGAGGGGCCCCAGGCAGCTTCCTTGTGGAATTCCACACTGTAGGGATTTAAAGTTGGACAGGGTACCATTAAACACAACACATTGATGTCTGTTACATAGATAGCTTTTTATCCAGTTAACAGCTGCAGTTCTGAATCCATATGCAGTTAGTTTTATGAGCAGCAACTCGTGATCTATGAGGTCAAAAGCTGCACTGAAATCCAGTAGTACAGTACCCACCATTCGCTTCCTGTCAATTTGTTGTAGCCAGTCATCTGTTAATTGTGTTAAAGCTGTACATGTAGAATAACCCTCCTTATATGCATGTTGGAATTGAGAATTTATACTGTTTTCTGAGAGGTAATGCTGAATCTGTTTAAAAACAACACCTTCCATGATTTTGCTTAAAACTGGCAAGATACTAATAGGTCGACTATTTGCTCCATTAAAAGGCTGTTTAGCATTTTTTGGAAGTGGAGTGACCTTAGCTATCTTCCACATTTGAGGAAAAACACCCTCACTTAGACATAGATTAAAAATATGACACAGTGGCTTTGCTACAATTCTGGCTGCCAGCTGGAGCAGTTTACCATCTAAGTTATCATGACCACAAGGTTTGTCACACTGTATGGACAAGAGAAGCTTTTCCATTTGCTCTAGATTTATATCCATAAAATCAAATTCACATTTTTTTGTATGCATAATATGCTGTTTAATTATTGATTCAGACAGCTTACCATCCACTGGCAGCATTTGATTCCTTATCATCTCCACCTTATCAATAAAATAATCATTAAAATGATTGGCTATATCTCGAGGTTTGGTAATAAATCCACCAGCTGCTTCTATAAACGAGGGCATCGTATTTGTTTTATTATTTCCCATGACCTCATTTAAGGTTCTCCATAACTTTTTGCTGTCACCTTTAATTTCTTCAAACTTGGATTTATAGTATTGTTTTTTCTTCTGTGTATTCATTTTGGTGACTTTGTTTCTCAGAAAACGGTAGGCCTGTGAAAAAACAGCTCATTCTGGAGCATTCTATGAAAATCGTCTTTTAGTGGAATATTCCACAACGTTGATATTTGTCGGCCTTTTTATGAATCGTTTTCAAATAAACGCTAGATGATCAATATTATACGTGCACGCAAGCACATTACGGCCGCGCACTGATAATCGCTCCGTTGATTTCCTCACGGACTTTTACAGTGAAACCGAAAGAAGACATTTCACAAAACAGCTTATAACTTCATCAAACTTACTCTGATTATCCTACCACTGATAACATAGAGTCCTTACCTGACATCAGATGGTATCCAACTGGTATATTCCAATTCCTGATCACCATTCGAAAAAATCGATACGTGTATGGATCCAACGCGATACAGTAGAACTCCATGATCCGCGGGGCTCTAAGGCTCCAGAATGAACTCTGGTAACCCCGGCTGGATCAGTGAACTGGAAAATGTGGAGTACCGGATTTTTTCCCCCATTCATTTTCATTGAGTCCATTCCAAAATCACTTATGTCATCTGGGAGACGCAAAAAAAAAAAAAAAAAAAAAAATCCTCGATGGAGGCCTACGTCCGTCAGGGACAGGTGGTCTCCCACATCATGGGCCTCACCCCCGCCTACGTGCGAGTCACAAGGGTGGTGGGTTTGGTAGACGGCATGAAGGAGGGGGTGCCTCGGCTTGATAGGCCGATGGCAGCTCTCCTTTGTCCTGAGGTGGTGTGGGAGCCGTTACGGAAGCCGGTTCCCCAAGGGAAATCGGCAAGGCGGTTGGCTTACTGGAGTGACCAGTCATTTATCTCCGCGACTCAATCTCTGGCTGCCACTTCTAACATCGCGCAGCTGGCGAGATTCATGTCCGGGATACTGACGGGCGGTACGGAGCTGACCGATTTGCAACATGATCAGCTCGCCCAGTCGGCAGGAGCCATCCTGCATCTGATCCAGCCGCAGGCCATCGCCGCTGGGAAAGTACGGGCCCTGGCTACTCTAGTCCAGCGCCACCTTTGGCTGGAGCAGGCGCGTGTGTCGGAAAGGAAGAGGACTCCACTTCTGACGGCACCCCTCTCCGATGCTGGACTTTTCGGGTCGGCACTGCAGTTGATGACCTCAACCTGCAGGGAGATGCAGGAGGAGCGTTCCGTGCTCCAGCCTCATTTCCCCCCGCCCGATGTCGCCGGTGGAGTCAGACGGAAGGCTCGTCGTCGGGGTTCCGCCGCCATAGCCGCCGCTGCTACCACCGCCACTGCTGGACCTTCGGCAAAGAAGGCCAGGAGGAAAGAGGGCGCCTCCGCCACTGCAGCCGGCCCATCTACGCCCGGAGGTGACAGTAGGGATCGTCGTGACCAGCCTCCTATCCTTTACCGTCCCTCCGGGGCTCCCCGGGGTGGCAAGTCCCGAATGACTTTTTTTCCCTCTGTGGTCCCCCCTGTTCCCTTCCCGGCCCAAACATATGATTTTGATTATGAGAAATAAAAAGTCCCTCCTGGGAGGGACTGTATTTTTTGTTACAAACTGTGTGTTTATTCACTAACATATGATGGGGATACGATATGTGAACCTTTCGCTAGTGTGGGTTTGATAGAAGGGCTAGACTTTAAGTCTTGTTGGTCACAACATTCATGTTAGAGCTTAAGCAAGGCCTGCAGCTTACACTCGGTTGAAAAAGGGTTTTTCTGCCTCGACCTGAAGGTTAGGTCTTCACATAAAGGTAGAGGTTAATTGTGTGCTTTGTTGCTTAAACAGTGATATTGAGCCGCAACACTGTTGTGTTGGTCTGCAGTAATGCTCGTGTGTGTAAAGGTACCGCGGTTCAGGCCGCTCTCTCTCTCTATCAGATTTTCTGTGTCTTGCAACATAAACACGGGTGTCGGGTTCACACATACATAACTTGGCCTTGTTATAAACCCTGTTCACAGACTTGTCTGTGGCTAGCGTGCATTGAATTAGCTTTGCGCTGTTCATTAGCATACTGGCTACTTAAGGTATCATATGGCTATTTGTTGTTGTCGTATTCAGGGGTTGGGCCTGCGAGGGGGTACCGGATAAACCCCTCCTTCCCTCTTCTGATTGGTCGTTTTTTTTTTGGACTCTCTTTTCATTCGATCCGGCCAAGCTGTTAGGCAGCTTGGCACGGGGGGGGGGGAAGGGTTTCCCTGACTCCGCACCTATCACGGGCGGTTGAGTCATGGGTTTCCCCCGTCATAGAAAACGTCACTAGGCACGTTTCTATTAGACGACGGCTTCCGTGAGTTTTTTTTTCAGACCCGTATGTAGGGTCTGTCATTGTCAAGTTGTCGGGGCAGAGCGTAGGAACTTACTGTTCTGCTACGCTCAATATATCTGTTGGTCACATGGCTCAATGTTACCGTGACTTTTCAATCTGTGGCTCACGTGGGAAGTCTCTCTGAGGATTCCCGTCTCCTCTCTGTGGTGAGGGTGGCGGGATGTAAGAATGTAAAAAAATTTTACCCTCGGCCGCGTCACGTGGGATTCATGTCAGTCGGTGTTTCTTTCTTTTTAATAAAAAGAGGGAAGAATATGAAGCACAACAACTCCTTGTCGTTCTCCCAGGCGACTTGAAGGACCAATGTCTGGTGTCTGGTTAGACTATCCATTGATGTGTTTGGGTCTCGACGCGTACATAGTGCTGGCTCGGGGTGTTTCTGATAAGAATCACGCATGAGGCTGGTACGCCTTGGTTGCTCGTTATTAAAACAGCGCTTTTATAGGGCAACTGGGAGGGAGGTTTTTCTCTTCCGAGCGCCTGTTACTAGGTCTCGACGGATTCTCGTTCATATTTGGGGGATGTTAACAGAATAGATCAAAACATAGGTAGAGGGGTCTCACGCCCTTGGAGTGGGCCACTGAGCGCGCTACGAATGGGACCGTCTGGGTGGCGCCCTCTTTTCATGTTTTAGATCGACACGCGTACTTACCCCCTCTATTGGAGTGGGGATGTCGGCGTGGTTAGGGCACGGGACTGGTTCTGGTCACGCTGGTCCAGGTCAGTTAACCCGTTGTCTGCCGGGGACGCAGATCTGCTGTTCTGGTACCCTGAGGGACTTGTGCTTTTTTCAGGGGAAAAAATGCCGGGTCGGCCCGGGTGTCACAGGGTTGGGCGTTATGGAGACCCTTTGTTGGGTACATGTTGTACCCTGCGCTATCATGAAGGGGCTGGTTCTCCATTATTTTCGCTCCTCTCTCACGCATGGCGAAGAGGGGACTGTTGGGGTGGTCTTATGGACCTCCTCTGGTAGCCCTGTGTGCTTCCCGAGCCGCCGGGCCCGGTCCGAAGTTGTGTTTCGTCGACCCGTAGGCCTGGAATAACCCTTTTTTAAAAACTGAAACACTTGTACTGCGGTGTAGCCAGTGTATACCCGCAGGTGTGTTTTGGAGTTTTTTCTTGAGGGGTTATAGGAACAACCACTGCATGTGGTACCAAGAGGGTGGTTGATTCCCTGGTGTGTTGGAGCAGAGTCAACTCCCGGGTTACCCGGTTGAGTGTGCCCCTGCACGTTCATGACGCCTGCCAATCGTGTCAGCTTTCTCTGCCTCGGCCCCTCTGGGTCGGGGTTTTTTGGTGGAGGCTTTGTCATGGTGCGCAACAATGCCAGCATACGCCCCTTCCGCCGGGGTGCTGTTTTCAGTTGACCCCTTTGGCGCATGTCTCGTCCGCAGTGCTCCAGGCTCGGGTCAAACGCCTGCTGCCTGGTTTAAGGGATCAACCCCTCTGGGGTCGTCTCCCCGGTGCGCTGCCTGCTTCCGCTGTAGTGTAGCCTTTGAGTGCTTCAAGTTACGGCCATGCTGACTGCCTGAGTTTGCCAGGGTCAGTGTGCCAGGCGGCGTACTAGTGGGGGGAAGGGCCCTGTCCGAATACGCTGACGATGTGGGGGGCGGTGTCACTAAGTGACCGCCTGGTGAGGTCTTGATGCTGTGGCGTTATTGACCTCTCCGGGCCCCCTTTTTCCGGGGGATCCAGTCCCTTCGGTGAGTCTGGGTCTTCCTTCGCGCTCCGCTGCTACGGCCTTGCCACGGGGTTGAGTTTGTTCTCAACCACGTGATTTTGGGGGCGGTAACGAGGTTTGTTCCTTCCGTTCGTTCACCTGGTGGCATGTGGGTTGTGCGTGTGCGTAGTCGTGGGGTCAAGCCACGGTCTGCTCACCCTGTGCGTTGAGTTGCTCGAGTTTCTCTTTGCACGGTCGGATCCGTCTCCCTCCCGTCCTCCATTAGGGAGGGTCGGGGGCTCGGTCCTCTCCGGTCTGATGGTTGTGGGGGGCCTCAGCGTGGTACATTTGTCGAGCTTCAGGCTCCCGCTCAGCTCCTGTAGTGCAGATGACGCTGAGCGGCAGCCAGTATGATATAGAACGTAAGGTTATGTATATAACCAAGTTCTATGAATACTGGTGACGCTCAGCGTCGGGACGCCACTGCGGCCCTTGATCTCGCTTTGTGGTGAAAGATTGGGAAGGAGGCGAGTAGGTGACCACACACCTGCTTATGAAGGTAGCGGATAGGGGTGTGGCCAGACGGATGTTGGTATTTAAAGGTACATTGTGGATTTTTATTCAGTGCATGTGCACAAAGTGAGGTTAGTGCAGATGACGCTGAGCGTCACCAGTATTCATAGAACTTGGTTATATACATAACCTTACATTTGTCTCCCTCTTTATATGATAGAGGTATATGTCCCTCTGATTTCCTTCCCCTTAGTTTGTCCCCCTCTTCTGTTAAGCGTCTTGGGTTCCTTGAAAGGCGCTATATAAATTGAAGAATGTATTGTTATTATTATTATTATTATTGTGAGCTTCTCTGCTCGCTGCAGAGGTTGGATGGTATTAACTCAATCAGCGCCGCAGCGATATGCGTGATGTGTTGTTAACAGGCCGACGCTCTAAATTCTAAAATATAGGAATACGTGGCGGTGTTTGCAGGGCTATAACTATATTCTATATTATAGCTATGGATAATATGGCCCATTTGACATTGACTATCTATCGTTCAATATGTGTTAAATATTTTTTTCCCCATAAAATCCATACATTCCTGTTTTTTACCGTGGTGAATATGAGTATAGTTTTAGAGTAATCCCAGAAAACGACTCTATGCAGCAATACGTGCAATTCACAAAAAACTTTGCCGTATCTCGCCTGTACACGCTACTATTTCGAAATCACATCTATATTATCGGTATTATGTTTCATCATGAATGCATGAAAGGGTGGGGGGGGGTCGTTTTTTGATGCTTTGATCGTCACCAACGGCACACGTTGTGGAGTAACGTTACACACATATCTTGTCACCGCTTGTCAAGACCGAAGCAGACTACAGAGAGTGGCACGTTCAGCCGAACGCACAATTGGAGGGGGGCTTCCCACTCTCCAAGACATTTACAACAAGCGGTGCAGGGGTAAGGCTAAGAGAATTATTAAGGACTCCAGCCACCCAAACAACTGCCTCTTTGAACTGCTGTGGTCAGGCAAGCGATACCGGAGTCTCATGGCAAGCACAGAAAGACTCAGAAGAAGCTTCTATCCCCAGGCCATCAGGTTGCTCAACGAACAATAACACTATGCAACAACCATCAAATGCACTCACAACACACACATCCATACGCACACACTCACTTTAAACAAACAACACAATGCAGCACCCACTCTCCACACTTTAGAACACCTTAGAAACACACACTTTATATTTATTGGTAAAGGATTTGCACTACAACCCATACCTCAGTACACCTTACTGTAAATTGTACCTAAATTGTACCTCATCCCATTTCTGCTTTGCACTATATAGTATTGTATATTAGTATATTGCATAGTATATTGTATATTGTACGGTAACTCAGTTACTCTATTCTGCATCGAACATTGTACATATGTATATACTGAACACTGTGTCTACGTACGTGACTTCTATTTTTACTTCTATTTTTACATGCTATACTATTTTATTTTATTTTATACTTATCTTTTGTCTAGCACAGTCTCTGGAGCGTAACAGAAAGAAGCATTTTGTATAAAAGTATTCTGTACTTCTGTATGACAACTATTAAAGAAACTTGAGAAGAAACTTGAAAAACTTGATTGAAGTTAAGTCATGGTTGGATCACAGCAGGATTGATACCATATAGGCCTTACCTTCACTAGGATGTACCCGAAAAAGAATATTCCAATTATCTGATCGCGAGTCCCAGTATTGGTTAGTGGTGGGAATCACCAGTTTCATCACGATACGATACGATCGATTCTTTGGACAACGATACGATATTATCCGATATCACACAGTCTGCCACGATACGATACGATTCAGGTGCCTGCGATCGATATGAGACGATATTATATGCCCATTTAACACAATCAGTAACATTTAAATCAACAAAAAAAAGGCAATAGAAATATCATTTGACATTTTTATTTTTGAGATCTTCCAGACATTTAAATGAAAAATAATCTATTGTTTTTAATACAAATAGACCTCCTGTTCACTGTTTTTGGTTCGTTTTTCTTTTTCTTTTTCGATATTAATATCCTATTCACTGTCACAGAGCTGTATTTTGGCTGGAAAAGGCATCCGAAGGTGCAGTACCGGCCAGATCCTGTTAGTGGGGCTATTCCGAGAATGCACCCTCCTTCCCAGTCCCCACTTCTCTCTGCCTATGGCTCTGGGTTAGCTTGTTAGCTTACGCTAACGTAACGTTATCTTCGATCTTTAACGCGACGTGGGCATAATGGAGTGGCGAGGATTGCAAAGCAGGTTAGATGCATTGGACCCGTTGCGGAATAAAACAGCAGGGACATGTTTTGGGTCACAGAATAGGCACACTAGTCTTGCTCTAGTGACGCTCTAGACGCTGTTGATCCGGATACACGGAGTTTCACAACAGGATATGACGTCGCCGTCGCCGGATTATCGCAATATGAATCGATCTTTTTACATTGCATCGATCCTATTTGATTATTGATAATAGATCGATATATCGATCTGGATCGATGTATCGTCCCATCCCTAGTATTGGTGTCGATCGTGTCGCCAACATAATCCGCCACACATCATGCACCGGGAGCATTTCACGCTTCTCAATCCGATCGGGACAACCGCTCCCCTTGCGCGACAAATAAAAATCCGACCGGAGACTTTTGATCGACGCACAGGCCAAGATAATGTTTCAAAGGGTGCTCGATACTGCCACCTGGGTGGATGCGGCCAGTATTGCACTTTGGCATTCTCAGGATGATTCCCCATGTTAACCCAGATGTCCGTGTGCCTGTAATGAATGGAAATATCGAATAAAAGAAATAACGATGAAAACCCGACTATACTCGGGTCTGGCGCTGATTGAGTTAAAGGCGCTGGATAAATAGAAAGAAAAGCAACCTTTGAGTGGCCCAGCGAGCTTGAATTAACTAGGCTATTTACCCATAAGAACCCACACCCATTTCTCCTTCAAGGAAAATTATGAGGGGCATAACTGACTAAATAGACTACAAAGAACACATTTCGAATTTGATTTAAATTCGATTTGTCACGCTTTTAATTTCCTGCGCGACCCCCAGCATGACTTGAGTTCTCGATTGTTCGTCAGATTGATGGACAGTGAGTCTTTTTACAAGTTCCATGTGGGAGACTTCCAGTCTGGCCACAGCTATCTCCAGACGGTTATCGTCTTTTTTCCCAATTATTCTTGTACAGATCCAGATCCAGATAGCGATCGCTCCCATACCGATCAACATGAATGTGAGGATGTACAAATCCTCAACATCTTCAATCTCAAGGGGATAGAGGTAGATTGACCCCCATTTCCCCAAGAGTCTATGGCAAATCCCGATTGAAAAGTCCCGACTGGACACAGCGGATCAGCTGTGCTCTGTTTCCTTGAAGAAAAAATACGATCAACCACTGCAAATGACCAGCTTACTAGTTGATCCATTGTAGTTTGAGTAGGGAATCAAGTCCGTTGAAGAAGGTAGAATCCACACGTCAAGACGGACAGAGAGGCAGTGAGAGCCGGCGATAGGAACAACCTTGAAGGTCTGGGGAGAGGAAAGAAATATGCGACTTGTCTCTGCAAGAGGAGGGAAGGAACTGATCATAATAATTGTTCTTATTGTGACATATATGTCACATAAGTTCATGAACATTTTAAGGTTATATGCCCGGTGTGATTTTTATCGATTGTGTTCTTTATCATTTTGTTCAAGAAATGTGTTCACAACAGGTTATATATAATAAAGAACATGTTATGTAAGCATTATAATTCTTAAATGGGCTAATCTTACCTTTTAGCAACAATAATCTAGCTTTTGAATGCTAGCTACTTCTGTCAGCTTAGTCACCACCATCAATCAGCATTGTGGAAAGGTGGTTATGGGAGCACAACATCAAATTACCTGTCACATGACCCACCAGGATGTTCCACCGGTGTCCCTTTGGGACTTCATGAGGTAAAATCAAGGATAAAGCTTTATATGGAAATTTTCAGAACATGTAAAGTACATTGGGTCCTTATGGGATAGCCATTTTTATATTTTAATTGTAATATTATTTTATAAAAAATATTTGTTAACACTTTAATCGCCGGGAACGCCGTAACTCGTCTTTCCCCGCCATGCTCATTCTGCCGAAGACGCCGTAACACGTCTTTGATATCAATATTTCAAAAATCTGTGATCGAAATCATATTTCTCCTCCGGGGACCTGAGATATACTGCTGAGCTCCACTCAACTGTCTAACGGTTCAAGAGCGCCATCTGGTGGCCGATCGGCAGATCGGCCAACAGGAAGTGACGCGCCAAACAGGAAGTGCTCATCCATATTTCGTCCGGGCACTCGCGATCGTTAGCCGGACTCCATCTCGACACACTGGATAATCAATCGCTCGCCCTAACTCAATAAACAACGTTATTTGGATGTATATAGTATTATACAACCTGGAAATGGTTCATCTAGATCAACATCCCATAATAGCAAAATGTCTACTCCAAGCTGATCGCCCAACGCCGCGAGGAAGGTACGGTGAGTTTCAACGTTATTTTCGAACTTCTTCTATACTAACTGATCTGATGATAATATGACCCACCCTAGATGAATGATATAACGTTGCCCACGGAATTATAAACGACCCCCCACCCATCCGGTCAACATCAGATGATACGTAGTAACGTCTAGAAGTACCTCCAGTTGAAATTTTTTATCTGGCACCGATCGCTATCAAACTGTATTTCATCATCAATATAATGCATTTGGGGCTATAAATCAAGTTCTGGAGAAAGCTGCAGAAAACGATAAAAACATACTTATACTTTAGACCGTATTTTAGTATGAATATGTGAATGAAAAAGTATAACGTTGCTACACCCTGAACAATATATATAGGACATTGAATGGGCCATAATAATTTAGCAATACAATTAAAAAAGTTATAGCCCTGCAAAGAAGGGGAACTTCTCCATAGACAAATAGAGCTGGCTAGGGATGGTAAATTATGAATTTAACCATGGCGATCAAAGTGTTAATAGCAATGTTATTATCCTTGTCCAACGGCCGCGCCCGCACAGCACTTTGCTCTCGTCTCATCTGCCGGCTCCACACTCACTGGGGCACTTTGGGCTGTGGTCCATGTGTGAAGGGTGCTATATAGATAGAGTTGTTATTATGTATTATTAATATTATATTATAAAAAATGTATGCATTGAAATGTCTGTAAGTCTCAATGACATTGAACATGAGGGTGACCTCAATGTCCTTTTCGAGAATAAATAAAGGTTTGAATGAATGTAGGCTCTGTGGAGCATGTAGTAAATAATGGCCTCTCCAGGTGCATGTAACGGAACGTAAACCAATCCCGGTCACCCTCTTTATCTGGGAACGCCCAAACCCAACTTCGGTCACTCCCCATCTTGCGCGGCATTCTGGATCTTTCCTCACAGCCCCACCAGATTTTGACGTCGAAAGGTAGGTGATATGAAATCATACTTATTTTAGAGTATATATATCAAATTTCATGAGTATTCATCTATATTTAGTCATCTAAAGACTACTAGATGTGAACGTTTGTACCACTGCAATGTTATAATTGTTCGAATGTGTTCGGGGCGACGCTGTTTTACAAGTAAAAGTAGCATCCTGTTCCTTAAACATGAACTCCCACTCGCCCCAAGATGAAGTCAGATCGTTTGTTTATGTTGCTAGCATATATAGCCAGTGTTTTGTCCGACGAAATGTGTTGTACATTTGTAATCTTAATAAGAGATCTAAGAGATCTATCTCTCTCTCTCTCTCAATCTCTGTATAAAAAAAACATCTGAAGCATAGACAGACAGAGTGACAAAGTCCAGAGACAGCACAGCAGACACGGTAGGTTTGTGTGTCCTTGTTTGTTTCTCTACAGGTGAATGGAGGTGTGAGGCTGCCATGCTGAACTGGGTGAAGGTAAGGTTGTGTGTGTGTTTGCATGTCTGGTAATATTTCGGCATAATCATTTTGGTTTCATGCTCATTCATATTCAAGTTCATTAACAATAGGCAAGATGTTCTTGATACCTTCCATTGTTCTGCATCTTTTCATCAGAATTTCACTCATCCAACAAACCATAGCAATAAACTAAATTCATCATTGAGGTCAACAACCTCTGTTACAAAGGATCAGATTAAACCGAATATATATATTTATTGATTGATATATATTGCATAGTATTTGTATATCGTTTGATATCCCTTGTATATTCCTTGTACATATACACGGAATATCCCTTTAGCCTAGTACAGACCATAATATTTCATTCTCCTATTGGACAGCGGTCCACAGGCGCCAGGGCCATGCCTCCGGAGTCAGGTTCAAAGCCACCATCAAGACATGTCTGTACATGCCCGGCCTTGCCCAGGAATACGAGACAGAAATGAGGTTGGCACTAGATTGTTCGCTGTGCATATAAATATGGCGCAGGTGAATACAGAAGTAGAGTTACCAATAAGTTGAAGCCTCACCCACGATACAACGTGCGGTGAAGTATGGCCTGTTTGGCCCCAAATAGAGCATTGAGACCGCGTGCGAATTAATAACTGAATTGTCAGAGTTTGGCGCTATACCGTCGAGTGCGACATATTTCTATTAAGTCAGTAATAGTCTATTTGTGTATAGTGTATCGTGCGGCTAAAGTTCTACAGTGACCAGCATCACCAACGCTTCCTCGTACCAGCTAGAGTGCTTATCCAGGCTGGGCTGCTTTCATGGCACTTTCACCCGAGGAGACCTAGACGAGAACCGTGTGGACATGTACACTGGATTAATCTACCCGACGACTACATAGCCCTTTGCGGCTGGATTATATTTGTTTTGGTCCTGTGATTTATGGAGCGGAGAATCGCCGACGCCTACATGTGTGGGATTTACCCTGTGAGGAGCCACGTCGAGTCTGCGCCTCAGAGAGCCTGAGGCCGGCTAGCTTTCTTCACTGTGGAGCTACAGTCTACGGAGAACAGCTGTATTCGTCTGTGGATCAAGAGACTATTGCACCGTCTCCTGTACTTGGAGTCTCCTTAGTCATCGTTGACCAGACTCTCTACTACCGACAGATCCTCTACCCCTGCTGGCTTACAACCGGGGGGACCCTTCCAGTATCTCCCGCTATATATTACTAGTGTACCATAGATATAATTCCCTAAGATTCAGGTTGTATAATTACCTCCTGCGTAACCAGAGAATGGACATTCATTATTGATTTGCCTACGCACATTCCTTTGCCTTATAAGCGCATCCAAAGTAAAATAGAGAAGTATATTATGTACCTTTTGCTGCAATAAATACTTAATTACCACTTTGTGTGGAACCGATTCATTGTGGGAAGTGTTCATCATATTTATATATCATGTACTGTATGGCCAGTAATTAAAGTACATAAAGCGGTAGTGGTTTAATGATACCATACTTATCAATACAGTCAGGGAATTGTACCCCTCAGTTACAACCTCCTTATCCATATTAAAAAAAACAATTCAAATCTAATTTAATTTCATCATAAATCACTCACATAAGTTCCCTCCTAGCACTGTTTTTTTAAATAATGTGCTAAATAAATCAAATAAAATAAACTCGTCAGTCGTACAATAATAATAAAGTTCATATTATTTTACTTTCTTGTTTAAAATATTTGTGTGTGTTTGCAGAGCATGCCTAATATCCGGCAAATGCGGAAGAGGGAGAGGAAGGTGCGTCTGTGGGCCCCGGAGGCTATGGATCAGGCCATTGCAGAGGTCAGAGCAGGCAGGTGGAGTGCGAGGCGGGCAGCCACGTTGTTCGAGGTCCCTAAGTCCAGCCTGATCGACCGACTCAGCGGAAAGGTGTCTCTGGCCTGCAACATCGGCCGGTGCACCTATCTTACCCCTGAAGATGAAAGCTCCCTGGTGGAGTACTGCTTGTACTCTGCCAGTTATGGGTTTCCGCTGACGAGGTCGCAGGTCCTGGCCCACGCCCTGGCCATCTATAACCTCCGCCACCCAGGGAACCTAAAAACATCCCTTGGCCAGGGGTGGTGGATTAATTTCAGGGAGAGGCAACACCATCGCCTCACAATCCGGATCCCGGACACCATTGACCGCGGGAGGGCAGCCTGCGCCAAGAGGGGGGCCATAGAAGACTACTTCAAGCTCCTCACCACCACCTTGGAGGAACATGGGCTGAGGGAGAAACCCGTCATATTTACAACAGTGACGAGACGGTTTCAGATGGACTCCAACCGGAGGAAGGTCGTTGTGCCCCGTGGGACGAAGCACGCCTACAGGCAGGCCCAGGGAACACATCACGGTCCTGGCCTGCCTCAAGAGTTCACCCGAAGATCTGGAAAGGTCAGGAGGAACACCACCAAGGCCCGCCTGCTCACCGCCCAGAAGATGACGGATGCCATCGACGAGACAGAGGACCGCGCCGAGGCAGGAGCTCTGGCCAGGGCAGACCGACAGCGGCAGCGGGCTGAAACATCAAGGACTCCCACAACCTCCTCCCGTACCCCGCGTGGCGGCTCTCTCCCCAGCCGCAGAAGAGGAGTGTATGAATGAAAAAATTTATAAATATGTATGGTGTGCTGTAAATAGTTGATATTGTTCTAAGTTATGTTTATTATATTTTTTATATATTGTTTATAAAATGTTAAAAAGTGCTGGCTGTTGTGTTACATTTGTCATATTTTTGTTGAAAACACATGTACTCTCAAATGTTAATGTGACAAGTGATTGTGATTAATATTTTGTTTGTTAGACAAATAAAATGGGGATGTTGTTTGCTCCTGAGATGAGATGGTAAGACAAAGCAACGCTTTATACACTACCTTCCAGTTGACAGTAGATGGCAGCATTGATTTAAACGGATGAAAACAGGTTCAAACAAAAGAACTCCTTTTTTCACAGTTCACAGGTCAGCAGGTCAGTAAAAGGTGATGAAAATGCGATCTGAACATGGGAGCGTTAAACTATGAATGCGCCCTCACGTCACCTCTACAGTGACCGTGAATGGCCACCTAATTATCATAATTAAAGTGCATCATTAGCATTATGTTTGTTGTCTAAGGGAACCAAAATGGTACAATTTAAGTTTTTAAATGATATCCGCATATATAGGACAAATAAAACAGCGTTAATTTGTAAAAAAAAAATCCAATGAAAACGGCGCAAGGTACGTAATCACTATTGTTATGCAAATGTGATAGAATCCTATAAAAAGGTGGACGCATTTGGGCACCATGACGTTAGGCTCTGTGGAGCATGTAGATAATGGCCTCCACCGCAATGTTTGCCTGGTGTGCAAACTGCAGGGAGTCTAGAGAGTCACTCACCCGGGGAGTCACTCATCCCACTATAAGGCTCTAATTTAATTGGCTGTGCAAGCCATAAATCTATACTGACTGTTGATTGATTGATTGATTGAAAACTTTATTAACAGATTGCAGAATACAGTACAGCTCAATACAAACAACTGCTAAGAGGATGAAGACCAGAAAAAGACTTTCATCTTGTTTACTTAAGGGTCCTTAAGACCAGTGCATGCCCCCAGGTCGCTACAGGTACATTTTAACCAGACACACGCTTCCCCACAGCAGTCCGAACACTAAACACCCTGCCCCCCCGCCCTGCACAGACGGGCAAGCATCCGTCACTGACTGACATTTTTATATGCGACTGTCCTGTTGTATTTATGTATCTATGTATTTATTGTGGGGATTGGGAGGGGGGGGGGGGGCGTTTGATGTCTGATGTTTCATGTTGATGTCCCAGTGCTTTTAACCCTTTCTCTGCCACGCTTATGTACATCCTTATACCATCATCTGCCAGCTCTATTTGTCTATGGAGTAGTTCCCCTTCTTTGCAGGGCTATAACTTTTTAAATTGTATTGCTAAATTGACATTACTATGGCCCATTCAACGTCAATTATCTATCGTTTAGGATGTAGCAACGTTCTACTTTTTCATTCACATATTCATACTAAAATACGGTCTAAAGTATAAATATGTTTTTATCGTTTTCTGCAGCATTCTGCAGAACGTGATTTATAGCCCTAAATGCATTATATTGATGATCAAATACAGTTTGATAGCGATCAACGGCAGATAAAAACGTTCAAATGGACGTGCTTCTAGAAGTTACTACTCATCATCTGATGTTGACCGGATGGGGGGGGGGGGGGGGTCGTTTATAATTCCGTGGCCAACGTTAGATGATTCATGTAGTGTGGGTGATATGATCATCAGAGCAGTTTGTATCGAACACGGTCATAATAAACGCTGAAACTTACCCCAGTCTCCTCGGGCCGTTGGGCGATGAGCGTGGAGCAAAAAGATTGCTATTATGGGATGTTGAAATATGCGATCCATTTCCAGGTTGTATAATAGTATATACGTCCAAATCATGTTGTTTATCGAGTTATTGGTAAGGGATCGCTATCCATTGTGTCGAGCTCGAGTCCCGGGAGCTATAGCGAGTGGTCGGACCGAATTTGGATGAGCACCAGTTTCCGTTTCCGGTTGGCGCTCTTGAACCGTTGGAGAGTTGAGAGGAGATCAACAGTAGATCTCAAGTCTCCGCGGGAGAAATATGATTGCCATCACAGATTTTTGAAATATTGATCTCAATGACGTGTTACGGCGTCATTGGCAGATTAAGCATGGCGAGCAATGGCATGTTACGGCGTCCTTGGCGATTAAAGGGTTAACAAACTGTACCGAAGACAATTACCACCAACCATCGTTGTGTGGCATTAAAGTATCTTGTATCTCCATTTGCAATTCATCAAGCTATTTATGACATACAAGACATACAAATATACAATACTGTGTAAGAAAGAGAGAACATCATAAAAAAATAGAAGTCCGAAGGGGAAGAAACTGTACATTAGAGGGGGTTGAGTGGAGGGACAGGATTTTGACATTTACCGGGGACAGTTTCTAATCGCAGCCACCCGTAGGTGCTCTTTGAGAGCGGTTTTGAAGGAGGGTAGGGATTCACATTCCTTTACGGCTGTGGGTAGAGCGTTCCACACCTGTATGGATTAATGTTGCGTTTTTCTTTTCAAATGTAGACCCTAATCCTGTCAAAACAGCAGTCATAGTGTATATTTTCAACAATATGTTTGTTTACCAATAGGTTAAAGTGTTATTAGTGAAATATAAGTTTAGGAATTGTATTCATAAGCTAGCGAATATCGATGGTAATAAATGCGAGCCGCCATTACCCAGCTCATGTCAATCAAATTACTTGTGGATGCCGTTACCTTCTCAGTCCTCGCCCCACAATGGTGGAATGAACTGCCCACCAGTTAGGACAGAACTGCCCACCAGTTAGGACAGAACTGCCCACCAGTTTGGAGCCGGAACCCGTCCAATCTTTCGCCGCCGACTAAAGACGCACAGTTTCCATAATAAAAAGTAACTGTATTTACTAAGGCTGTCAAAGTTAACGCGGTATTAACGCGTTATCGCCCGATTCTATTAACGCCGCTATTTTTTTAACTCACGATTATTATACCTCTTCCAGGTAGGCCCTCTCGTCCTTGGCAGTGATCAGGCCCACCACTACTGTGTCGTCAGCAAATTTGATGATTGTGTTGTTGTTCCGCTGTGCCACACAGTCATGTGTGTACAGGGAGTAGAGGGGACTCAGAACACAGCCCTGGGGGGCCCCTATGTTGAGGGTGATGGATGCGGAGGTGCAGTTGCCTGCTCTCACCACCTGGGGTCTACCCGTCAGGAAGTCCAAGACCCACTGGCAGAGGTCATAGTTCAAGCCCAGGTTCCTGAGCTTGGCTATGAGTTTGGAGGGGACCATGGTATTGAATGCTGAGCTGTAGTCGATGAACAGCATTCTCACATAGTTCCCCTGCCTCTTGTCCAGGTGTGATGCTGCTGTGTGCAGCACATGGGCTATGGCGTCCTCCGTGGACCTGTTGGGACGGTATGCGAATTGCAGGGGGTCCAGGTTGATGGGGAGGGAGGAGCAGATGTAGCCCTTTACTAGCTTCTCAAAGCACTTCATGGCTATAGAGGTGAGAGCTACAGGGCGGTAGTCGTTGAGGCAAGCAGGCTTGGATTTTTTGGGTACAGGGATGATAGGTACAGCTGTGTTGAGTGAGGTGCCTGGCAGCGTGTGAATCAGGGGATGAGGTACAGCCGTGTTGAGTGAGGAGCTTGACAGCGTGTGAAGGGGTGCTGCCCATATATCGGTGTGTGAGGCTTCCGTTGTGAATGTGGGAGAGGATGAGGAGTGAAGAAGGTGTGGGGCTTCCGTGGTGAATGTGGGGGAGGATGAGGAGGAGTGAAGAAGGCACTCGCCGTGATTATGACAATCTATCTATAAATATAAATGACTGCATTGGTAAACAAACGGATTGCTGAAAATATACACTATGACTGCTGTTGTTACATGGTTAGGGTGTTTACTCTTGGATTATGGATACATAAACATTTAAAGAAATTACGAAACGCCACTTTGATTCATACACTCTGTAGACATTGATTTATGATGTGATGTCATCTGCGGTCCGACAGACAGCTCGGGCTAAAGAGGTTAACTAGTTACCATAAAAAGCTGATTTCAATACATACCTCTCGTGCTGTGAATTAATTTCAAATGGCCCGCCAACAATTAGTTTGGAACTAAATCAAGCCTACATGAACCACATAGGGCTTTGGCCACACCAGCCTGTTTGGGGGTGTTGGGAGTATGTGTGTGTGTCTGTCTGTGTGTACTTGAACCTTGACAAATCCAATGAGGTCTTAAAGTCTATACGAAACATATGGACACACTGCCAGGTGGTTCATTGATGTTTGATTGGTCGTGACGACAATCTGAAATGATCGATGACAAAGGAGTGGACTATATTACAACGGACAATTATTCAATCAAGTGCCTCTACTGTAGCTTATGCCAGAAGGACAAATGGCGGCACGGCTAAAATGAAATGAAGGCACTGAGAATAATCAATATTTGAGGAAAATAGCGGTGAGACCAGAAAGACCCAAAGAGCATGTTTAACTTGTGCAACCTGACATCTGTTTTGTTAACAGCAAATGGAGAGGCTCACTCACCCGCACACAGCCTCTGTGTACAGTTCAGAGAAAACAGGTCAGGTAATTGGTTGCATTTGAAGTAGGAACAAAGTGGTACAAGGCTGCCCGTCCAACCCGCTAGAATATTTTCCTTCAGTTCCCATAAACCAGGCACTTGGAAATATCTGCTATTTTATTAAACACCTTCAATTAAATCTGTACATGTCTCCCCGAAGGACATGTACTTGGTTTTGCTGCCATGTCATGTTACCATGCATGCACTGGCAATTCTGAAGATTTGGAGGTCCTAGCACTTGGGTGCCCAACCCCCCACCACCAGCAATGTTCTTCAATGGCATAATCCATCAATTTTAAAGGGTAAATCCACTGTCTCTCTCATACATAAAAAAAAAAACACAGGTACATGCACGTGTTTATTCTGGTGGACTGCAACAACTATTAATGATTCAAGACACTTGGACTCAAAGTGAGATATGGAGTACCTCTAAAACAAAGGCAATGTCTATTTTACGTCTACTTTACCGAAACTCCATCATAAAACATACGCTTTATGATCGCAGCATCGGAAAATGACCCCCCCCCCCCACGGCTTTGTGAAGAAACAAGGTCATGTGTTTACCTTTGACCTGGCAATAATATAGGTTTCAGGCGAGCAGCCGTGAGATTTGCACATACGCTGCACGAAACACTTTATCTCACGATCTAGAAAACCAGCTTGGATTATTTTGAAACGGGGCATTGTTTACCGTGGTATAGCGCACAAACAAAGGGATGTAGAAATGAACTGTTTCGTCCCTTTTGTACTATAAATAGTGCCTGTCAAATGAGCCATACTATTGTCTCCATAGCTATAATATAGAATATACGATGGGCAGGGACGTGCACAGGACTTTAGAGGGGCAGGTGCTCAAAGGCTGAAAAGGGCACTACACTTGTGTGTATATATTAACCGAGCGCGCATAGCGCGCAAGCGTGATTTTTAAGGGCCCTTTTCGGGTGGGGGGCCCCCTTTTTATGCTTTTTGGGGGGTTTTGGTGATCAAATATTGAATATTGAACTATAATAAGCAGTGCAGGAGCTAGGGATGGGAATCGAAAAACGGTTCCTAATTGGCTGATGCCTGGAACCGTGTGGCTCCCGTGACTTTCGATTCCCTTATCGTTGCCAGGTTTTTCCTACAGTTGCGCAATAACGTTAGCGTTAGCATGTAGCCATGGCAGACTCTATTTGATTCATTAAGGGCTCGAAATTGCCTGGGTTTTGGTAATATGCTCCCGAAATGCTCCCGCTGTTTGGCTACTTCTATGTGCAGTGAAAACTACTTGAATGCTTTAGAACCTAGTCATTGATTTAGTTCAGGGTGAGCTAAAATTAGCCACGGAGCTAACGCTAGCTAACGTGAGCTAACGCTACTTAATCAAGCTCTCAGAGAGAGATAAACAGCTGACAGCGGATAGTACAGGTACAAATACAATAAAACAGTGGGTGGGGGCTGTTGTGTAAACCTTGTACTCTTTAGTTCACATATAATAAGAGACGGAGTGTTTGTTTACTAGTCTGTACTGGGTAAGACAGGAAGTACCGTGGTGCAACATACAAATGTGTCCGTGTAGCAACACAAGCCAATACCTTACAGGACAGGGGCCCGGGGAGGGAGCTCTGTGTGTGTGTGTGTGTGTGTGTGTGTGTGTGTGTGTGTGTGTGTGTGAGACAGAAGTCAGAGGAATAACGACCTGTTATTCAATAGATTAAATTAGTTTAAGAATAAAAAAATAAATAGATTTTAAGAGAATCTCAAATACATTATTTTATTTAAGTGTAGGCTATAGTTAATGTTTTATTTTTTACAGTTTTTGTATTTTTCTGACATGGTAAATGGCTGCTTTTTTATATAGCGCTTTTATCCAAAGCGCTTTACAATTTGTTCCTTACATTTTACCCAATCACTCACACATTCACACAACGACGGCAGAGGCAACCATGCAAGGTGCCAACCTGCTCATCGGGAGCAGTTAGGGGTTAAGTGTCTTGCTCAAGGACACATCGAACCGGGAACCTCCGGATTGCCAGACGACTGCTCTACCTCCCGAGCCACTGTCGCCCCTGACATGGGGGCTCAACAATAAATGACAATCAGAAATGTCAAGTTGCATGTTGTTATTCTAACCAGCTTAGTTCTGTTGCATTTCCAATTTATTTATTTAAATTATAAATTGATCAGGTAGCGATAAGGGAATCGATCGAGAATCGAATCGATAAGCAGAATCGATAATGGAATCGTATCGATAAAATCCGATCAATTCCCATCCCTAGCAGGAGCTCACTTATCCTTGAAAGACACTTTTATCACTGACTTAAAAGGCCTATACATCTCCATAAATGTTCAGGGGGGAGGGAATAGGTGCTTACCCTACAGACCCCAAGAAGTGCTGTATATTCTGTATTGTTTAATATAAATGCATTTTTTATTCCAATCCCGATTTGTATTTGAGATTCCCAAATCCCATCGGACTTGACTTCTTCGTGTCCCTCAATGAGTGTAATACCAGCATTCAACTCTATGCGCCACAGCGGTTTCTATCATCATCATCATCACCACCCACGCTATGCATAAAATATATAGGTCCGCGGAGAGGCACGGTGAGGAGGCCGTGCAAACTGCAATGGAATATGGGGCATCTCTCTCTCTTTACCTAATCTATGTGTGCACGTGCCTGACGATGGGTCCGCAAACATCGTGAAAATGAGTTAATACAGTATATTCCACTATACCATAGGTGTCAAACTCATGGCCACGTCATTTGATGTGGCCCCCAAGAGCTCTGATATAAAAAAAAAAATCAATCAAAGCGGGGAACATAGAACCCGGGAAACATAGGACCCGGGGAACATAGACATGCTCCCCTATATTCGATCTTACCATTCCCAAAATGCTAATTGAAACTGCTTAGAAAAACATATTCAAAATATATTCAAAAGTATACAGAAAATACAAAATAGGACCAATCTTGTCAATGGCTGCCTACCCCACTTTCCCCCATCTCATATAGACGTTTCCAAAGATTTCCATAATCATGCTTTTTGTCCTCAATCTTCTTTGGTATAAAGATTCAGCACTATGGACAGGTCTGCTCAAAATAATTTATTTGTGGATGACAAACAAATGCAATGACGAAATAAACAAAATACAATACGGAATAAACTAAATAAACACATTTTGCATATCATATCCCAGTCTGAGCGCATGCAGTTGGGATATCCAAACGTGGCAGTGGAAAAATATGGGTGATTTTGCGCAAGCTCCCACGCACGTGCCCGTATTCCGATCCGCGCAATAATATTCACGGTGTTATGTCTCCTCGTGGGACACAAGTTCCGAATGCATTGTCCCTGCGGCGATATTAATTGAGGGGCGGATTTGGGGTGGAGAAATTAATCAGAATCAGATACAAGGAATTTACTTTGGTTATTTTCGGTGCGACATTAGCGGACAGACATTCACAGACAGATAATACAATAAAGAGGTGGAGTAAAATTAAATGAAATATGAACTAAGTTAAGCACAAAAGAATATAATATAATGGTGAAATCAAATATATGCCAGGGCTGTACAACTTAATAACGTGATTGAATAAAATGTAATGGGATATCAACTAAATTAAATATAGCACAATAGATTATAATAATAAAAAATTAAGGTATTGGAGCTTCCGGTTTCGATCAGCAAGTGCATGGCTGGTTGACTTTGGGGAGCTCAGCAACCACGCCACATTAACACTTTCAGTGCCGGGCCGTGTTTTCCTTTTTACCCCGTTGATGCCACGGTCCACGGACCATGTAACGTTAATATCGCCTAATCTATGTTTTAAATTATGCTATGTGTCTAATCTGCCCATCGCTTATCAAAGAATCATTTTCCAGTCAACATTGGCAAAGCAGATTGAGTTTTTATCGCTTCATTTTCTTTTTATAGCATTTTGAAAACCACTCGGTTTCGAAGAAAAAACAACACATTCCATGATAATCGCCTTTTACTGGAATATTCCAGAACGTTATCATTTGTTGGTCTATTTATGAATCGTTTTCAAATAAACGCTAGATGGTCGATAGTATATGTGTGCGCACGCACGCTCGTGCCGTGCGCTGATAATCGATGCTATTATTTCCTCATGGCTTTTACAGTGAAACAGCCATACAACGCTTATATCTCCATGAAAACAAGTCTGATTATCCTAATACTGATAACATAGATTCCTTACCTGACATCAGATGGTATCCAAATGGTATATTCCAATTCCTGATCACCACAAAAAATCGATAAGTATATTGATCCAACGTGTGTACAGTATAACCCATGATCGCCGCGGCTCAGAGGCTCCAGAATGAACTCTGGTAACTCCGGCTGCATGGGTGAGAAGTAAAATGTGGACTGGAATATTTTTTTTCCCCCATCCATTTTCATTGAGTCCATTCCAAAAGGGTGATTTACCATCTGGGAGACGATAGGGGCCGCTTTTTTCACATCTGATCGCCGGCGGCCCCTGGATCTCCAACGGTAGGCTTGCGTGATGCAATATGATTTCAGATCGCTAATAAAAATAAAAATTCAGAGAAAAGCCGTGACGTGGCTTTCAACGTCACAATCGTAAACCCGAGATTAGCCGTGAGTGGCGCTCAAAGTGTTAAGACTGATTACGTTTTTATTTTTAAACCATCCGCTTTTATTTTACATTAGAAACATGTCTAAACAGACAAAGACCATGATGGGAACGCTGAACGCCGTTGATAAGGACTTCATTAGGTCTATATTCCGTGAGGAAATAGAGGCTATCGGGTGGATGAACTACAGGAAACTGGCAAGCGTTGATGCACGGTTAGCCGTGGTGGAGGAGAGCCTAACCGCAGTCGTGGAGGTGGCTGATACCAACTCCACAGAGATATCGTCCTTGGAGGACAAGCTGCGGGCTTGTGAGATGAAGACGGCAGATCTGGAGGACCGTGGCAGGAGATGTAATGTTAGAGTATACGGGTTGCCCGATGAAGTTGAGGAGGACGCGCCGATTAAGTTCCTTGAGAAAATGATACCACAGTGGTTCCCGAAGCTAGCCTCCCCTGAGATAGACCACTACACTTCCGCGTTACATTGAAATCGGGGAGGAGATTGCGGGGGGGTCAAATGAATGAATGTGGATGAGAGCCTTGACATTAAGTGATTGCAGCTACGGCTGTGGGGGTGCTAGAGACATGATCGAATAGACTTGTATGCGCCTGAGTCTCCTGAACACGGCGCGAGACATTCCTAATCGATCAGAACTAAATTGGCAGCGAAAAAGACCGTTTTTTTAAGCATCGATTCCCCATGCACATGCACAGATTGGCCACAGAGTGTGACGCAACGCACATCCACTGGAATGTTCCATTAGAGGGGCATTAGAGGGGGTGTTGTGTTGTGAGAATGATAAGATAGAATTAAATATACAGTAAAAGGAATACAGTACAAATATACAGGGTATATTGTGTTGTGCATGTATAATCAGTAGCTTAGGCTACATAGTAGGCTAATGACAGCCTATTCTAGTCTAGCAGGTGCTGGTATAGATGTATAATATATGACATATATGAATTTTTTTGCCTAGATATATCTAGGCAAAAAATGTCATAGATGACTGAAGATCAACATTACTAGTCTATACCAGCACCTGCTAGACTAGAATAGGCTGTCATTAGCCTACTATGTAGCCTAAGCTACTGATTATACATGCACAACACTGTGCAATATTACACTTACTGTAGACTTCTGTATATTAGTACTGTATTCCTTTTACTGTATATTTAATTCTTAATCTTATCATTCTCACAACACAACACCCCCTCTAATGGAACATCAATGGTACAATCATCTTTGCCCTGGTGGTGTAAGGTAGAATACATCCCAACGGGTCATATTGTCTGGCGAGTGTTCTGTATACACTCCGTCTTGTGGTCGGTAGTGAAATCGACCTTCCCTGCTCCTTGGTCAGGGGTGTGTGTCTATAATGGAGCGAGTCTGTTTTGAAGCGCCAGACTAGTCCTAATGTCATTTCTTGGGCTTCTCCTGGGATGGTCGCCATCCAGGTCTCGCTGCTTGCTGCCTTGTCCTCTGGGGAGAGGCTGCGCAATACTTGAGGGTCGCTGCTGGCCCACTGCCGGAGATCAAAGCCGCCTTTGATCAGAGAGGCGCGGAGCTTGAGTAGGAGGGCCTCGGCTTCTTCTGGCGTCGAGACGCTTTGCAGACAGTTGTCCACGTAGAAACTATTTCCTACACTTTGTCGGACCTCTTCATAAGCTGCTGGGTCCTCTGCAACGTGTTTTTGCAGTGCGAACGTAGCACAGAATGGGCTGCATGTGGTTCCGAAAGGGAGGACTTCCCATTGATAGATGGATGGTTGCTCATCCCCGATCCTCTCTCTCCATAAGAACCGCAGCAGGGGCTTGTCCTCTTCCACTAGTCGCACCTGCAGGAACATCCCTTTGATGTCGCCGCTGATGGCCACCTTGTTCTGGCGGAAACGTAGCAACACGCCTAGTAGAGAGGGGCCGAGTGTTGGGCCGGGCAAGAGCTCTTTATTCAGATTTTGTGATCCGATCTGGTAGCTGCAGTTAAACACAATACGATCCTTGCCGTTGTGGTGGACTTTGTGGTGCGGCACGTACCATGATTCGGTCGTCTGATCGGCCTCTTTAATGTCAATTCTCTTTGTGTCCCACTGTGATTAGCTTGTCAATCTCAGCGCGGTACACAGTAGCTTGAGCGGGGTCTCTGGCTAGGCGCCGCTCTGTGTTCGATAGATACCGCTCCGTCGCTTCTTTTGGGGCGTGGAAGGTAGGAATACCCTCTCGCCTCAGGAGTGGAGTTGCGTATCTCATCACTCCGTTGACTTTGACTCTCTTTGTCCCCTGCTCGAGGAGGTCTATGGCATAAATGTCTTCCTTGGAACGAATGTGTTTCTTTTCGTTCTTAAAGGGCATTGTCTCTAGTGTCCATAGCCTCTCGACGTGCTGTAAGAGGGCGGTGTCTTCTTCTGTCACTCTGGAGTGGAGGCAGCGAGTGGCTGCTGTTCGGTTGGGAGACCTGGAGAGGGGGCCTTGTAGTGTCCATCCTAGGCGGGTCTCGACTGCTGCTGGACAGCCTCTGGGCCCAGTGTGGACCCGGTCCATCGGGACAATGAGGTGTGCGTGGTCGGATCCTATCAGCAGGGTCGGGGTGGCGCCGTCTATGAGCGGTATAGGTAGTTGACGCAGGTGCACGTATTTGTCCATCAGCTTGGCGATGGGGTAGGTGTACTGCGACAGGCCTATGTCTTGGCTGGTGAAAGCGTTAGTGATCCTATACCGTCTCTCTGGCTGCCCGCTTGCTGCGATAGTGAAGGAGACATTCTCACCCTTGATCGTCTTCAGGTCTCTTCTTATAGTCCGAATCGTCATCGTTTCTTCGCTCCCCCGCAGCCCCAGCTGGGCCGCAGCGGACGCGAGGAGAAGGGTCTTTTCTGACCCGTCGTCAAGGACGGCGTAGGTGTCCATGACCTTGTCCTCGTAGCTCAATGTTACGCGGACCACCTTCAAGAGCACCCGGGCGCCCCCGCTGCTGGCGGGGTCAATGTACATAACACTTGCCTTTGTGCTGCTTGAGGGTGCGGGCTTTCTTCTGTTACTGTCATGTAAAATGTCCAAGTGGGCTCCGTCACACCGACTACACCTCTTCTTTAAGCGGCACTCGGCTGCCATGTGACTGCGCGCACAGTGGTAACAGCGGCGGTTGGACTTTATCCATTGACTCACCTCGTCGGCGGTCATCTTCTTGAACGTGTCACAGTGTGACAGCCAGTGTTCCTTTTCGCAGTACTGGCATACAATCTTCCACTTCTCTTTCGTCGAGGGGGTGCTGTGGTTCTTGTTACGCGGTACTGATTCGGCTTGTGCATGACGGTCACCAGCCTGCGGTTATCGTTTGATCTCCTAGGTCCCTCTCTGGAGCTTGGTACGCTCCGCACGAACGTATCCAGTCGAAGGCTGCTGACTTCTCTCGCCAGGAAGTCGGCCAGGTCTAGGAGGGATGGCTCGGGACCGTTGGGATCACGGTGGTCTCTTTGCCGCCTGAAGCGCTCTTGTCGGGCGGGCGGAAGCTTCTCTAATATTCTTTCAACATTAGAGTTTGCGTACAGTTCGTGCCTACCCTTTTCCTTTTGTGCCCCCAGCATCCCTACCAGGGATTGTACCTTGATAGAGAGGTCATCTAATGAGCGATTGTCTGTGGCTGGGGGTAGACGGTCAATATTCCTTATCTCTTGTATTACGTAGTCCCATATGCGTCCATAACGTTGGTCGAGGGCTACTAGAGCCGCGGTGTATGGGGTACTTGAGTTGGAATATGCCAGCGCTATATTATGCGCTCTGGGCACCTTCAGGTGCTTGAGTAGGATAGCATACTTATACGTCTCATCGGGGACATCGGACATCATTGTCTCTAAGCACATTCGTAGCTCTGTGTACTGTGCTCTGTCCTCGTGTGTGAAGTCCGGGAACGTCGGTGTGCCAAGGTACGATGCCATGGATGGCTGGCACATCGGTGAGCGTTGGGGGAGAGGCCTCCTAGGCCAGTCTCCCCGTACGTGCTGTCGTGGGCTGGTACTTGGTGGGTACCAAAGCCCGGGTACCCAGGTGCTGTTCCTCGGGGCTGGTGGTGCGTCAAACTCACCCTTGAGTTGGGTCGGGGGTCTGTAACGCAGGGCCTCGGGGGTAAAGTCTGGGCTGTACTGGACCTCCTGGTCCTGTGGAGTACGATGCTGCTGGTGGGCTTGACTTTCCTCCTCTTCCTCTTCTTCTTCCTCTGCTAGGTCTTCTAGATCTTGCAATCGTCTATTCAGTCTCTCGGCAGCGTAGGCCGGTTCTTCCCTGTTGCTGGGTCTCGCATGGACCGGTCGGGGAGGGGGTTCGGAGACGTGTATAGGCTCTTTCTGTTGGCCGGGCTCCGGGTCGCTTGCTCGGGTAGGGGAAGGTACCCTAGACCCTTGTCTTGACGAGGCCCTGGAGCTCCGTGCGGAGGGAGGGGGAGTCGCCCTGGCAATCAGTTGCTCCATTATCTGCGCTTGTAATCGGTCGCGCTTGGCTTCGCGCTTGATGTGAGCGAGGTCGCGCTCTGCTTCGCGCTGGGCTTGGGCTGCGTCGCGTTGTGCATTGGCGGCTTCGCGCTGTGCATCGGCGGCGGCGCGCTGGGCTTCGGCGCGGTCTCTTTCCATATTCTCTTCCATCTGGAGGCGTCTGGTCTCCAGGCGTATGCGGTCGTCTTCACTCCTTTGCTGCGCCTGGAAGCGCTCTCGCTGGGTCGCAGAGTGTTCGCGTTCACTAAGGGCTTGCGCTTGGAGTTGCGCGTGGAAGCGTTCTCTTTGGTCTGCAGATTGTTCGCGCTCACTTAGTTGTTGAGCCTGCAGGCGGTCTCTTTCCATGGTAGAGTGTTCGCGCTCACTTTGGTGTTGCGCTCGGAGGCGCTCTTGTTCCATGGAAGAATGTTCGCGCTCGCTAAGCGTCTGTGCTTCAAGTTCAAGTTCTTTAATAGTTGTCATACAGAAGTACAGAATACTTTCATACAAAATGCTTCTTACTGTTACTTGGAGTCGATCGCGTTCAGTGGAGGCTGCCAGGGTGGCGATAAATGCCTGCGCCAGCATCTTGTCCGCCTCGCTGGGGGAAGACACTGATGGAGGTGATCGGCTTCTGGCAGTGCTCCTTGGAGATCCGTTCTCCTGTCGCGCTCCGAGGAGGTCCATCTCCTGGGTGCGCGTCTCTTCTGGTAGTGGGTCGGGTTCCGTCCCTGGAGCGCTTTCTTTATCCTGGAGCTCTCCGGGGGCTGTCCCGTTGACGTTGTCGGGGGGTAAAGTCATGTCATGTCCCTCCTGGTCCCCCCCGTGAGCTTGGTCAGTTACGTTAGAACCCACTAGGGTATCTACTGGCAGGGTCGCCTGATCGGTAGGGTTTGACATACTTTTACTATCCGCTTTTTCCGCGTTTAACGTCTGTATAAAGCTAGGTAGTAGACTGGCAGCGTAGTCCTCTAGGTAAGAAGGTGGCTGCCGTCTGCGCTGCGGGCGATCTAGCTTAGGAGAACCGTTTGTGGAGTGTTCATCGTTGGCCATGTCAATATTAATATTATATTAATATTACGCTAATTACCCTCCGGCTCGAAGGACCAATTGTAACTGAGGGGTACAATTCCCTGACTGTATTGAATAAGTATGGTATCATTAAACCACTACTGAGTTATGTACATTACTACTGGCCATACAGTACACATGTATATGAGATGAACACCCCCACAATAACACAGCTTAACAAGAAAGTACTGTTTATAATATTTATTAGAAGAGCACCAAGATTATCTTACAGTTATTAAGATTGAGAGTTGCGCTTGTAAGGCGAAGAATGTGCATGAATAGGTCAAGAGCGTAAGTCCATGAGCATATTACGAAGGGGATAATTAATACCACCTGTAGCATAAGAATTATATATGGTACACTAGTAGGTCAGCTGGAGATACTAGGGGGGTTCCCTCCGGTTGTAAGCCAGCAGGGGAGAGGATTTGTCGGTAGCAAAAGTCTGGATCAACGAGGAATAAGGAGACTCCAGGTACAGGAGACAGTGCAATAATCCCTTGATCCGTAGACAAAGCAACAGCTATTCTCCGGTGTGCAGTGCCGCATGGGTGAAAGCTAGCCAGCCTCAGAGTCCTAGAGGCGGGCTCGACGGTGCTCCTCACAGGGTAAGTCCCACACGGTAGTGGGGGTAGACGATTCTCTGCTCCAACAGCCACAGGACCAAAGCAATATAATCCAGCCGAAAAGGGCTCTGTAGTCGTCGGTGTAGGTTATCCAGTGTACATATCCACACGGTTCTCGTCTAGGGCTCCTCGGATGACGGCACAAGGTTAGGCCGCCCAGCCTGGATAAGCACACTAGCTCGGTACGATGAAACGTTGGTAATGCTGGTCACTGTAGAACGGTAGCCGCACGATACACTATACATAATAGACTATTACTTAATAATAGAATAGGTCGAACTCGACGATACAGCGTTAAACTCTGACACTTCAGCTATCAATTCGCACGCGGTCTCAAGGCTCTATTTCGGGGCAAAACGGGCCCCCTTCACAGCACGTTGTATCGTGGTGTGAGGCTTCAACTTGTTGGTTAACATACTGCTGTATCCACCTGCAACGTATTTATACGTAAGGTGAATAATCTAGTACCAGCCTTATTTCTGTCTCATATTACTGCGCAAAGCCGGGCATGTACAGACATGTCTTAGCGGTGACTTTGAACTAGACATTGGGGGGGTATGGCCGTGGCGCCTAGGGGGTCGCTGTCCAATAGGAGAACGAATATTATGGTCTGGCCTGTACTAGGTAAAGGGATATTCCGTGTATATGTACAAAGAATATACAAGGGATATCAGATGATATACAAATACTATACAATATATCTCAAGTAATAAATATATATATTCGGTTTAATCTGACCCTTTGTAACACTGATCATCCATTTTAACCAGTGGCTCGCTAAATTTGGAACCCACATAGTATTTAAGCCATGATTGTGTCATCATTCTAGAGCCTCTCAGCCCCCTGGCGGGCTGTGGTCTCCAGGACTGTTCCTCTGTGTGTTCCTGTGTCAATAAATACCATCGATTGACTTCACCTTCGTCTCCTGGCTCATCATATCAATCCAAAGAACTCAGTTTTATACTAACAAAGCCGTTCGAGAATGCAGAACAAGTATGTAAATCGAGTTACGAAGGAATTCCTTGGTAACTTTTATGTATGTCCGTTTGAGAATGAGGACCAATGTTTGTGTGTCTTTTCAGAAAGGAGCCAAGCTCCCTTCCTGAATCCTCTGTAGTTCGCATCAGTCCCACCTAATCTCTCGTCAAGCTTCACGGTGGGTCTGGGGGAACATCTCATCGAAAGAAATTGGGTTAACGAAGACCGTGGAGATCCTGAGGCAGCCCTCCTCTGTAAAAGACACCTTCTGGTTCGTTTTCTGAGCACCAGCACCAGGCTCGTCTCCTTGGTTTGCAGTGTGATAATCTCACTATGCGAGATTAGTAGTATGACGATAGCCCACTGTGTCTCCGCTCTTCTCTAACCCACTTTTGAGCTTGATGTTCCTCAGACCTACTGCGAAGCTCGACGAAACGGAGGTCTGGTTATGTGAGATTACAGTCCCCCACACGTATGCCTTTCTTTACAGAGAGGTCATAGCCCAGGGTGGCCCTGCTGTGCAGCTCCCCTGTAGCAGTTTCGAGGGTTCAGTGTCTTGCTCGAAGGGCATCCAGTTTCATTCTCCCGTAAGCAGTTGGAACAGTTTTGAAAATGTTTTAAACTTCCACTGTGCTCAAGTTTGTTATAAATTATATTATATATATTTTTTCCACCCAAACAAACATTCCAACTCAACGACTTCATTGCGTAATCAGAACATTCATGGGGATTGATGTCTCATTTGAAGCTCTCTAATCAGATGGTAATCTGTATCTGCTTTTATTGCTCTCATCTCATTAAGAAGCCTCATCGATTTCTGTCTGCATCCTGTGTTTTCCATTGACAATGTTTGTTTACGATCGTCCATAATATTATGACAGATGAGAAGTGTGTCACCGTTTCTGTCCCAGATCAATGTTTTTTATGCACAATCATAAATCGAATATTCATATCACTTCTCCAGCCTGAGACATTTCCTCCATTGTTTCTAATGGCTGGGGCTTTATTCTATTATTCAGTTATTGAGAAAGAGCATTAGCTTTACTCTCATCATCCGAGATGCAACGGAACACCCAAATGTTATTTGAATATTACAACAAAGTGTGGCTTTGCTCCAGTTCCAGTTATTTGCAGATAGGGTTCAGCGTTTTATTTATTTATGAATAAAAAATTATAATACGGTTGCTAAATGCTAAAAAGGTTGATATAACAAATCCATGGGATGCCACTTTAAAAAATAAAAAATAAAAAAGGAACTCACCAAGACTCCAACCATACTATGCCACTGGTGAATTAACTTCTTAGATTGGAAAATAACTACAAATGGGGTCATGTATATGAATTGAATCCTGAATTGAGTCTTTACCAAGATTTGAAGACGGAAGTGGGAGGCGGGGGTAATAAAACAGGAATAAATCTCCCTCACAAATATGTACTTTAAATCTCATTGAAGCATATATCCTTCCCTCCTCAAGTAATTGATTACCTTCAGACGACCATAAATTCAAAGCTAGCTAATTACCTCCCATAAAAAAAGGCACTGGTGGGAGTGGGGGACTTCAAGGACAATGGACGGGGGCAAGGACTAAGGGACAAACTAACAGCACCCGCATTAACGAAACATCTGGACCCAAACAGCAGCGATGCCTCTTCGGACTTAACGGCACAGCTGGAGGTGACTGGGACAGGATTACAATCATGCATGAGAGACCCAGAGAGCGTGATATCTAATGCTGCACACTCTAACTTCTTCTAAAATAGGCCATGCCTGTCATAGGTGTTAAAAAACCATGGATGGTCTGAACTGTGGCTAAATTCAAGAATACTCAAAGACGTGAATGAAGGAAGAGCGGCAGCAAATCCCACCAGACACCTTCACCAAAGTATCATGCTGACCCCATAGTTAAGCACGATTATTCAGTCTTATTTGACAAAAACAGCCTGTAAATATCATATAGGATGTTGTGAAGGGCCAGATTAAACCGAATATATATATTTATTTATATATATATATTTAATTGTATTTGTATATTCTCTAATATTCCCTGATATCCCTTGTATATTCCTTGTACAATATGCATTGAATATCCATTCTAGCCTACTGAACATCCCATAATAGTCTCCATTCTACTATTGGTCGAGACCTTGGTGCCAGGCTGCCATACCCCTCAGACCCAGTTCAAACGTACCGCTCCACATGTACGAACAAGTCCTAGTTCCGCGTAGGAATCTGACTACCGCACCACTAATGGGACTATTTGTTCATAGTGCGTATATATACTGCGCTACTAAAGTAGGACTTTCTTTTCAGTCCAGTTTCTTACCCTCCAATAGAGTCACAGACGTAAAGCCTCCCCGCGACGCCACGTGTGGGAGTAAGGCCAAGTTCGCCTACCATCGGTATTGAGACATTGTGTATATTAATATTTGAATAGTCATATTTGGCACTATATCGTCGAGTTGGACGTAGTCTATTAAGCTAATAATAGTCTGTTGATATATAGTGCTTCGTGCGGTGAGAATACTACCGTAGTCAGTACCCCATCGTTTCGGGCAGAGAACTGGCTGCTTATCCAGGGTGGTTGACCCCACGTGAAGCTGCACCCGAGGAGCCCCAGAGCCGACGAGCGAGTGGACCTGTATACCGGATTATTCTACCGACGACAGCCCGCCTTCCCAGGCACGGATTATGCTTTGTGTACGTTGATTATTCCATGGATAAAGACCCCCGACACTGCCGTGTGTTGGAACCCCCCCCCCCTGGAGAGGACGCAAGGTGAGGAGACGCTCTGCAAGACGAGGTCGCTTCACGTCTCTCCCCCGTGGACCGGAGAGAGCCGGCCCACAAAGAGTCCATCTGCTTTCATCTGTGGTCCAAGGATCGCCGGCGCATTGAACGGCACTACAGTGGGTTCACCTGGGATACCCTTGGCCGGATGAGGCAGCCGGATTCTACCCCCCCCCCCCTTCCTACTCCTGTCGGCTTACAAGCGACCGGATTAACCCCCCCTTAGTGTATCCAGTATATAATCATTAAAGTATCATTGCTGTTATTCCTTAAACTATTCCAGGTCGTATATGTACCACCTGCGCCTTCAGAGATTGGACATTCTCTATTGATATACCGACGAGTACTCTTGCCATAAAAGTGCATACTAATTTCCATTCATAAATGTGATTGATTTGATTAAGTGCTTGCTCTACACACCATCGCTGTGTAGAAATAAAGACCTATTTCTAATTCGTACATTTGTGTTGGATCCGTTTCATCTACGTGACAGTGTTCATCATAATATATTTATGCCGTGTACTGGGTGGCCGAATATTAAGTACAAAGGTAGTGGTAGTAAGTATCATATCTAGTAATACAGTCAGGGAATTGTACCCCTCAGTTACATAGGACTTTGGCCTAGTCCACACGTACACAGGTATTTTTTAAACGATAACGTTCTCTATGTGTTTTGGCCTTTCATCCACAACGCAAACTGCATTTTATGTCACTGAAAACTGACATTTTAGAAAACTCTTACCAGAGTGAAGACTTTCAGAAACACATATTTTCAGGCGGTCAGGTGGCGTAGCGGAGATTGTGCTCGTCACCAATGCAAGAGGCTGCGGTCTCGACTCCCGGAGAGTCAGCATTGCCTTGGCTCGGGCTGACCGCTATACTAACTCGTTTGGCTGAGTTAGGGGAGGGGAGCCGTGGGTGGGTCCTGGGCGTTGTGGACAGCGACCCCTACAGTTCGGTCGGGGCGCCTGCTCAGCGAAGGTAGGATCTGGTGAGAGGTAGTGCGGCCTCCCACACGTTACACTCTCCCAGTGAGAATCTGCGCGGCCAGGCTGGCTGCACATGCGTCGGAGGAAAGCATGTGACAGTCTCCGGCCTCTCGGACCAACAGTAGGGGAAAGTGCGCAACAACCAGGAAGGGGGTTGGGAATTGGCATAACGACTAACAGTGGGATGGGAGAAAAATCGGAAAAAAGAAGGAGGGGGGAAAAGATAATAAAAAAAATGTATTAAAAAAAATAAACACGTATTTTCTTTTTATACAGAGCATATTAATGTGGTACGGGTAAAACCGTAATTTATGGAAAGTGCTCATCATCATGACTAATAACATGTATATTTTTGAAAACATAATATTTTCTCTCAAATCAGGACCATGGAACACTCCCTGCAGCCTCCTGTCCACACGGAAATGGTGGAAACTGAATCATGTAATTTCATGTGTTTTTGTGTTGTGTGGATGGAGAGGTTTTCCAGAACACTGTTGGTGTGGACAGGATTTTCTTTTTAAAACAAACATACCTCAAAAATACCTGTGTATGTGTGGACTATGTCTTAACCTTATTGTTTAAATCTAGGCACAAATAGACTCTGTTAGCTAGCCAGTTGTGGGTTAACTGAATGATTTATTTACAGTTTGAGATTATGATCTTTTATTTTTATTTTCAGAAACTGGGGCTTCATTTTGAGCCCCAGTTTCTGAAAATAAAAATAAACAACCGCAGCATTATAAAGTCCTTTGTCTTTGCAAAAATCCCAAAACGAACATGGCCCATTGCTTGTGGAGCACGATATCATTAGGAAATGAGTGCAAGGACGTATTCACTGCTTGCCTGTGACGTATCATTTTAATCATCATATTACCATTGGTTAATAAGTCATTTAAACTAGCCACTAATTCAACTTGACAATGTATATTTGAGCCAGTTTCCCCACGCCTGGGACAATAATTCAATCAGGAAGTTGACAGTATCATGGGAAAGCACACCCACCCATTCACAACCAGACCAGCCTGACTGGTTTTCAACTTGTACATACAGTGCCATCTGGGAGAAATGCGAGGCCCTGTGCAAGTTTTTTTTTGTGCATACAGTCAACGTATTCTTAAATAATAGCGCTGCCCGAGGCTGGGCATATGATACAGTCAACGTATTCTTAAATAATAGCGCTGCCCGAGGCTTAGTGGCAATGCACCTGTACAGTCGTACACCTGGCAGTAACAGGGAAAATGCATAAAACACCCCTGGAACCTGATAAACAAGCTTAAAGCCAGGTAAATTTTTCAAGCACGACATGCAGATTTGCAGTTTTGCCTTATTTGAATGGAACTCTATAAGCTTAGTACACACGTCACAAACTGCACAAGCACAGTGTGAGCAGACCCTTGCATGATGCAGCACACCGAGTGAGAGAGAGAGAGAGACAGAGAGAGACCGAGAGAGAGAGAGAGTGAGAGAGAGAGAGAGAGAGAGAGCAAGAGAGAGAGCGCAAGAGAGAGACAGAGAGAGAGCAAGAGAGAGAAAGAGAGAGAGACAGAGTGAGAGAGAGATCCACGGCGGGAACAGAATAGATTGCATTAAAAACTCACCAAACGTCCAAGAGGAAGGAGACAAAGTTCACCATTCCTCATTCCTGATGAATTGAAAATGGGGGACCCTGATGTAAACAAGACGAAAGTCTTTCTCTGGTCTGCATCCCCTTAACAATTGTGTGTATTGAGCTGTACTGTATTGTACCCATTCTGCAATCTGTTAATAAAGTTTTCAATCAATCAATCAAAACCAGTCCATATTGTCCCCCCCGTTGGGATGAACTTGGGAGTCTGTTCCTAGTTTATCTGCCACATGTTAGCACTTGATAATGTAGCTAACGCTAGTTAGCTGTCCCTGCCTTTAGCTAAGCCGACATGGCTAGCCTGACTGAACTTTCTAACACGCAACAACTTTCATCTTCAGTCCATCTGCCGAACGTCCTCTTCGTCTTGGCATAACCTAATCACTATACTTGGTATTGATAAGCTTACGGCATGCAGCGTTATTTCTTGTTCCGATGCTGCACAGCGCTCCCGTGGATAGCACCGAATAGTCAGACCCCGTACCTGTAACCCCTCCCCTCGTTGAAACCAATAGTATAGCAGAGCCGCAGAGCTCCAATGGTGTATCTGCAGAGCTGCAGAGCTCCAATAGTATATCTGCAGAGCCCGGAACAAGTCAGACACATTCTACAAACGTGTCTAATGTGAAATATATAAGCATGTAAGCAAAACTAGATTTTAGGTCTGTGATGGAAAGTGATTGTTAACATTCGATTTCTCTTTTTTTGCGAGACCCCCCTCCCCGCGAGGCCCTGTGCGACCGCACTGCTCGCACGCCCCTTGAGGCGGCCCTGTGTACATACATACACATACGCAGACAGTGATGTACCCGAACGCGTTCAATGAACGATCGGTCATGAACGCGTTCGTATTTTGGGCGAACGTGAACTGAACGTACTGTATATCCGCTAAATGAACGCAATTGAGAACGCGTTCATTCTCAGCACTGTATAACGGCGTTCAAACGTGCGTTCATTCTCAGCACTCTATTATAACGGTGTTCAAAGATGTGCCAGATTTCATATGCATTTCAGCCGAAAACCCAGTTAAAACACAGTGTAAACAGGCTTCAAATGTATGCGGAAAAACCACCCGATCTGGCAACGCGCCTGTCACCCCCTGGCTACGTCATCAGACTCGTCACAACAAGCAGTGGACCAGCGGAATCGGCGAGCAGTATCATGGATGAAGCCGAGAGCTGCAGCAGCACTCGCTCAGAGTCAGACTCTACCTCTAGACGTCGGCGTTTGAGCATTTAAAAGAGTTTAACGTTAAAGTCAGTACTGACTCAGACGGAAACAATCTAACGTTTGTCTGTAAACTTTGTCCACCCGGTCCCGGTTTGAAGAAGCAAGTCCGCACATCGACGTCGAGTCGTCGACAGCAACATTGAGAATATGCAAACATCCTGTTTTAGTTTTCATAATAAAGACAATTCAAGCAAAGTTTTTCCTCATGTTTTTGAAAATATACTGTAGATGAAAGCTGCAGCTACTAGTGTGGACTGAATGGGCGGCAGCAAAGCGTTATGGAAATGCCAGTATTCCGATTGCTGTCTGTGGTTCAATAATTTTTACAAATAATAGCTCGCAGCAACGTATTGAAAAAAGAACAAAATGGGCCGTTCAATATCTCCTTTATGTTCGAAATGTCAAACAGACCTGGGTACCTACAGTCTATCACTACTTTTGGGAATCTAAGTGTTTATCCAGGTTCTGGGGCCAAGTGATTGATTGAACACTTTATTAACAGATTGCAGAATGGGTACAGTACAGCTCAGTCATATATGATGAATTGAAAATGGGGGACCCTGATGTAAACAAGACGAAAGTCTTTCTCTGGTCTGCATCCCCAATTGTATATGAGCTGTACTGTACTGTACCCATTCTGCAATCTGTTAATAAACATTTCAATCAATCAATCAATCTTTGGGTAGCCTCCATTTTTACAAATGTGGTATAGAGAGATCTTCGGTGTGCTACCCCATGAAAGACACTGTGCAATGCATAGAGGCAACGACGCTTCCTTTCAGGAGGTGAAATTTCTCGGATCCTTCTAAAGTCAAGTCAAGTCAAGTAATTTATTTATATAGCACATTTAAAAGCACAAGAGCCAACCAAAGTGCTGTACAATCAAAGCTTAAAATCAATGTCCTAATATAAAATACACAAATACAAAAAGGCACAGCAGGACAAGACAGTACATTCAGAGAATAGGACAGTAGGACAACACACGGATAGGGGAACACAAAGTACAGTAGCACACAGGGGACAGAGGAGCATAAGAAGAGATACAAGAGGGAGGGGGCAGGATAAAATTACATGGGAGTGTGTGAGTTAGGGTGTGGGAGAATCAGGGTTTATTGAAGGCCAGGGAATAGAAGTGGGTTTTTAGACGGGCCTTAAATGTCTCCAGCGAGGGGGCAGATCGGATCTCCAGGGAAAGCTGGTTCCATAGCTTGGGGGCCACGGCCTTGAAGGAGCGATCGCCTCTCTTTTTGAGTCTGGTGCGGGGGGGGGGGGGGGGGGGGGACCAGCCGAGCCTGGTTGGAGGATCTTAGTGACCTGGGTGCTGCGTAGGGGGTGATGAGCTCGGTGATGTATAGGGGTGCTGCACCCGATAGTGCCTTAAAGGTGAGGAGGAGGATTTTGAAGTCTATTCTAAGTGGGACTGGGAGCCAGTGTAGGGAGGCTAGGACTGGTGTGATGTGCTCTCTCTTTCTGGTGCCGGTAAGGAACCTAGCTGCAGAGTACTGGACCATTTTGAGGCGGGACATGGCTGCCTGACTGATGCCGGTGTAGAGGGCATTGCAGTAGTCAAGGCATGAAGTGATGAATGCATTGACTACCGTTTCCAGGTCGACGGGTGAAAGGATTGGTTTTATTTTACTGATGTTGCGGAGTTGGAAGAAGCATGACTTGACTACAGCATTTACCTGCCGGTCGAATTTGAGCTCTGGGTCAAAGATTACACCCAGGCTCTTGACGTGGGGTTTGAGGTGGGTGGAGAGTTGTCCTAGGCTGTTGGAGAGTGTTTTGGTGGAAGAGGGGGGGCCAAACAAAATGATCTCCGTTTTATTTTCATTTAGCTGTAAGAAGTTGAGGGCCATCCAGCTTTTTATGTCCCTAAGACATAAAAATGTAAGAGAGTCTAGGTTAGCTGTGTCAGAGGGGTTGACGGGAAGGTAGATTTGGGAGTCATCGGCATAAAAGTGATATGAAATGTTGTGTTTCTGGATGATTTCGGCCAGAGGGAGCATGTAGATGGAGAAGAGTATGGGGGCCAGGATGGAACCTTGGGGGACCCCATGGCCCAATGCCCCATTGTATGGACAGACCTAGGATAGGAAAAAATAAATATGTGAATGGGCTCGAGGCAAGTGCAATACTGTACAGTGCCTGTCTTGGTTTGCTTTCCTTTTTGCTTGTTTTTCTTTTTGTTTTGTTTTTGCTTGCTTATGGTGTGGATGATGGCATAGAGATGAACTGGAGGACCCCCCCCCCCCTTGTCCCAATGTGTGTTTTTGTAATGTAAGTAACTGTACGTGAAAAATCTATATAAAAAAATATAAAAAGAACTAAATTAGTTCATTTTTGAAACCATGAACTTTAGTTAAACATTTTGAATTATGAACTATGAACTGAACTAGTTCATTTAAAAAATTGTGAACTGTGAACTGAACTAGTTCATTTAGAAAGTGAACTTTCCCAACACTGTACGCAGAAAGGGGATTCGTAGTGTTGTTTGTAAACTGAGTAAATAGACCATCAATCAGGTTGGTGTTATCTCAAAGAGTCAATCCCTTTACATGTTCAATAAAGGGAGACCATACTTTGGTGAACTTGTCATAAGACCCGTTCAGTGTATGTCTTATTTTTTCAAGCTACAGCAAAGACAACACCTCCTGTATCCATCTCCTGAAGGGGGGGTGTTTGTTGGATTTCCATTCCATTAGAATGATTCTGCGTGCAATGAGGCTACTGAATCCAATTGCTTTCCTTTGCGCATTTGTGGCATGAATTTCCCCTGGTATTACTCCACTGTATGTGTATATATGCATATGTGTATATGGATATGTACCTTTCTCTTTTTACGGTCAACTAGCATGAATAATTATTAAATTTGTATCCTTCGTCCCTCTCTCTTTCCTCTTCTCCGAGTGTGCTCTTGATCCCAGGGGTGGTAGGGAGGGATACGGGGTGGGCATAGCGGGTCATTGTCCATGTGTCTTCAACGTTTGAATAATTTGTACAAGTATGTTTGTCAGAATAATTGGATGTCTACATTTATGTCTGTATGTATATTAGTCTGAATAATTGAGTGTCTAATTTGTATGTTTATTTCAACAATCACTGTCTATATTTTCATATATGTATGTTTGTTCAAATAATTGAAAAATTCTATGAATAAAGGTGTAAAAAATATATATATATATATATGTAATAATAAAGAATGGCTGGTTAGGACGACTTAGAATCAGCACGGACAAGTGGCTGCAGAATGCCAATCCATCTTGACCCCTCCGCTCATCAAGGATGTGTTGAATAGATGTGGACTAGATGCACTGGGTATAAACTATGGGACAGTCCAACCGACGACAAAGACAGATGCTAAGAACCATGGGGCTATAGGGTAACAAGCAGGGTTTATATACATTTCCCAGATAATCAAATTGTAAATAGACAGAGATTGTAAGATATTAATACATAAGAAAAGGAATAGGATTGTCATGAGGATCATGATAGGATATACAAATAATTGAGTTGGGTGGGAAACTATGGCATTACAAAAAATGCATCATCAGTTCATTATAAAGAAGAACATTTTGGGTATGGTTCCTTGGGTCTAGGGTGCTGGAATTTACTGCTGCACCTCCTGCCATAGGCTTGTAAACCTGATTCAACCAGATGTGATGGTTGGTGCAATCTTGATAACCCCAGTGACCCTGAGACTCCCTTAATTCCGCTAATATCAAATGTAGTTGCTTTTTCCTTTTTGTTTGAACCTATATTTACCTAGTCTTGAGTCACAGGATGGCCTAGAGGTAAAGAGGCCAGCCAGTAACAGATGAAACGTCGCCGGACCTCTCTGATGAGAGACATACTGTGTGGGGGGCTGTGTGTACATGCAACTAGGAGGCCTATGTGAAAAGACTAATTATATTGCGTAGTATACAATAAAAGTAATCTTCTATGTCAGTCATCCCTTTCCGCACAGTTTTCTGTTTTATATTTTGTTTTATATTTGATCTCAGCAGCAACAATAACAACAACAACAAGCTATCAAACTAGCAGGCTAAACTCTCTTGACAAAGAAACATTTCTCCCCATATTTTGCAAGGTGGATTTTGGGCTTGGCGCCACCTTAAGGCGCTCCCATAGTCCAGCAGACTGTACACAGAGCAGACTCCGCGGAGGTCCGCGCGGACTCTTGAGCTTTGATCTCAGCGGACAGCAGACCCACAGGTGGGAAGCTCCTATTTTCTGACGCGCGGACATCCGCGCCGCTGACTTGGTGTCACACAAAACGCTGCTCTGCGTTTTGGTTGACATCGAACTGCATTTAATGTGACGCCGATCTGCATTTTACTCTGAACACTCGCTCTGTGCCAAGAGAGATGTTTGAATGGCTTTTCTAAATGAAGTGTGTAAAATTGCCAGTTTTATTTCGAAATATTGGAAACGGAGATAACATAGAATGTTATCTCCGTTTCCAATATTTTGAAATAAAACTGGTGCTTTTATTTCATGCAATGCGTGTCTTTTCAGCACCACGCGCTGTCCACCTCAAGCCTATACGGTACATTGCATCTCGCTGCCTATATACCTGTTATTCAAGTGCGTAAAACTGCCCGTTTTATTATCGAAATATTGGAAACGGAGATAACATACTCTTTATTTTGACATCGGATGACGACGACATGACAGAAGTTGAACAGCGTGGGGACAATTGTGTAAACTGCCGCGTGACATGTAGGAAATTGGTCCGCGGAGGTCCGCTCGACTATGAAGGCTCAAAGAGTCCGCGCGGACCTCCGCGGGGTCTGCTCTGTGTACAGTCTGCTGGACTATGGGAGCGCCTTTAGATGATTGTGATTGATTTGACAAACAACCAAGAAGATTTACTTACCCTAGTGTGTGAATGATAATGGGTTCTGTCAGACCTTTCTCTTCCACTGGCACAGTACTAAAACATGGAAAAGGTGTGGAGGTACTGTATCTATCCAAAGACGATTTTCTGATGCTGTTTCTCATCAACATCCTGCTTTGCATTCGCACACAGGCAGGGCCGGACTGGGGAAATAATTCATACCGGGAGATATAGCGCGAAATATAGCCCCAGTCAGGCCACTTTTTAAGCGGGGGGTCCCCCACCAGGATTTTTTTTTGTTACAAAGACTTAATTTCCTGCATTCTGGTGAATTTTAGTGCATGTGAATCACAAACTAATGAGCCAACAATTGCTTAGTACAATGTACTGTTATGAACCTCAAATAAAACTGTTGTGGCACTAGCAATGCTACTCTCTCCACCTTCAAAAAGAAAAAAGCAAGAGCACAACATATTTTTCTCTTTACTATTATAATACAGTTAACCACTCTCTCCACCTATTCAAACAGAGCAAGAGCACAATACCATATTCACTTTACTGATGCACTACCCATCAACAGTTAAAATAGCCCTTTACACAAACATTAAATAACAGCCCTTTCATTACAATACTATAATAACAGTAGCCACTGCCAGAATAGTGACACATGTATCGCGTGTGGTGAGCACACGCATGCATGCACAACGAAGACAGAAGATTGCGTTGTCTCAATCATTTTAACAAAAAAATGAGCTCAAAGTATGAGCTCACTGACCGAAATTTCCAACAAAAAGCATCAATTGTCAAATAATATTGATCACATTAACTAGACTAGATGTTTTTGAGGGAATTAGAAAGGGAACAACAACTTAACCCTTGTGTCTGATCATATTCTTATTTTTTGATAACTTTGCAGTGATTATGTTTCTAGCCAATATATGTGGCAAAGGTGTGTAATCTTGGAATTATCTTGGAATTATTTTGACTTTCTCTTTCATAAATTGTTTATTCAACTTCAGCCCCGATCATAACTACCACATATTGTTTTTTGTAATGTCAGATTTAACAACTCCTTTCAGAAAAGTGGGAGTATTTCATTTTTAATCTGAAGTTGAATAAAAATATTTATGGAAAAGAAAGTGGGAAATTATTTCAACATATAATCTTTTTATGGCGTTTTTTAAATTTAGTCCCCTAATATGGTAAGAGTATAACACTTTAGTTTTCAGACACAAGGGTTAAATGATTTATTTGTTTCTTGGCAGATTTAACATTGGGCTTTTGACAGGGGAGATGATGCATTGCATGGTAACGTTAGCTAGCTAACATCCACATGTTTATTTTTTATCACTGACTAACCTGCTGGTTCCTTGACCTTGGTGCAAGAAAACATTTGATAAATGTTGCCGGATTTAGCAGCATCTCCTGTAAGGGCCTTTCTTTTTCTTTGTTATATACCTCTCTCCTCCACCCTTTCTCTTTCTTCCACTGTCCATCTTGTCATCAACGTTAATTGACTTTCGCTCTACTGTATCTCTCCCGAGTCCCTCACTACCTGGCTCACTGCCTGGCTGTTATTCTGAGTCAGATAGTTCTCCAACTCTGTCGCAGACAGTGAAATCCTGGTTGTTCCCCACCCACCTAAGTTATCTAACTATCGCGCCGCCACAACTAGAAAAAAATGGCCTGGCACATTTTTTTTTTATATATATATAATTATTATAATTTTTTTGTGCACACAGGTACACATATTCACACCTGGGAACAACCAGTCTGCTGCTGTGGGACACTGTACAGCTACCAGCTAACCACTACATTCTGCTGCTGTGGGTCACTGTGCACCTACCGGCTAACTACTACATTCTGCTGCTGTGGGTCACTGTGCACCTACCGGCTAACCACTACATTCTGCTGCTGTGGGTCACTGTGCACCTACCGGCTAACCACTACATTCTGCTGCTGTGGGTCACTGTGCACCTACCAGCTAACCACTACAGTACATTCTGCTGCTGTGGGTCACTGTGCACCTACCGGCTAACCACTACATTCTGCTGCTGTCGGTCACTGTGCACCTACCGGCTAACCACTACCAGGGCCGCCTCAGGGGTTGTGTGAGCAGTGCGGTCGCACAGGGCCTCGCGGGAAGGGGGGCCTCGCAAAATAAATTTTTTTTTAAATTTTTTTTTTGCGGCCCCCCTTCCCGCGAGGCCCTTTTTCATCACATACCTAAAATCTAGTTTTGCTTATATGCTTATATATTTCACATTAGACACGTTTGTAGAATGTGTCTGACTTGTTCCTGGGTCTGCACCTGGGTCACTATTGGAGCTCTGGTGCTCTGCAGCAGGCATTGGTTTCAACGAAGGGAGTGGTTACTTACATCATAGTACGCCGCCGGAAACTTAAACGAAGAAGAAGAAGAAGAAGAAGAAGAAGAATCAGCTGCGTTTGAATATTTCGCGCGTGCAGCTTTTGACTATTATGCTTAGTTATGCCAGCCAAGGTCGGTCATTATCAGTCGGTCAGTCACCAAGGAACAAATGGCGGGACAAATGGCCGGAGCCTTGTCATGATGCAGTCGGGATATAGGCCATGGCCCATGATGATGTCGGCTAGTAGCTAGCTTAGCTAAAGGCTATCTAGCGTTAGCTAACCTGCAGCCAAGGATGAAGAGGGTCGTTTGGCAGATGAACTTCGTCAACTCCACGCGGTTGTCTCCATCCTCTTGGACGTTTGGTGAGTTTTTAACCTACTCTATTAACTCTATTCTATTCCCGCCGTGGACATCGCTCTCTCTCTCTCTCTCTCTCTCTCTCTCACTCTCTGGAGCTAAACTGGCCGACTAGCTAATAGTACTACTAGTAGCTAACGGTGTGTGCCTGGTGTCAGCACCTGGCTGTATGTAGCCGCATAGCTTGCTTCTGCGTTAGCTAATGGTTAGCGATAGCCTGGTTGAGCTAACTGTTAGCCAGTTAGCTGTTTAGCTTCGACGTTAACTGCCGGCTGCGCTCGGCTGGGAACGTTCGTTTGATGCTATCAGTTAGCCTTGAGTTAGCTGTTAGCTTGTGCTACGACCATTGACATTAGCCGTGAGAATAGCAGGGGGTTCTGGCACTCTGACTACGACATCATCTTTGACAGAAGATGTAGTCGGGCCTGCACCATGACAAGGCTCTGGCAGCAGCTTATTTTTGTCCCGACAGCGAGAGGCCTTTCGTCAACGTGGAGACCTGTGTTACGGCCTTTCGCCCTGCGTTCCTTGGTGCAGGTAAGATTAATGAAAATGTCATGACATTACCCCACTCTTCTTTCCTTCCCCTCCCGAATGTTTTGTTAATAACGATGTTTTTTTCCAGGCAAAACATATGCTACTTCACAACATTTGGAGATACGACATGTGCTGTGTGTGAATGTCTTGGTCGTTTGTGTAGCTTGGGTAGCGTTGGGCCGTTGGCCAAAGCTGTGTGTGTCACAGTACCGCGTTAAATCTCGCACAGGGCCTCGCATTTCTCCCAGGCGGCCCTGACCACTACATTCTGCTGTGCTGCTGTGGGTCACTGTGCACCTACCAGCTAACCACTACAGTCTGCTGCTGTCACTGTGGACTGGAGCTACCAGCTAACCACTACCACTACAGTCAGCTGCTGTTGGTCACTGTGCACCTACTGTACCAGCTAATCACTACAGTATTCTGCTGTTGGCCACTGTGCAGCTACAAACTACTAGTCCGGGAGGCGTCTATGCCTTCTATAACGCTGTTCGGTTTCCGGGTTCCTCTGATTGGCCGCTGACCTATGCTATTTTACGCCCCCCTTTACACTCCCGCGCTGTGAGGCGCCAGCGGGGCGATGCAGTGGTTTCTCCCCGGCTTCCGTGCGCCACGCTGCCGCCGGCTTGCCTCGGTCCAGCTCCAGCAGCAGCGGCCATCTTCCGCCGACTGCGGTATCCTCCCTCCGAGGCGACTCGTTCTTATTATTATCCCCCATTGTTCAGGTCGACATGGTCGCACAAACACCCGTTGGAGGAGTAGTGGGGGAGAAGAAGAGGAATATTTTTAAATAGCAAGAATTATCGACTGGCAACTCTGTGCTCGTCATACCTGCAGCTGCTGGTACTGTATGGAGAGAGAGGCACACAACAACAGACAGACAGCTCAGTGATTGAAACCGGCTGTCTGTCTGTTGTTGTGTGCCTCTCTCTCCATACAGTACCAGCAGCTGCACCCTGAGCGAACCTAACGGGCGGAGCTGTGCTAGCTGGGGACGTCCGGTTAGCTATATGAGCAAAGCTAATGGGCGGAGCTGTGCTAGCTGGGGACGTCTCGTTAGCTATAGGAGCGAAGCTAACGGGCGGAGCTGTGCTAGCTGGGGACGTCCGGTTAGCTATAGGAGCGAAGCTAACGGGCGGAGCTGTGCTAGCTGGGGACGTCTGGTTAGCTATAGGAGCGAAGCTAACGGGCGGAGCTGTGCTAGCTCGGGACGCCTGGTTAGCTATAGGAGCAAAGCTAATGGGCGGGGCTGTGCCAGCTATGGACATCTGATCAGCTGTGGACATCTGAGCAGCCTCAACGGAGGTGAGGGGCTCTAGCCTGACCGTGAACCTGATACTAGCTGGCAGGCTAGCTGCATTAGCCATCAACCTACACCCATCCATGAGGGCAGTGACATGGTCGGCTATGTCCCGCATCGCTGGCTCATCTGTCGGACTCTCCGTGGCGACCTTGTCGATCATCCGGAGCAGGAACACCCACTTGGCAGGTGAGTAATGCTGCATCTTCCGCCGACTGCGGTATCCTCCCTCCGAGGCGGCTCGTTCTTATTATTATCCCCCATTGTTCAGGTCAACATGGTCGCACAAACACCCGTTGGAGGAGTAGTGGGGGAGAAGAAGAGGAATATTTTTAAATAGCAAGAATTATCGACTGGCAACTCTGTGCTCGTCATACCTGCAGCTGCTGGTACTGTATGGAGAGAGAGGCACACAACAACAGACAGACAGCTCAGTGATTGAAACCGGCTGTCTGTCTGTTGTTGTGTGCCTCTCTCTCCATACAGTACCAGCAGCTGCACCCTGAGCGAAGCTAACGGGCGGAGCTGTGCTAGCTGGGGACGTCCGGTTAGCTATATGAGCAAAGCTAATGGGCGGAGCTGTGCTAGCTGGGGACGTCTGGTTAGCTATAGGAGCGAAGCTAATGGGCGGAGCTGTGCTAGCTGGGGACGTCCGGTTAGCTATAGGAGCGAAGCTAACGGGCGGAGCTGTGCTAGCTGGGGACGTCTGGTTAGCTATGGGAGCGAAGCTAACGGGCGGAGCTGTGCTAGCTCGGGACGCCTGGTTAGCTATAGGAGCAAAGCTAATGGGCGGGGCTGTGCCAGCTATGGACATCTGATCAGCTGTGGACATCTGAGCAGCCTCAACGGAGGTGAGGGGCTCTAGCCTGACCGTGAACCTGATACTAGCTGGCAGGCTAGCTGCATTAGCCATCAACCTACACCCACCATCCATGAGGGCAGTGACATGGTCGGCTATGTCCCGCATCGCTGGCTCATCTGTCGGACTCTCCGTGGCGACCTTGTCGATCATCCGGAGCAGGAACACCCACTTGGCAGGTGAGTAATGCTGCATGTCACCGTCCACCATGCTCCGGATGATCGTCATGGTATCGGCCACCGTTCTGCTGCGTTCTTGACTGGTGGCGTCATTCTGTTAGGATCGAGGGTGACGATAAGGTGAGGAGAGCACAATTGCCGAGAAGGATGAGGAAACCGAGACAGAGACGAAGGGTGATACTTAAATGAGGGGAGCTTTACTGAGACAAAACCAAAATACAAAACAAACAAAAGGCACTGACACAGATACTAACAAACAGCGAGTGAAAACAAGAAAACGACAGGGGTAGACAGGCATGAACTCACTTGACATCAAAGGAACAAGGGAACGACACGGGGAGGACGCGGAGACAATGACGCCACAATAACTCTACCAACCAACAAACATTATATACTGAGACCAATTAACAATCACCGCAGCTAGGGAGAGACAGGCACAGAACAAAACAAACAATCAACCACTAGACAATAAGCAATACACCAAACAACACTAACCAGGGAAACCAATTCACACCAGGGTGGGGAAGTTCAACAATAACACACACAGTGACATACCATTAATTATCCCATTAATTAAAGTAAGCATGTGAGTTATCAAGGGTAGAATCCGTGTCTGAACCAACTGGCTCGTCTGGCCACAAGAGGGAGGTAGAGGACCACTGTCAGGAGGTAGGGGACCAGTGTCAGGAGGTAGGGGACCAGGAAGGCGACCATTGTCAGGAGGGAGGAAATGTTCACTGTTATTCTCATGGGCCGGCCCTGGGGACGTTACAGTGTCTATCTACTTTTTTTTATAAAAAAAAGCAGCCATTTACCATTTACCATGTTATTATACATGCTTCATATTCCGCTGTCTTTCTATCAGTCAGCCAGTCAACCAATCAACCAGCCAGTCAGTCAGTCAACAAGTCAGTCAGCCAAGAAGCCTGTCAGTCAATCAACAAGCCAGTCAGTCAGCCAACCAGCCAATCTGGCCGGTTGGTTGAGACATTTTGTAAAGTGCATTGAATTGATGTGTCTGTTGTTCGACCTTGCCCGATACCCACAAAGGATGGCCCTCTGTCACACCGGCAGCATTTAGAATGATGGTCATAACCATATCCCTTCAGAATTCAGGTCACACAATGACATTTCAACATTCTGTTACTGCCGCAGAAGTGGGATAACAAAAAGGAGGAAAGACCTGTGTAAGACTAGGCCTTAGAAGAACTACAATTGTTGGGTAATTTACATTCCCTGATATCTCCATTGTTTCTCTCAATCTCTCTCTCACCAGGTAAGAAAGTAACCTGAAGTAAATACTCACCCCTCCACTCCTCGTGTGAGTTTGACGTGAAAATAGACCGCTCCCATCAAAATAGGAGAAGAACTTAGCTTGCAGTCCTGCAGCACGTGGCCAATGAGCTCCATGGACCACCTCTCACTGATTCTACTGGCAGGGAAATGTCACAGTATTCCGCTATGCTGCACAAACACAGCACAGCCCATGGACCAGCAAAGTTAGTGTCCTATCCATTGTCGTCAGATTTGACCTCCTGGTGACATCACGCATGTGAGGGTTCTCTAGCTGGTTTTAGCGTTTGAAGAGAGTTGTGTATATTCAGTAATATTCACAAGGCACAGGAATAATGCATGGATTCTTAAAACGAGTGACATGCACCTTTAAGGGCAATGCATCCTTTGTCATTTAAACACATCTCCTCTAATGCCCCTTTTCCACTGCATGGTACCTACTCGACTCTACTCTACTCTACTTGGCATTTTCGGTTTTCCATTACCAAAGTACCTAGTACCAGGTACTTTTTGGGTACTTTTTTAGTCCCTGCTCTGTCGAGGTTCTTAGCGCGTGCCAAGCGAGTAGAACTGGTACCAGAAAAGTCACGTGAAAAACTGCAGACCACTGATTGGTCAGAAGAGAGACGCGTCACTGTTTGGAGAGTCTGAACGAAAACAGAAAGCCGCCATCTTGAATGGCTCGCGTAGGATGTCATATGTATGTTTGCAGCACGAAACAAGTGCAATAAAAAAGGATACAGTCACTGTGTATTCTGCCTCATTTATTGATGAAACAAAACTGACATCAACACAATTTGCCACCGAGCGGAGAGTTTAGTCTGACAAAAAGATCGCTGATTAGTTACGCTTGTTGTTGGGGTTAGGGACGTGAGTGGTAACGTTAGTTAGCCTAATGCTAACGTTAGCAGATAGACACGAGAGGCTAGGTAACGTTAAAGCTTGTAGAATAGACACCATGAGAGGTAACGTTAGCGTTAGCAGAATAGACACAACGAGAGTCTGGTTAATGTTGTTATTGATTGATTGATTGATTGAAAACTGTTTTACTCTGGCTTGCCAGGCTCATAGCCCCTTTCGTGACTGTGATGCACCGAGTGAATCCACAGTCACTTGCTCCTCAATAGGAAACCAACCTAGATTTACCATGAAGGACTGGTTCTGGCCGAACCGTTCGTTATACAAGTATCACAGAGACATTTCAAAGGTACTCACAGTTGCACAAGGGTTTCGGACAGAGATACGGGATGGTTTGAAAGCTCTGCGTTGCTAATAAACATTTTAAATATTTTTTATAAACTGCTCAACACTGCATTATTTCCGGCGTTGGCTGCCTGGTGTGATCACAGCGCATGTGCATCATGCACCCAACGCCGGAAATAATGCCGTTTTGAGCAGTTTATAAAAAATATTTAAAATGTTTATTAGCAACGCCGAGCTTTCAAACCATCCCGTATCTCTGTCCGAAACCCTCGTGCAACTGTGAGTACATTTGAAATGTCTCTGTGATACTTGTATAACGAACGGTTCGGCCAGAACCAGTCCTTCAGGGTAAATCTAGGTTGGTTTCCTATTGAGGAGCAAGTGACTGTGGATTCACTCGGTGCATCACAGTCACGAAAGGGGCTACCAAGCTCACGGACATAGCTATGCTGGAGCTCTCATGCTGATCACCAGCGGCCCCGCCTCCCCACACGGAGACAAACTGAGTACTTACTACTTAGTACCTGCAGTGGAAAAGGAACGAAGTAACAGGTACCTAAAGCGAGTAGAGTAGAGTAGAGTAGAGTCGAGTAGGTACCATGCAGTGGAAAAGGGGCATAAGAGTGTAATACCGACATCTAAACCACCCACAGCTGTCCCGGTATTAGTTTAAAAACAACATCAGTCGATAGACTTGTGTAATTTACGATGTGCTGCTGGCAACATAGTCGTTTATATGCAGGCACTTCTTAACATAACCACTGACTGGACAGTATTTTTCACGCATCGACTTTGTCCCCGATGGCGGGGAAAGTGAAGTTGTTCTATTTTTTTCCCCCAACTCGCCAGAGAGAAGTTTCATCAAAGTTCAGCGTTAGCCGTTGTCCCCTTGTTTCGAATCCATTTTGCGTGCTTTCACAAGACTCCCTCCCTCAGGATAAAAGATAAATAAATAAAAAGCCTGTCCTGGATTGCCTGGTACAGCATAAGGTCCCTGTGTTGAATATTTATGATGCATTAGAGGAGTTGATATGCATACGGTTACAGCTGATAGTTTCTCAGTTCACGGTCCATTATGATACTTTGGGTCTAATTTTTACTGTGTGCTCCGAACTTTATATACAGCTGCGGAAACCGGAAACCTCATTAACTGCTAACTCATTTTTAGAAAAGAACCCCGGAGTCATTGTATATTGAAATGGCAGAAGGACAGTTGACGATTCATGGGATGGCATAACTGCTGGATTATTAAGCGTATCAGGGCACTGCAATTAGGCAATCTTATACGAACACGGGGGAGTCATGATTTTTTTTTTTTTTCTTTTTACTTTGACCAGTAAAAGTAGCTCAAGTATGACCGACAGAAACAGGTTGAATGGGGTATAGATCGGGGGAAAGACACTCTGAGAAAATACGGCGAGTCCGGGAGTCGAACTCGTGTACCCCAGATCCGTGACGCGCACGGTTGTCCCCGACGCCGAAATAGCGTCCGAGGTACGCGGTGAGCTACTGGAGCTCCCCCATGATTTTATTCTTAAAGGAACACGCCACCATTATGGGAAATGCGCGTACCGTACCGTCTTCTCCAGAGTCAGACATGAAGATAGATACCAATTTCCTCTTTTTTTTTCCAAAACTTTGTTTATTGAAGTTTTTTCGTTGCAATATGAGATGAGAACAAGGTCAAATTGTACACATATATGCCAGACGTATTGCACATATCTACATATAAGTAACCAATTTCCTCTTTGTGCATTCAGTAGAAAAGCTATCCAGCTGCAAGATAGCCTATCATATCGCAAATGAATGGAAGCGGATACGAACAACTAGCCTAGATTAAAACACCAGGAGAGGCGTTTTTTGGCCAACAGCCAGGCTAGCTGGTCCGTATCCGGTTTTGGTGCTAATCTAAGCTATTTTGCAGACAGACAGCTTGCCTTCTACTGAATGCACAGAGAGGAAATTGGTATTTATCTTCTTGTCTGACTCTGGAGAAGACTGTAAGAGTATTTCCCATAATGTTGGTGTGTTCCTTTAAATTAATTCGGACAAGGGCTCACCAAAAGCAAAATACAAGTTCTTCTTTTATTTAAGTGGATTAAAATAAAAGTGTATTTATTTCCATCTACAATACAATTCAAACTCTGCTAAAAATGAATGTGTGTATAAACAAATCATTGCCAGAACATTGTCTGGGTGCTGCCACACCTATAAGAATTGAGAAATAATACTTTTTCTGTACATTTCTACTCGCCCAACTTTCTCACCACCATCACAACTCTCCAAAGGGGTGGAACTGTAAGAGTGACTTTTCTGTGTCTGTATCCAGAAACCCCGGTCTCTCTCTCTCTCTCTCTCTCTCTCTCTCTCTCTCTCTCTCTCTCTCTCTCTCTCTCTCTCTCTCTCTCTCTCGATGTCATTAACCCACCACACTGACTGCTCCCATCATCCAACCCCCTATGTGAATTTCAAACAGGCCAAGCCTCAATGAACACAGTCACAGTGAACCACAAACAAAAACACATCAAAGTCATGCATAAATCCACATCAGTGCTTTGACTAATGTATGCATGTTGGCCAGGGCTATGCGTGGCCACGAGCGGAATCGGAAGTGCGCTTTTAAGCGGTTCCAGTCACACACACACACAGACACACACACACACCGACGTCACACACACACACACACTGAAATGAGTGTGTTTTCACAGCTAATTTGAGCAACACTGCTGACTTTTCTATTCAATTTAATTTAATTCAGCTTCATTCATTTCCAATGAAATTGATAGTTTTTGTTCTACAAACTTGGGCTGCTTAAGGCTTTGGTTTAAAAAACATACTGTACATTAATAGCTGATTATCCAAAAAGACATAGCTAAACAAAAGATTATCTTCAAATGAATAATACAACAGAGGGAAATAAAAGATCACAGTACAATTAAAGAAAAACACAAGGTTAAATGCCAAATATTGAACTGGGTTAAATTTAGGATGCCTCTGGCATATATCATCATATATAAAACAAAATAACATGTTTTATTTGGGTATTTAATCTTTAGAAACAACGCTTATATGGTTGTGTGGGAACAGGTGTCGACTGCAGGGGGAGAGTCAGGCCTGGAAGCTACAGCGCATGGTCTCGCTGGCATGGAACCCAACCTGGACCATTGTATTGGCATTCTATATATATTTTTGTTGTTGTTGAAAATTCAGTTTATTCGTTGTCCATGTTCAGTGTCACATTATAAAACACAATAAACAGAAAACCAGTGCCAATATCCTATATCTTACATCTTGTATTTAACATAAATGTACACACCATGTCTCCCTCCCTCTTAACACATTCGGCACCAGACCCAAGATATCCCGGGTTAACTCGCCATGCGTTGGGCGCCAGACCCGAGATATCTCGGGTTTTAGTTGTTATTTCTTTTATTCAATATTTGTATTCATTTCAGGCACACGGACCTCAGGGTTACCATAGGGTAGGGTGACCAAACGTCCTCTTTTGCCCGGACATGTCCTCTTTTCACGCCCTGTCCGGGCCGTCCGGGGGGGGGTTTATAAATTCATGAAAATGTCCGGGTTTCACGGACCGTTTGCATGTACTTAAATTGACTGGCACATTGCACAGAATACTACGGTACTCTGTTGCGTGTGTGACGTAATCCCTGAGAAGCTTTGTGGGCGGCTCTACAACTACACTCACACACAAACAGAGGAATGGGACAGAGCGGACCGCAGCTCACATTCACAATGCCAAAGCGCAAATGTACTTTTACAGATGAACTGCAGAAGAAATTCCAAATGTACCGACCCGTCGGAACAAATGGGAGGCGGAGTGCACCGTGTGCAAAGCTTGCACATACACGTGTGTCCAATAAAGGTGCAGGCGATCTTAAAGCGCACATGGACATGTGCAAGTTGAGAGTTTGTTTGCAAAGTTGACAGACTTCTTTGTTAAACCCGGGAAAACAGAGGATGCTGTAAAGTAAATGCAACGTGCGTTTGCATTTCATACTGTGAAACATCACAATCTATGGATTGCACAAGTGCCTTGCTAAAAAAGGCCTTTCCAGACTCTGCCAAAAAGTTTAGTAGTGCGCGCACTAAATCCGAAGCCAATGTGTTATAGCGCCCCACTCGATTTGACTCAAATCAAATCCAGTACTGTGGTGTTTCTACAGACAGGAGTAACCTCGGAGCAGTGAAAATATTCCCAATCATAATACAGTACTTTGACGGGAAGAAGGGTGGCATGCAAACAAAATTAATCAAGGTTAAATACACCAAATGAGACAGCAGAAACCATTGCACAATATCTCATTGAAACATGGCAACAAAATACGATTTGTCTGAAAAAATGCTTTGCATTTACTGGCGACAATTGCAACACAAACCTTGGAGGAATCTGACGTGATGAAGGGGGAAAGAATGTTTGCACATTTGAAGAGGTTGCCCAGCACACATATTGAATAATTGTGTTCATCATGGGGCAGACACAATAGATGTTGACCTTGAGAATATCATGTTCAAAATCTACCAGTACATCCACATTGTGCGCACTGAGAGCCTGAAGGAGTACTGTGATTTAGTTCACATTGAATACAGAAGGATGCTTTCTCAGCAAGACAAGGTGGCTGTCATTGTTCCCAGGCATTGAGAGGATGATAGAGATGTTGACAAGATACAAAGAGATATTTGTTAACTGGATTTTCTATTTTCTATTATTTCATATATTTTGTTATTTATTTTTGTCCAGTAAGACTTGAAAAGAGAGCTATTATTTTGTTACAGGTTGATTTTTATGTTATTATTGTACCATTGAGATTTGTCAGATAATTCTAGGCATAATCAAGCATGTTGATTGTTGAGTAACTTTGGTTTGGTGTGTCTTTGGTTATAGAGAGATATTGTTGTGTTATATACAGTAAAATAATATAAATAATAATTGTATATCCATACAGAGGAGGCATACTTTAAATATATTAAAACAATAATGCATCTTTGAGTAAACGTTGAGTATCATTAACACATTGGGCGCCATGGGTTATACCCATCAATATACCCAGTCTGCCACCGTTGAAAGCCTATGGAGATGTTTACCTTCTTTGCATGGCTATAATTTTTTAAATTGTATTGCTATATTGACATTACTATGGCCCATTCAACATCGATTATCTATCGTTCAGGATGTGGGAACGTTATATTTTTTCATTCATACATTGTTGTGTTAATACCGTCTAGAATATAAGTCAGGGCTCTACAGTGCGACCATATTACTTGCATTTTCCCCTAGAAATATGTGTGTGCGAACCGGAAAAATAAATTACTCGCACAGTGTGCGAGTGAAGATTACAACCTCAGTCGTGTGCTTTTTTCTCTCCACTGCTAATCGTTCAAACACTACAAGTCCCACATTGCCCTCAAGCCAACGGTCCAATCACAGTAGAGTGACGTGACTGGTTTCAAGGGAAATAAAGGAAATGACCAATCGGAAGCTTTCATTTGCTTTTTTACTTCCGGAAAGTCCGCCATTGCGGTATGCGAGACTTTCCCGAGACACAAGTAACATTAAGTTAATGTAACTTATTCTAGTCTTACCAATAGCAATAGATTTTAGAACACCTAGATTTATCGATAGCAATAGTAATATAACGTTAATGCAACTAAACGAATGCCTTGCTTTGTTAATCATAACGTTGATGCAGTAGCATATGTCGTTGTGTTGGCTGTAACGGATATGAGAACAACATAACACTGTGTACACATACAAATTGCGATAATCGATTCTAACATTTTCAAATCGATGCAGTTGAATTTTCCCCTTAGGATCGATGCATTGCGATGCATTGTTACACCCCTACACCAAAGTCACTGGCCCACTGTGCGTGTGTGTATCTGTGTGTGTGCTAACTTGGCTAGCGTTATCAACAGCAGAGGTGGGTGCAAGCGGTGTGACGTAATTGGCAGAATCGACTGTCAATCAATGGTCTACCTGACACGCAAACTCATAAACAATGTTTCTGTACTGGAGGTGTACAGTATTTCAATAGGCAACCCTGAAAGGATTATTTTTCTAGAAGAACAACACTAGCCAAAACATAGGCATTGTATGCATAAAAGGGGCAAAAGCTGTGACTGTTACTTTTGTAGCAGTAGTTAAATGTCACTGCCTTTTTTATTATGCCTAGTTGTTGGCTACAACTTTGCCACAGTAGGCATTAATCACTTAATAGTTCAAATGTCTGTGTCCCATTCCCGTTTGCACACGCAGATACACACACATGCACACAGTGGGCCAGTGACTTTGGTGGTATATGCTATTGCACAGATGTGTGTCCCGTTCCCGTTTGCACATGCACGCACAGTACAAATATACATTTATTTAAAAAAAATTAAAATAAACTCTGTTACTTGAAATATTTTCACTGTGCTCCTAAATATTTTTGTGTGCTCCTAAATTTCTTTGTTCCTTGGGAAAAATTTTAGCGTAGAGCCCTGTAAGTATATTTTTAAGCTTTTCTGCTCTAATTCCAAAAACTAGAGTTATAGGCCCTGACGCATATGATAGATTATCGATTGGCGTTTCTTTCCTATACACGCTATATTAAATAATTCAAATGTATATGATCGGTATACATTATGCTTCATCATGCGTGAAGGAAAGGGGGGGGGGGTCATTTATAATTCCTTGATCGTCAGTAACGGCTTTATTTAGTATGGGTTGATTATCGATCAGATGGTTTGCAGTGAAATGAATAAACAATCGGGCTGAAAATAACATTACTGTCCTCTTACCGTTCGCCGATGAGACTGGAGGAAAAATATCCCAATTATTTGACGCCGATCTCCTAGATCAATTTCCGATCCAAATGCACTATAGTGTTTGTCTCAATCCACATAACAAGATATCACTGCTGGAGGGATTTCCTCGACGCACCGATCGGCACTTTCGGTTTTGGCGAGAGTGTAACTCGCCCGACCATCCATCAGGCGGCGGTATTGAAGCGTTGCAATCTCATACAGGGTCAGGCTGCAGTCCGGAGGTTGGCTGGATAAATTATGAATGCCATGGCGAAAAAATTAAATATTGATCCCAAAACGGCGTAAGTCGTTCTTGGCGTTCAACGCATGGCGGGCAAAAACAGTGTAACTCGTTCTTGGCGCAGGATGTGTTAAGTATCTTGAGGCTGGGGGGGCAGCATGTCCTCTTTTTTGGAAATCAAAATATGGTCACCCTACCATAGGGAATCATTCTGAGATCGCCAGAGTGCAATACCGGCCGCATCCTGCTAGGTGGCAGTATCACCCACCCTTTGAAATCCTTCTTCAGACCGGGTGTTACACTTAAATCCCTCCGGGCGCCATATTCTGGGTCAGGCGAGTCTAGCGGTTCACCCGATCACATTGAAACGCGTCCAATGACCCTCCATGCATTTGTGTGCCGGATTATGTCGAGGACACGATCGCGATCAGACAATTGGAATATTCTTTTTGGAATACCCCCGATCTAAGGTAAGGACGATCTGACGTCAATTCCAGCTTGATCATACAATATTTTCATAACGATCCAGCTGATCAGCGTGTGTGGTGTTCAAGACGAATGCTGTTACTGGCCATCAAAGCATAAAAAAAAGTACCCCCCCCCCCCCCCCCCTTTAATGCATTCATGAGGAAACATAATACCTATTATATACATTTGATTTGGAAATAGTAGCTTTTCCAGGCAAGAAACGCCAACGCTTATAGTATAATTCACGTAGCGCCCTATAACTCTGTTTTTCAGGAATGATCCCGGATCACTCCTAAACTATACAATATTCACCACGAGATAACGCACAGACATGAAAAGATTATCTATTTTTTTTTATCTAGGGACATCTATGGACCTCAGTTATAAATGACCTTATTATAGCCAATTCGCACATTTATGGATTTATGGGACATTAACGTGTGTTGTCGGGCCTTACAAATAAATTTGATTTGATTTGATTTCCTGTCTTTGCTGTGCAGGCGCCCTGACCGACCTGTAGGAGTCGCTGTTCACAGCGACCAGATTACCACCCATCGACTTCCCTGCCGCTGACTCTGCCAATTGAGTCAGTATGACGGCCGGCCCAAGCCGGAGGCAACGCTGACAGCCGGATTCGAGACCGGTGTCTCTTGCATTGGTAAGGAGCACAATATCCGCTGCGCCACCCAGCCGCCTAGTGGATTGTGCCAAATCTTATATTTCAAATGCCCAAGTTCAATTTGGATTTAGTATCACCAGGCGTGCATAAGAACAGATAATGAAATCTACTGTATGTACAGTAGCTTTTTTATTTGTGCCAGGGTGCAACCATTTTGAAACTAATTTAAATTCAAATAGTTGCTACATGCTAAAAATAGGGAAGAGAAACTAACTGTGCTTCAATATATACCAATAACGTTAAGTTATTATAGTCGTTTATTTTCCAGAGTAATACAATTCATACAGAAGTAATTTGCTTGAAACCCCATAGAGGCCATTTGGGAAGTGTCGTTCGGAAAAATTCCAACGCTCATCGAAAGATCTCTGTGTCCTCTACAAAATGTCCTTAAAAAAACTACAATTCCCGACGTTCCAATTTTCCAAAATGGTCGACTTTCGCAAAGTAAACAACACCAAAACAAAAATCTAATAACACTTTAACCTATTGGTAAACTAACGTATTGATGATAGTATACATTATAACTGCTGTTGTGACATGGTTATGTTTATAATTGAATACGTTTGAAAAATAAAACAATACTTTTGTCAAACAGTCTGGAGAGATTGATTTATGACGTGATGTAATTTTGGGACCGGTACCGGTCTCGTCGGGCTTAAGAGGTTAAGAGATAAATTATCCAACCCCCCACAAGTAAAGATGAATGGATACACACTTATACCCAGTGTTGGGACTAACGCTCTACAAAGTTACGTGTTACAGTAACGCCATTACTTTTGGCAGTAACTAGTACTGTAACGCATTACTTTTTTAATTCAGTAACTCAATTACCGGTACTAAATGGTTCGCTACTGTGTTATTTTTATGTATTGTTAAAATGTTACCTTTTCCTGTACACTACGGAGTTGTGGTCCATTTAGGAAATCAGTTTGAACTTGAAGTTGCATTGGTTTGTGATAGATTATTAGTTACTGGGTATTTCAAAGTACCTCATATTTGGTACCATTTTGAAGCTAACAACTAGGGCTTTCCAGTGATATAAAATAAGTGTTTGAATATCATCATAATTTTTATTATTATGGTTCATATGTAGTTGCACTTGAACTTGTTGAAATTAAACTTGGAAGATAAACATTTATTAAATTAAACTTTCCTTGCTTATATCAGATTTATGTGTAATGAATGAAATGTAGACAATCTTGTTGGCAATATAGAACAGCTGACAGATTAGAAATAGCATCTATTGTTCAAAAGATATGAATTAATTAATGAAACTAGATTAGATTAAAAAAATATTAAATAATTTTTTTTACATATTGTGATGGAAATTATAAAACTTTCATGTTAGTGTTAAAAATTTTCTTCAAACTTACCCCATTGTCTTCATAGAGCCGTGTCTTTGCGAAATAAATACGTCAACTGTGTTCACGTTAGCTCGCAGCTAGCGCTAATGTTTACCTCACCACAAAGCAGGGCTTCCTGGGGGAAATTCTTACTTCACAACGGTACTTTTGAAACAAGCTTTTTGAGTGGAAAATATGACCAGAATCTCTGGAAAAACAGCTCACAAACACTATAGACAGTCATAAACGTTAACAAATGCTATAATAAGTCCAACAAATGAGTATAAATAGTACTTACACGGTAGTTTCGAAATGCAAGAGCACGCTCTGATACCCCCAGAGAAATAAATTCTATGACCGAACGCTCTGGGAAAATCTACAAAAAAACCCACTTGGACCTAAACCTTAATTTTAGGGCTGTCAATTGATACATAACAAATACGTAGCAAAATGCGTCTGTAGGGGCTGCAGTCATAAAGAAATGCGTTCAAAATGGTTAAGAAAAGTATTAGGGCTGGGCGATAAAACGATAACAATAACTATCGCGATAAATTGTTTCCTCGAAATAAACATGAAACGTGGTCGCAAAGTTTCGCTATATAGATTTTCCAAGCTTGGATATGAGCACACGCACTAACAACCAATCAGTGAAGGAGATGGCCGACGGCGAAGGAGACCCGCGGTGCACCTCTGGGTAGAGAGGTAGGACTCTAGTAGTAAACAAGGCTGGCTAGGATAATTAGCTTGCACGCCGCTATTTTATAGTTTACGTGCGGAGTGGGTGTGTGGCGTGAATTCTGAGGCCACGGTTAGAGTAGTGTGGGGTATGCGGTGGACGTCGTTGCAATGTATTGGGGCGGAACAGAGTATTTTAGGGTGATAGTTAGTACATTGTCATGGGATACACCGCTTGCTCAGTGCGCGGACTGATGACGACATCAACTCGAGACATTCGCAGCAGCAAAACAAGTCTATTAATAGCCCGTCCATCGGCGCCGGGCATAAGAAGTTAATTAAACTTGATAGAAATTATATCGACGATAATTATCGATATCGAGTTATATGAAAATAATTTTATCGCGATAACGTTTTTGGCCATATCGCCCAGCCCTAGAAAGTATCATAAGTGCTTATCGGTCACAGGCGTCTTCTGATACTTGCTCTCTTCCTCCTACCCTGGCAACTCCATCTTCAGCATCCTGCTCCCAGTGGACCCAGCATCTCTCCTCCACACATGTCTAAACCATCTCAATTTCACCTCTCTCCCTTTGTCTCCAAACCGTCCAACCTGAGCTGTCCTTCTAATATAATCATTCCTAACCCTGTCCACCCTCATCACCACCAATGAAAGTCTTACCATCTTCAAATGCTACCTCCAGCTCTGCCTCCTGTTTTTTCAGCCCTGCCTCCAAACCATTCAACATAGCTGGTCTCATTACCATCTTGTACCAACCTTCACTCTTGCTGGAACACTCCTGACTTTTCCTCACCCACTCCACCTGTACTCTCTTTTTCACCCCCCTTCCGCATTCCCTGATACTTTGAACAATTGACCCCAAAACTTGTCCACCTTTGCCACTTCTGCTCCTCGCATCCTCACCATTCCACTGTCCTCCCTCCCATTCACGCACGTGTATTCCGTCTTGCTCCTCCTTCTGTCTTCCTTTTCTCTCCAGCGCTGCATGCCTCCAACTCTCCAGACTCACCTCAACCTGCTCCCTATACTCTCACTACAGATGTCATCAACCTGTCCATCACCAATGCAAACAGGGAAACAGCTCCGAGCTGATATAATCCCACCTCCACCTTATCCGTCACTCCTAGCAGCACACCTCACCGCTGTCACACTGCCTTCATACATACAGTATCCTGCACCTACATACAGCACTTCTCTGCCACTCCTGACTTCCTCATAAAATACCACACCTCCTCTCTCGGCACCATGATGACATGATTTCTGTAAATCCACAAAGACACAATGCAACTCATTCTGACCTTCTCTATACTTATCCGTCCTCCCCGTCTTAATCACGGGACGTTCAACACTCCGGTCATCGCTCCGAGACAGCCGGAGACAGGGAGATAGGGGGCGGCGCAGAGAGGGTCGCAACCTCCCCGTCATCATCGCGGGACGTCCAGCACTCCGGTCATCACTACGAGACAGCCGGAGACAGGGAGACAGGAGGGCACGCAGAGAGGGTCGCATCCTCCTGGTCTTCATCACGGGACGTCCGACACTCCGGTCATCACTCCGGGACAGCAACTCACAGGGAGACGGGACAGGCGTTAGACAGCTCGCATGATTGTAATGGGCGGAAATAGCAATAGATACAAGTGGTAAGCATATATGTGAATAGAATAGATATATGAAGTAAGCATATTATGTGAATAGAATAGAAGTACTTAACCCAGCAATGAAACCACGTTGACAGACCACAAACCATATTGACAGACCACGGACAGAAGACGGTAAGAAGCTGATCCATGGCCTCGGTGGTGCATGTAGAGCAGTCACTGCAATCTTGGCCAAGACCCCGAGACATCCACCACCTTGGTCAGCACTACGAGACAAGCACTCAGAGAGATGGGGGGGGGGGGTTGGGGGGGGGTTAGAGAGCTCCCATGTTTGTAGTGGGCGGAGATGGAGCAACAGATACATGCAGTGAGCACATGCACACATGGCGACAGCAGAACCACAGTATACAAGAAAATTGTGAAATAGAGCGATAGATAGAACCACTGCAAGCGCATGGACACAGGGTGAGATACGAGACAACAGCCCAGGGCTGCACGCCCCGTGGGGGCAGGAGGAGCCACTCAGAAGGTTCAGCACTGCAGGCCAGACAGAAGTCGGCACGAAGCCGATCCACGGGACCGGTAGAGACAGAGACAGAGGCCAAAAGGTTCTCCCATGTGTGCAGAAAAGCAGACATGGGAGAAAATAGACATCCTAACTAAACTAGACAGATTAATCTAAAGGTCAGTCCCCGACCAGGTGAGATCAGGGTAGGTTGAAGGAGAGAGAGAAAAGATGGGTCTTAAGCAGGGATTTAAAAGCTTTGACAGAGCAGGCGCCCCTGACGACGGCAGGTAATTTGTTCCACAGGTAGGGAGCGCGGTAGACAAAGGCTCTGTGGCCGGCGGATTTATTTTTAACCCTAGGAATCGATAGAAGCCCCGCATTTTGTGAGCGCAGAGCACGAGATGAGATGAGATCGGATAGATAGAGCGGTGCAAGACCATTTAACATTTTGTAGGTGAGGAGTAGCACTTTAAAGTCAGATCGGGCTTGAATAGGAAGCCAGTGTAGGGCGGACAAAACTGGTGTGATGTGATCAAATTGTCTAGTTCTAGTTAGTATCCGTGCAGCCGCATTTGAGAGGGAGGAATCAAAGATGACTCAGAGGTTTTTTATGGTGGAGCTCTGGGATACATGACAAGTATCAAAGTTGAGGGAGATGTCCTGAAACAGGCCTCTGTGGTTTGGGGGGCCAACAATTAACATCTCAGTTTTATCTGCATTAAGGAGTAGAAAGTTTTGCGACGTCCACTTTTTGACGGCAAGCAGGCAGGCCTCAAGATTTTGTAATTGGGAGGAATCATTTGGCTTAATAGGTATATATAATTGGGTGTCATCAGCGTAAAAATGTAAGTTTATGCCAAATTTGCGTATATTGCCGAGGGTTAGCATGTAAATCGAAAATAGCAAAGGGCCCAGGACAGAGCCTTGTGGGACACCACATTGCACTGGGAGGGTCTCAGATGTTAAATCATTATAGACCATGCAGTGTGTTCTATCAGTTAAATAAGATTTAAACCAAGCAAGTGCGTGACCCCGAATGCCAACATGATTCTCAAGTCGACCTAGAAGAATCGAATGATCGATAGTGTCAAAAGCTGCACTGAGATCAAGCAATAAGAGCACAGAAGTTAGGTTTGAGTCAAGAGAGAGCAGTAAGTAATTTGTGACTTTGGTAACCACCGTTTCGGTGGAGGGTAAGGCTCTAAAGCCAGATTGAAAAGATTCATTAAGATTATTGTTTGATAAATGGTCAGTAAATTGCGTTGCGACAATCCGTTCTAACACTTTGGATAGGAACGGAAGATTGGAGATGGGTCTGTAATTTTTCAAGATTAGAGGGTCGAGGTTCGGTTTTGCCCCCCTAACGATTTTGCAGAGTTGTAATCGTAAGCAGGAAATGTTCAAGGCCATATAATTATACATTTTTAGTATTTAAAAAAAATAATCAGGAAGTGCACCTAACAGCCTAACCTCAATATATCTGTAAAAGATTACAACTATTTCCAAATTTTAACCACTTATATTCCCGTTTGTTTGATAGTAAATCCCTTTTTATGACAAAAAAACGCAGACATATGCATTTAGTTCATATTTATACACGTTTTCAACCTCATAGTTCAGCGCCAAAAACATGCACCGAGTCCGTGTGAAAAAGAATATGTCTTCATATTTACAAATGAATGACTAATTCGGTCAGAAATAGCGTAACTAATAACGTTAGTAAGCACTGCTTTTTGCGTATTATACTCGCGTGGATACAGTAAATGTATCCCCAGATACATTCTGAAAAGCACATAGCTGATTGTGGAAGAACCAGCGCACTGCTTTTTGCGTATTATACTCGCGGGGATACAGTAAATGTATCCCCTGATACATTCTGAAAAGCACATCGCTGATTGTGGAAGAACCAGCCGACTTCCGCACTTCTGCACTCTGCTCGTCAGAGCGGAGCCGCTCGAGGGAGGCTCCACCCCGGCACAGGGCTGAGAGCTGTGCCGAGGAGTCTAGGCAGTCTAATGCCACGGTGCTTTGGCTGGCTACACCAGCCATAGTGCAACTGCGCCACCGTGTGTCATAATCCGGTAACGGACTTACTGGCAGATCAACAGGCTCCTGGTGGTATGAAAATAGCGTTTATTTGATAATTACAGTGGCAATTGAATGAATGAGTGCAGATTAAAAATCAGCGTTTTAACATTGGAGTCAATGGGAAGGAAAAAAACACTAGGTTACCCCCCAAGCTAAGCTCTATAACTTCTTTTTTATGGGTATTCTAATGATGATCGTTTTACCTGTTTGATATGTATAGACAATGAGCAAACTGACCCAATTTCCTGACATAATCAACACAGCCATCGTTGTACACAGAAACACAAATAAATATAGGCAAAAAACACAAAATAGTCGCTAAGGGGGCAGAAGAGTAGTGGTTTAATGACGGCTGATTTAAAGGCCAGGGGCACCACGCCAGTAGACAAGGAGGTGTTGAAGATATTGAGTAGGGCAGGGCCTAGAGTTGGGAAGAGTTTTTTGATGAGAGTTGCTGGAAGAGGGTCAAACAGACAGGTTGAGGGTTTAGCCGCGCCAACCAATTTAGAGAGGGCACTAAGTGAGACGTTTTCAAGGCAGCATAGCAAATGGCTGGATTCAAAGTCAGGGGGAAGGCCCATCAGAGGTTGGGAGGGACTCTGATTGTTGAGTAAGCCAACAATTTCATCTCTTATGAGATACATTTTCTTGGTAAAGAATTTAATGAATTTAGTTAGCCGAGAACGCATGGTTTAGGGCACTTGGTTGTTTCTGAGTAAGTTTTGCAACTGTGTCAAACAGAAACTTTGAGTTGTTTTTCTTTTCATTAATGAGCCTGGAAAAATATGAGGTTTTGGCAAGTGAGAGTGCCTTTTTGTTGTTACGTAAACTATCATTCCAGGCAAAGCGGAATACTTCGAGTTTGGTCGAACGCCATTTATGTTCAAGTTTGCGACAAGCCTTTTTAAAGGAGCGAGTTTCCTCCGTAAACCAGTTTAAAACATTGTTACTCCACGAGTGGTACTCACAGAGCGAGCCGTGTATTTCCGCCTGTAATGCCTGTGAGAACCACTCGTGGAGTAACAATGTTTTAAACTGTTTATTAGCAACTCCGAGCTTCCAGACCACACTGTAAAGATGTGTTAAACCCATATTGTACGCTGGGTATCTTTATCTGATATATTTTTGACCCACCGCGAGCCCCCCCCGTCCACGCTTGGTACCTTATTATGACACTGGTTGCGCTCTACGTGAGAGTGACTGCGGTACAGCCCCAGGCTACACGCAGTCACGAAAGGGGCTATCTGGACATGTGCATAATGGTCAACAAGGTGCGAGATGAGGGTATGTATGCCCTCTGTTATATTTGCCCTACAATAAGTGGTTACAATATATAATCTAATTCCATAAATCTAATCTAAGTCTGATTGTACTCTAGTACTATAGTAGCACTATTTTACTCTGTCCATTCTATTGTATTGCATTGCCCTGTTGCATATCAACGTAGACCGGTTAGGTCTCTGTCTGAGTGGGGTTCTAATGTGTGTGAGTCCTAATCTCTGTCACAAGAATTAGTGTGTGGGTCTGTCGTTAATCAGGTTTACACCAAAACTGGTCCCTGGGAGGTCCTGTGAGACAGAGTGTGTGTGTGTGTGTGTGTGTGTGTGTGTGTGTGTGTGTGTGTGTGTGTGTGTTGTGATCACTCAGTTCGTAACAAAAGGTCAATCCAAACTGTGGTCTGCTCTCAACTAGCCATTCTGAATAATGCTATAATAATGTTGAATAACCATTAATAATCAATCAAAAATACAGTATCAAATCTATTGGCCATATGAATTTAAATGTTACTTCACATACTTTTACTATCTATTATATTCTACTATTTTATTGCACTGTATTATTTTACTCTGTCTATTACTTTTTATTACAGGTTCAAAACTGTCAGGTATTAAACTGTGTGGGTATCAAACAAGAGACTGTCAGGCTTTAAAACTGTGTAGGACCCAGGCCTAGAACTGTACCATGAGAGAGGGAACTGCGCCCTGAGAGGGAGGTTCTAACGGTCAAAGTGGGTATCAAACAGGAGGGGAGAGAGAGAGAGAGAGAGAGAGAGAGAGAGGGACGGACGAACGGATGAGAACCGCTCTTTGTGTAACGAACCCCACTAGCAATTCTCACGCATTACGGGCTGGCTGACGATATCACTAACTAGGGCTGGGCGATATGGCCAAAAGCGTTATTGCGATAAAATTATAAAATTATTTTCATAACTCGATATCGATAATTATCGTCGATATAATTTCTGTCAAGTTTAATTAACTTCTTATGCCCGGGGGGCCGATGGACGGGCTATTAATAGACTTGTTTTGCTGCTGCGAATGTCTCGAGTTGATGTCGTCATCAGTCCGCACACGTTCTTCTACGCACCAGTGCATCGATTATTATATTCCACCAGGGGGCAACCTACCGCCACTGGATCATTATGCATTATAAGAATGGAACTAACAGTTAGCCAGAGCAAGCGGTGTATCCCATGGCAATGTACTAACTATCACCCTAAAATACTCCGTTCCGCCCCAATACATTGCAACAACGTCCACCGCATACCCCACACTACTCTAACCGTGGCCTCAGAATTCACGCCACACACCCACTCCGCACGTAAACTATAAAATAGCGGCGTGCAAGCTAATTATCCTAGCCAGCCTTGTTTCCAATGTACTAACTATCACCCTAAAATACTCCGTTCCGCCCCAATACATTGCAACGACGTCCACTGCATACCCCACACTACTCTAACCGTGGCCTCAGAATTCACGCCACACACCCACTCGGCACGTAAACTATAAAATAGCGGCGTGCAAGCTAATGATCTTAGCCAGCCTTGTTTACTACCCAGAGGTGCACCGCGGGTCTCCTTCACTGTCGCCATCTCCTTCACTGATTGGTTGTTAGTGCGTGTGCTCATATTCAAGCTTGGAAATTCGATATATCGAAACTTTGCGACAACGTTTCATGTTTATTTCGAGGAAATAATTTATCGCGATAGTTATCGTTATCGTTTTATCGCCCAGCCCTATCACTAACCTCTCCTTTCCCCCTAAGCAGCAATACAACTGCTGTTAAACTTGCTTCTACCTTGTGCCGTGCGTGTTTTGCTAATTCCAATCTGGTGACAGCTCACAACACCCTGAGTCTGTCAATATATATATACAGTATCATATCTGTAACGTAGCGTTACCTGGTGGTATTTGACCTGTCTCTTTGCCCTAATTACATTCATTGGTACCTGGTGTGTCTTGTTAACACATTCCCGGCCAACCACAGACATGTCCGTGTTTCGGATCTAACGGTTGAGGGCTGAAGGAAATCGATGATTTGCATTTGGTTTATAACCGATATAGAGATGAGTTTTAAGAGGATAATATCATCATCATCATCATCATCATCATCATCACCATCATTATTCTGTATGTGTGTTTCCAGCCAAACCTGTGCAGACAGAGGGCCGTTATCAGCTGGGTGGAACAGAGAGAACTAGGGGGGGGATAATATCAACAATTGAGCAGTTGCTATAGTGATCTGGGTCAAATAGCTGTGGTCGAAGACAGCACTGCTTATAGCCAGCTGAGAGCAGCATGCCGAGGTCGTTTCAGCACATAACAACTGATAAGGACTGCGAGCAGGCAGAATGGAGAGATAGAAAAGTGGGTGACATCCATAGAACAGACGTCTAGTGTGTGTTTAAAGGTGAACAGCAGTTGTCATGACAGCGCGTCACATAGCAACAGAAGAGAGGCCGGGCCTGTCGTTGCTATGATGATGAATATTATAAATGTGAGTTTCCTTCCGGGTGTAAGTTAGAACAGGACACCGCGTGATACGAGCAGACATGGAGAGAGGGACTAGAGGGTGGTGGGAGGCCCTCCCCCCCCCCCCCCCCCCCTCCTATGCCTCGAGGAGGCTAGCTTCGGCTAACAATGAAGGGTTTTGGCTAACGACAAGGCCTCAACCACCTGGACTAACAGCAGAAGACGATAGAATAATGAATTTAGTGTTCCATCAAAGACTTTTCAAGGACAATACGAAATGGGTAACATCTGAGGCTGTTGTTTATGTAATAAACAATGATTCGAAGAAAGGTACTACGCTGTCCAGTGTCGAGTTCTTAGGTTTGCGGATTGCATTAAAGGGGAATGACCACGATGTACAGCCGTATGAGAAGACGTCGGAGAAAATAAACACAACGCAGAAACTACCCGAGCCAACAGATGAAGAGGTGATAAGTGGCTGATTGTGGTCTGCCAGAATCCAACAGGGCCAACCATGGATATGTCCGTGGCAAGGTTGTTTTGGCTTTTATTCCATTGTAATATCCCACTCAATGTCACCCTGCGGCACTGCAGATTTACCCTACTCTTGGAATTCGGAAAAGTGCATTACCGGCCAGATCCTCGTAGGAGCGCTGTCTCGCAGTGTTCCCTGTGGCAGAACGGATGAAGTTTTTTTTCATCATGCAGTGAATTTTCCTGCTAGCCTGAAGCTATGCCTGTAGCATGTAGCTTGGAATACCTTTTGTGACGCCGAATTCAGTATGCAGTAAAGGAATATATCATCAGCCAATGGACATATGGATCTACCAGATGGCAATCGATAACTGGGAAATCCTTTTTGCAGTCCAACCGGCCACAGGTAAGAACGATTTGACGTAAATTACAGCCCAATCGGGCCTTGCTTTGATAGCCACCCGGTCAGAGAATTAGGCTACTGAAGCTAATGCCGTTATTGGTAATCAATAATCAGAAACGACGTCCCCCGCCCCCCCCCCCTTTCATGCATCCATGGTGGACCATGATACCGATCAAATGCATTTTGATTTTTATCTCTAGCTGGTCTATGGCCGAAACGCCATTCGATTTAACGTTATTAGCTTAGCGCCTTGTAACTTGTCTTCCAGGAAATACCCCAGAACATTCTGCTATAACGTTCATATTCACGACGCTATAAAATGGGAACGTATTGATGAACAAATTATTTGTATAAAGGGATGGTTTATAGTGTCAATTGACAGAATGGACAGATAGCAATACTATAAAGTATAGATTTAGCTCTACAAACAGCCTCACGCACAATGAAAGTTTGTTTTGATTTGCTGGCCGTATAGAGTGGGATTAGATGGATCCAAATGGCCCCGAATGTGTTAAGGTGGCTTTATATGCTCTTCCGTGTCACTACTGACACTGTGAGTCGATCGCCAGTATATCCGTGAGTAATGCCGTTGTGAGTAAAGACTTATCGCTCCTGCCATGGGGAATAAGTCCGTTCACTCTGTTTATACTGTGTCAATATTGTTAATGCTATGTATATACCTTAGCTTTTTCATGTAATCTACACTCTATACACATACATATGTAATAGCATGTACATTACAATGAACTGTACTGCTCATTTGCACTCTGGTTAGATGCTAACTACATTCCGTTGTACTCTGTACTTGGACACTGTTTAATGACCATAAATATTTGATTATTGTCAATAAATTCGAATATAATCTAATCATAGTAATAACACCGGTTGTTGTCTTGAAAAGGGAATGCACTGTATTAAATGTGTGCTCTGTAATCTTCAGGATAATATATTCCTTTGTTGTTTTTATTTCATCTCCTATTTACATAATTTTGATTGTTTTCCCACGGTCCTGTGTGCGATGCTGGCTGGGAAAAGGAGGAGGTGGAAGCTTTGGGTGATATTTTCTCGTTTCCATCTCGCGCACGTCCCCATTTCCTCGCACCTAGCTTCCGCCGGGTGAATTATGTACTTCAAAAAGATTGACTGCTGTTTTAACGTGACGTTATATGTATTTATAGCGCTGCTGGGGGCGTGGAATACCATCTAATTATATCCAGAGCCCCGCAGTCGGTCCTGTTGGGAATTCTGTTGTCTGGTTGTCACCAAAAGAAATCTGTGTTTGCCCCACAGTCATTTTGCAGGTTTTTTTTCTTCTTCATGCGGTGGCTGTGCCTAATGAGGCTTAGCTATTATATAGGTCAAGCCACACACCGATCAATGCTGGAGACAGCATGAGACTGGCTTTTGGCAGTTATTGTATAATTAAGGCATTACTGTGGAAATCACAGCTCGCTAGATTATCTATGGCATGTCATCAGAGAGAGATATGTCGTAATGGCAGTGTCTTCTTCCCCCGTCTCATTGAGAACTTAGAAGCGCGTTCACATTAGTGACACTTCATGCGTTGTCATGATGTCATCTTAAAATAAACACTGGACCACGTCTGAAGGAGCGAGACAAGACACACAAAGGTCTTGTGTGAAACATGTGTTTTTATTAATTACATTAAAGGTAGAATCCATAATGGCTGTCAAATGGTGACCTCTAGGTATTGCACGTTTTGGTATGGTGTGTGGGTTGGAGTAGAGAGGGGATTTTGGATGGGTTGCTATTGTTGGCCACACCTAATTTTCCAAGAAAGGCCTGGAAATGTTCACATGCATCGGGTACCAAAGTAAAGAAAAATTTAAACAAAGTGCAATACCAAGCAGCTAAGCAGTGCAAAGAATGAATGAAGATGGAATGGCTATGCCAGCAATACTGATTCCAACAGGATTTGAATTGCATAAAAAAAAAATCTTATTCACAATCAATAATTTCTATCAATGGCAGTGTGAACATTCTGAAAATGTATTTCTGTGTTTGAGCTATGCTCTGTAAAAGACACTCTCTGGTCTCTGTTCTAAAATAAAATTGTACTGGTACAATAATTTATATAATTAATTCATCAGCCATTCCTTTACCAATTCTTTTTTTAATAATATACCATAATTTACCATGTTAAAAGTCCTGGATCACACTTTTAACCCTTGTGTGGTGTTTGCGTTTGTGTTACTCACCCAATGTTCGCAGTTCTGGTGGACCCACAACATTATTAGGATTTTAAAACAATAAAGCCATAACAACTAATGTAAACAATAAACATACTTTAATACAACTTCAATACAAGTGCTATACATTTTTTGTGATACAAAATGTAATGATTTTGTGATGATGTAAAAAAAATCCATTATTATCAAGACATGAATGGAATAAATCATGTTTATCTTGAAATATATAAATGAAGACATTGTTAGTAAACATTGACGTTTTGCTCTTGGCATGCAGTATATGTCACTGTAATCTGAGGTGAGAACAATTTTCATATTTTTCAACCATAAGGGTACTGCACTATTTATGTAATACAAATGTGATAAGTAAGTACTGTATGTTCAATTATATAATGTTTGCACAGAATAGAGAAGAAAACCAAAGTCCTTTACTAAAGATAGTGGTATAGCTAACATTATACAACAGGTAGGTCCGACCACGCATTGTGATTGGTCGAGAGCGTTCTAAACAGTGAGTATATTCATGATACACTCATGGTTAAATCACCATGAATATACCACTGCGCTGGCTTTAGAATGTTGTAGAAAGTTTCAACTACCATTCATCAAACGAAAACTATCAACATGACCTACTCCGCGGACAAGGTTACGTTTGATTTAACATACACACTAACTCTTAGAGGGCGCCAGGACTGTAGGCGGTGTGATAGCGCTATAGTTAAATTCAATCAAATCATAATATCATAACGCAGAGGCTGAGAGACTAACTTTTTTGCTGCCGGTAGGCCATCGGCGTACGAATTGGAAGCGCTGTTGCGTGTCATTCTAACCCTTCCAGAAGCTATGTGTCTCCATAAATCCATTTAGTTAGATCCAGCACTGAATGTATCTTGTGATTATTATACATTTTCGACAACAACAACTGTTAGCCGTTAGCTATTTCCTGGTTGATTCCGGACATGAATCACGAATGTCACACGAATGCCAGGCTGCTCAGCCAATAGACAATTCGATGTATTAGTGTGAACGTATTGTGACAGATCTCCTCCCCCCTCCTTGGGATATGTGAACAGGGCTTGACATTAACACCCGCCAAATGCGGGTAGAATTCGGCTGTGGCGGGTAACTCCGTCATTCTACCCGCCACAGTGGCGGGTAACTTTTTTTCTATGAAAAAAAAACATTGTAGTCTACAAAAGGCATCTGGCAATAATTAAGTCAAACCAGGTGATACTACATAATAGTATACTACAACTCCCACGAGGACTGGGTGCGCACAGTGTGCTCATTCATTGGCCCATCCACTTCGCCCTATCGCGCACGTTGTGTTAATTGCCTCCGTGTGTGACACTGACAGCTGAACGAACGCTGTTAACGTTAATAGCTCAACTGGTTAGTGCGACCGACTCATCCATAGTTTACTTTACAGACAGTTAGCTAACATTACAATGTGGCGGAATATTGTGAAAAGACTGGGTGAATCACACACGCACACACACATTAGACTATACTGTGTCACCCTTCCCCTCAAATCATTCTCATACAATAAGTTGAACCGTGACGAGTCTGGTCCTCACCTGATTCATCACAGTATACTTTTGTCCAGTGCTTGCCATAAATGAGTGGATAGATAAAGAGGAATGTTAGGTTATGACTATAACCAAGTTCTGTTAACACTAGTGGACGCTCAGCGTCTCATTGCATATATCTCGCTTCAGCATATATATACTGAATAAATTTCAAAATGTACCTTTAAATGCCAGCATTCATCTGGCCACACCCCCATCCGCTTACCTACATAAGCAGGGGTGGTGCCACACACTCATCTCCTTCCCAACAAATTTCACCACAATGAAAAATCAAGGGCTGCAGCGGCGTCTAGACGCTGAGCGTCCACTAGTGTTAACAGAACTTGGTTATAGTCATAACCTAACGTTCTGTATCACACTAGCTCCCGCTCAGAGTCTCATTGCATAATAGGAGCTGAGCGGGAGCTAGAAGCTCGACAAATGTACCCTGCTGAGGCCCCCCACAGCCATCAGATCAGGGAGGACCGAGCCCCCCCGACCCCCCCTAATGGAGGGCACCCCCCCTATTGGGGGCTTCACAGGAGGGCGACGGACCCGACCGTGCGAAGAGGCACTCAAGCAACTCAACGCACAGGGTGAGCAGACCGTGGCTTGACCCCACGACTACACACACGCACAACCCGCATGCCACCCGGGAACGAACGGAGGGAACAACCTCGTTACTGCCCCCAGAATCACGGGGTCAAGGGCAAACCCAACCCCGTGGCAAGGCCGTAGCAGCGGAGTGCGAAGGAAGACCCAGACCCACCAAAGGGACTGGACCCCCTGGAACGGGGGCCCGGAGAAGTCCATGATGCCAGCATCAAGACCCCACCAGGTGGGCACTTAGTGACACCGCCCCCCACATCGCCAGCGTATTCGGACAAAGGCCCCTCACCGAGCGGGCCCTGTCCCCCCAATAGTACACCGCCTGGCACACTGACCCTGCAGAACAGGCAGTCAGCATGGCCGTAAGCACACAAAAAAGGTTAACCAACGGAAGCAGGCAGCGCACCGGGGAAAAACCAGGCAACAGGCTGTTAACCCTAGCCTGGAGACTGTAATGATAGGTGCTATCATAGCTGCTACCACTAAGTGGCAGTATAACATCATGCAACCTGTAACTATGGTTACTGGTAGGGCTATATAATTAGGACACCTGTGTACAACCATCAGACAATAAACAGCTGGCTGAAGCAAGCATAAAGAACTAACCAAGTGTCTTATTTATAGTAGACTACAATCTTTACATGGTACCAGGAGTAAAAACAAGAAGATGGAATCATCATCATCATTTAAACCACCCGGCACATTGAAACTGACGGGAAATGTGGACGCAAATTGGAGAGCGTTCAAACAGCAATTCCTGCTGTATCTCGCCGCTGCTGGAGTGGACAAGAGTGTGGATGCGAGGAAAATAGCCATGCTACTCACCATCGCCGGCACGGAGGCAATAGAGGTCTTCAACACCTTTGTGTATGCTGAGCCCGAGGATGTTGACAAGTTTGACGAAGTCATACAAAAGTTTGACGAGCACTGCTTGTCAAGGAAAAATGAAACGTATGAGAGGTACATCTTTCGTTGCCGTTTTCAGAACCCGGTGAGTCTTTTGATAACTTTCTCACCGATCTCAAGATAAAGGCAAAGTCCTGCAATTTTGGTGTTCTCAGAGACTCTATGGTAAGGGATCAGATAGTGTTGGGGACTAATGAGAAGAAGATCAGGGAGAAATTGTTGAGGGAAATGGACCTCACGTTGGAGTGGGCTATACGGATATGTCAAGCCAGTGAGCTAGCGCGTCAACATTCAATTACGTTCAGTGAGCATGCGCACGGAGCAGAGTGCCAGGAGAGCGAGGCAGTGAACGCCCTGTCCGCGAGAGAAGGGCGATGGAACAAATATAGAGACAAAGATGACAAAACTAACATTAGAGACACTGACGAGAGATGTTCAATTGTAAAAGGTGTGGTGAAAAACACAAACCAAGACAATTTCCTGCTTATGGGAAGATGTGTGCCAAATGTAAGGGACAAAACCATTATGCAAGAATGTGTCTATCCAAGAAAAAGGGACGTGGTGTGAGAACAGTGCAAGAAACGGATGACACTGACAGTGATGATACATTATTTATTGGTATGGTTTCATGTGAGGCAGATGCTGACAGCACACAGCCCTCAGATTTGCGGGATACAGCCCATACTGTAAACGCTGTAGGTGATGACAGATGGATTGCGCCACTGATGGTCAATGGGACAATCGTGACTTTTAAAATTGACACAGGGGCTGAAGCTAACTTAATAAATGAAAGTGATCTCAAAGCACTTAGTGAGAAGCCTAGAAAAATCACAGAAAAAGTCACAAAACTGACAGCTTACAATGGGCAGGCAATAACAACAAAGGGTGGGTGTAGACTTAAGGTCACAGCGAAAGACAAGCAGCACAACCTTTTGTTTACCATTGTGCCTGATGGTCATGATTCTCTCCTAGGAGGCAAAGCGTCTGAGGACCTAGGACTAGTGAAGAGGATCTATCGGATAAATAGTGATAAAATAACAGAACTACAGTGTGAGGGAAGTACAGACATAGTCAATAAATATCAGTCTGTCTTCAAAGGTCATGGAACATTACCTTTCACTTACAAAATTACGCTCAAAGATGATGCTAAGCCTGTAGTGCATGCCCCACGAAGAGTGCCAGCAGCTCTCAGAGTTGGCTTGAGAAAAGAGCTGGACAGAATGACACAAATGGGTGTGATTGAGCGAGTGGAGGAGCCCACAGACTGGGTGAATTCCATAACATGTGTTAAAAAAAAATCACAAAGGACTTACGAGTCTGTCTTGATCCCAAAGATCTGAATGAGAATATTAAGGGAGAACATTATCAGATCCCCAAACGAGAAGAAATACAGAGCGAGATGACAGGTGCACAGTACTTTAGCAAACTAGATGCTTCACATGGATTTTGGCAGCTGAAGCTGGACCCAGAAAGCAGCAAGTACACCACCTTCAATACACCATTTGGGCGTTACTGTTTCTTAAGGCTCCCGTTTGGCATCAAATCGGCCCCTGAGATCTTCCATAGGGCGATGGAGTCAATAATAGAGGGTCTGGAGGGCACCAGAGTATACATCGATGATTTGGTGGTCTGGGGAAGTACGCGCCGTCAACATGATGAAAGACTCGAGAGTCTCTTACAAAGAGTAAGAAAGAATGGACTAAAATTAAACAGAAAGAAATTTCTTTTTGGTGTTACAGAGATGACCTTCTTGGGAGACAAACTCTCAGGAGAGGGGGTGGGGCCTGACCAGTCAAAAGTGCAGGCCATACTGGACATGCCACCTCCCACGGACAAAAAAGGTGTCTTGCGAGCCATGGGAATGATCAACTTTTTGGGTAAGTTCATTCCTAATCTTACCTCCAAGACAGCATGCCTCAGAGAGTTGTTGCAGCACAACACAGTGTTTGAGTGGACTGCTCGGCATGACAAAGAATGGGGAAGGATGAAGGAGACTATGACTACTGAGCCAGTCCTCATATTCTTTGATCCTGCAAAATCAACCAAGCTCTCCACCGATGCCTCAAAAGACGGCTTGGGAGCTGTGCTGCTGCAATTGAACGGAGGCAAATGGCAACCTGTAGCATATGCGTCAAGGTCAATGACAGAGACGGAGCAACGCTATGCGCAAATTGAGAAAGAGACTTTAGGCTTAGTGTTTGGGTGTGGGAAGTTTCACACTTATGTGTATGGATTGCCAACCTTTACAGTAGAGACTGACCACAAACCACTCATATCGATCAGAAAAAAGAACCTCAATGATATGTCCCCCAGAATTCAGCGCATAATGTTGGCGTTACAGCGCTATGATTTTGATCTTATTTACACGCCAGGGAAATACATTGTGCTAGCGGATGCATTGTCAAGGGCACCGGCTCCAAGTGGTGATACACCAGTCAGCGATATAACCGCTGAGGTTGAAATACACATCAACATGGTGACTGCATTGCTCCCCGCCTCGGATGTCATGTTACAGCACATTGTGGAGGAGACTGCAAAGGACCCGCTGCTGCAGAAAGTGGTCCACCTTATCCAAAATGGTTGGTCAAAGGGAGTCTGTCCACAGTTCTATCCAGTGCGTGCAGATCTGTGTGTAGCTGATGGACTGGTACTGAGACAAAATAGAATCGTCATTCCTCAGTCCATGCGCCAAGACATGCTTCGTCGTATTCATCTCGGCATGGAGAAATGCAAAAGGAGGGCAAGAGAAGCAGTGTATTGGCCAGGCATCAATAGAGACATTGAGGAAAGGATACAGAAGTGTGAAACATGTCTCAAACATCACTACAAACAAACCAAAGAGCCAATGCTGGTAGCAGACCTTCCCACTGCACCATGGCAAAAGGTGGACACTGATTTGTTTCATCTACAAGGCAAGGACTTTATTCTGGTGATTGATTATTTTTCGAATTACCCAGAAGTAGCGCAGCTTTCCAGCACGTCAGCACAGTCTGTCATCACACACATGAAAGGGTTTTTCGCCAGGCATGGAATCCCACAATGTGTAGTCAGTGACAATGGTCCACAATATGACTGTGGGGAGTTCAGAGACTTTGCAGAGCGGTATGGGTTTAAACACATTACTTCTAGCCCCTTGTATCCACAGGCTAATGGACAGGCTGAAAAGGGGGTCCAGATTGTTAAGAGGCTGCTTAAAAAGGCAAGAGACAGTAACACTGACCCATGCCTGGCTTTGCTAAGCTACAGGGCAACACCTCTGGAGTGTGGAGCGTCCCCTGCTGAGCTCCTCATGCATCGCAAGCTGCGCACCACGCTTCCACACATTCCAGATGAAAAGGACATGGGCAGGGACACCAAAGAACTGTCCGACAAGAGGATGAGACTCAAGCACAGACAGAAACTGAACTATGACAAAACAACAAGGGGACTGGAGCCCCTGCAGAAAAACGATGTTGTGAGGATCGAGGGTCCTGATTTCTGGACCAGGAAAGCAACAGTCCTCAGGGAAGTAGGTCCCAGGTCATTCGCTGTAGAGACTGAGAATGGACAAGTGTTCAGGAGAAATAGGAGGAGTCTGTTGAAGACTCAGGAGGACACAGAGAAACCAAGCGGGGACACTGAATCTGAACTATCACAACACGGTGGTGATGCAGCAGACATGCAACACACTGCGCCTCCTTCACCTACCACAATGGCTGAGACATTGAGAAGGTCTTCTAGACCTAAGAAACCACCTGAGAGACTCATAGAACATTGTTGAATGGTTGATTGTGTTGAAGGAGCAGGTTTGTATGGTGGACACATTGTGGTTGGTGTTTATTTTAATAATAGTATAATAATAATAGTAAGGTTATGCTCACCTGTTTGGAAAGAGAAGTGTTGATAGTTGAATTAGTGATATTGGTGATGGAGAAGATTATGTATTATGGTATGGTTGACACATTGTTGACACTAGGTGATTTATTTGACTAAGGTTATGCTCACCTGTTTGGAAAGAGGATGTAATGATAGGTGCTATCATAGCTGCTACCACTAAGTGGCAGTATAACATCATGCAACCTGTAACTATGGTTACTGGTAGGGCTATATAATTAGGACACCTGTGTACAACCATCAGACAATAAACAGCTGGCTGAAGCAAGCATAAAGAACTAACCAAGTGTCTTATTTATAGTAGACTACAATCTTTACAGAGACTGCGGACGAGACAGGCGCCAGAGGGGACAGCTGAACACAGCCGCCCCGCCGGAAGGGGCGTATGCTGGCGTTGTTGCATGACCAAGCCTCCATTTAAAAAAAAACCACCCAGAGGGGTTGAGGCAGAGAAGGCTGACACGATCGGCAGACGTCATGAACGTGCAGGGGCACCCTCAACCGGTGAACCCGGGAGTTGACACTGCTCCAACACACCAGGGAATCAACCACCTTGGTGTTACCCAATGCGGTGGTTGTTCCTATAACCCCTCAAGAAAAAAACTCCAAAACACACCTGCGGGTATACACCGGCTATACCGCAGTACAAGTGTTACAGTTTTCAAAAAAGGGTTAACCCAGGCCTACGGGTCGACGAAACATCACTTCGGACCGGGCCCGGCGATACGGGAAGCACAGGGTCACCAGAGGAGGTCAAAGAGCACCCCAACAGGCCCCTCTTCGCCATGCGTGAGAGAGGAGCGAAAAAGAATGGAGAATCAGCCCCAAGCACACCGTACTTGGTATTCCCAGGCGGTCTCCCGACCAAGTACTAACCAGGACCAACCTGTGTAGCGGCTGAGATCTGACGAGATCGAGCGTGTACAGGTTGGCATGGCCGTAAGCCATTACGACAGTGCTGAGTAAAAAATGTACCCAACCAGGGTCTCCATAGCGCTTAACCCTGTGACACCCGGACCGACCTGGCATTTTTCCCCCTGAAAAAAGCCCAAGTCCCTCAGGGTACCAGAACAGCAGATCTGCATCCCCGGCGGACAACGGGTTCAACTGATCCGGACCAGCGTGACCAGAACCAGTCCTGTGCCCTAACCACGCCGACATGCCTACTCCAGGAGAAGGGGCAGATATGCGTGTTGATCTTAAACATGAAAAGAAGGCGCCACCCAGACGTTCGGGGCGAACCGCGCCCGGTGGCCCACCCCCAGGGCGTGAGACCCCTCTACATATGTTCAGATCCATTCCGTCATCATCCCCCAGATATGAACGAGAATCCGTCGACAACCAAAACAGGTCGTCGGAAGAGGAAAAACCTCCATCCCAGTTGCTTTATAAAAACGCCGTTTTAACCCCAAGCAACCAAGGCGTGCCAGTCAGTCGCCTGATTACAGAACACCCCGATCTAGCACTATGCGTGCGTCGGGACACAACCACATCAATGAACAGGCTATTTAGACCTGTCATTGAATCCCCAAGGCGCCCAGGGGAACGACAAGAGGGGTGTGATACTTCCTAACTCCAACTATTTTTAAAAGAAAAGAAGGAAGCACCAACAGTATGAATGAATGAATGAATGAAACTTATTTAACAGATTGCAGAATGGGTACAATACAGTACGGCTCAATACACACAATTGTTAAGGGGATGCAGACCTGAAAAAGACGCTCGTCTTGTTTCCATCAGGGTCCCCCATTTCCAATTCATATAGAATTCATATGTATCCCAGTCTACACGGCCGGGGGTAAAAATTGTTTACATTTTTACATTCCACCACCCTCCCATAGAGAGGAGACGGAAATCCCCAGAGAGACTTCCCACGCGAGCTGTACAGATTGAAAAGAATATATTGCACCTTGAGCCATGTAAAAGTTTGGTTTTAGGGCTCTCCGGGGAGGAGGCACTGAACCCATACACACTCAATAATCGAAATTAATCGAATACACACACAATAGAGTAGGACTCCTTCTTGAGGTTCCACTCACCTTATCAATCTGAGGAGGAGGCTCTGTACTCTGAGGAGGCTCCCTCACATGGAAGGAGAGTCCCAACTCACAGAAGGCCCGAATAGGAGCTTCGTGAGGAGGAGCCCTGACCACCCCCCGTTTTAAACAGATCCATCATATGGACCTGAACAGCACACGGAAGTCCTACCAACAGAGACGCGCACGGTGACGTACTCTATGGCGGGGGAATTTCTGCGGTGCACACGCCCAATATTCCAGGGCGTGGGACCAGGAAACTCCCCCCCCCCCCCCTCACCCTGTAACGTGCCGAACCGCAACGTGACAGGAACCTTGAAGGACAGGTGGGTTTACCCCTGACCAACAGAAAAAAGGGGGAGGAAAGGTTACCAGTTCACCCCTTTACGACCCCACACCCATGATACGATGTAATGACAAAAAGAGAGAATGACACAGTCATAGTCAGCTCCACGAAGCGTCTAACAGCTTCACACAGCGCATGTGCTAACCTGCTATCTGATTTTTACTAAGGAAAAAACACAGAATAGAGAGGGCTCTCCAAGAGCCCCGGTACCACACTTACACAGGTGCTTCTGTGGCCAGTCCAACCCAGTTGTAGGTCACATGACACACACAACCCATCATCACCTACAAAAAATGGCAAAAACACTCTACAGAGGAACGCCGTTTTTCATAATGAGAGAATACATAATTCTCGATTAGTATCGGCCACAGGCCTTGCTAAGCACACATGAAAAGCGACCAAACAATCTTTTCTTTTAGGAAAATAAAGTTTCTCAAGCAGGTTTAGCACAACCTCAGCAATCAAGCTAAGGGTTACATCGTATCCCTACCACACAGTGACACAATGTAGTGCAACAACATGTCTGAGAGGAGGATGAAGAAGCCCCCAGGGAACCGGGGGGAAAACACAACCCTCCTACTTTACCCTTAATACGGCCAGTTGAACAGGTAAACCTGTTAATATGTGAACACACTGTTCAGTGTCATTACAGGCTGAGAGAAGAATCATTCTTTACTCATATGTCACTAAGCATAGCTTTATAGGTTAGTTTAACCCCCTTAGTTGAGAGTGCTCGGTACAAGAACACATGAAGTTTCTCAACACAACAAACCAGATCATTTTCACATCTGTAATAAACAACCCTATTTGCATGGAGAAGCTAATACCAGTGACAAGACAATTCACACATAACTCGCATCGTATCCTAAATCTAGTGCAGCAACACTCGTTTTGGAGAACATCGTTATTTAACAAACATTTAGAAGGGAAAGCAAGAAGACGTGCTCAAGGTCTGGTCCAGACCTTGCCTACCCGGAGCGTAGATCAAGCGAAGTGCAGTCTCAAGGCACCGTAGTAAACACAGCCGTTCTGTGTTGTCGATCTGGGCAGTGTCGCCGCTCCATCCCGTCGCTACGGTCCCCCTTGTTGACGCAGTCCTTGCCGTCCTGGCCCAGGGCAGGTTCGACGAACATCCTCGGTCAAAGATGACGTCGTAGTCAAGAGTGTTTAAAACATGTTATAATCAAAGCACGTTCAACAGAGTAGCATTAAGCTAACGGCCGCTCTAACCGTCGGGCGCTACCGCCCCTGCCCGCGAGACGCCGAGCGAACGGCGCACGCGACCAGAGGGGAGACTTCAAATCCCCCCCGCCTCTCCCCGCCTAACTCCACTCTTTTTATGAGGGAGAGGGGAGTTGGGCCTCGACCGATAGCAGCAAGCTAACGTTTCCTAGCCTAGCCTAGGTAGGCCACCTAGTGATCACAGCAGGCTAGCGCCGCAGCTAACAGCTGACTGGCTAACAGTAGGCCACCACTAGCACGTAAGCTAAGCAGCTATCACCTGAACTTGTACACAATGATATAACACTCACTCAGACAGGCCGCCGTTCTGAAACCCTCCTCACTTTTTAAGAGAAAAGAGAAACAAGATGTTAACACAGTTTTACAACGGTGATTTTACCAACACCCGACGGAGCCAGCACAATACCAAACTGGCCTGTAGCTGACTTGAACACAGATCTTCCACTAACGAACATCTATGCCCATATTTCCTCGTGAGGGAATACTCTCATTTGGATATGAAAGATGGGGCCTACACGGTGACAGAGAAAACATCCACTCGTCCAGAAAACACAGGGATCACCAGTGTTAATGGTCGTGGCCCACTAGTTAAACTATAATGGGCTTCAGATCAAGGTCTTCCGCTGTTGCCTAAGAGGCTGAACAAAAGACCTTAATCTGGGGCCGGTGTTCGTAAACATTGTCAGCCAGCCCCCATAGCACTAACAGACAAGTGGAGCCGCAAGCAAAACATCACTCACCAACCTGGAACTCACCGCTTCTCACAACAGCGGCGCGTCCTACAGTTCAGCTGTGTCCTGAAAGGTTTTACCGCAACCAGCACAGCAAGGAACTGCAGTTGAGAGGCATGCAGCGGCGTGCTCCCAATACGAAAACCGGTGGAGGATTTTAGAATGATCACCATCTTCCAGACACTCCAGTGACGAAGACAATATCGCCGTATTTTCTCGAAAATAGTGAGAGAGAAAATAAAGATATGATGTCAACGTATCTCTTGTTCTTCCTTTCCTCGTAAACATTGTCAGCCAATATTTTTCTCCACGTCAAGTGGGCATATGAGCAACACGTTGCTTGTGATGAAATTTGAGAAGGAGATGAGTGTGTGGCACCACCCCTGCTTATGTAGGTAAGCGGATGGGGGTGTGGCCAGATGAATGCTGGCATTTAAAGGTACATTTTGACATTTATTCAGTATATATATGCGGGAGCTAGTGTGATACAGCAGTGGTTCCCAAAGTCGGGGTCGCGACCCAAAGGTGGGCCGCGAGCAGCCACGGATGGGCCGCGAGATGATTTAAAAAAAAAATAAAAAAAAATGTTTTTTTTATTTTTTATTTATTTATTTATTTATTTTTTTATTTAAATTTTTTTTGTCAGGCCACTGAACTTAGAAGCAGGCCAGGACAGTGTTTCTAGTTGTATTCTAAAATTCTATTCTATAGTATTCTAAAATGTGACTATATGGTTTTATATTAACTTAATAAATAAACAAAAACAAAAAATCTACTTATTTCAACGAACATTTCAAACTAAATAACAGATTATGCACATAAAACGCTGAAAACAACCGAAGCAACAATAGTATTTTAATGAGGCTATTATTATTATCATTATTATTTTGCAACAAGTTAGCCCTCTCATAAATAGCACATATAAATGAATAACTAACTTGAACTAACTTAATAGGATTGAAGTGATATTTGGCTTAAAAAATCGGTCGCATGACAAAAAAAAAAAAGCCAGACGATGTGCATTACGCCTTATTTTCTGGGCCCCGGCCTGAAAAGTTTGGGAACCCCTGTGATACAGAACTGTCCAAGGTGATGATCCCCCAAGGTGCTGATGATTTTCTCAGACTTTCGCTTGCATTCGACTAATACGTCATTCGTTTGTGTTACGAGACATCTTTAGGGGAAAAAACTACGCCACGTTCACTGAAATCGATATAAAATACCCTAGAATTGTCTGTATTCATCCTATATTTTCCCGACGGTGCAACCTGCTTTGAAGCTTCTGAGTGACATGTGTGATATTTAAGCAATAATACACTCAAAGCCGTGGTATTTCATGAATATTGCCACGGCTGTGATGCTCCCACAGGCACGAGAGCGAAGCTCGAGTGCCGTCACATGGTGGGTGGGTGGTAATTGAGGCGGCCGGGGAAAGGGGCCAGGGAGAAGGGGACAAGGGACAGGAGGCTGGGGAAGATGGCCAGGGGGAAAGGGACCTAAAACAGGGGGCTGGGGAAAGGGAGGCTCGGAATAGAGACCAGGAAGGGGACTCGATATGGAAACAGAGGAGAGGAGCGGGAACCTCCTCGGGAAGAGGAGCAGGAGTAGGGACCTCCTCGGAGGCAGGAGCAGGTGTCTCCTCTGGAGCAGGAGTCTCCTCGGGGGAAGGAGCAGGGACCTTCTCGGGGACAGGAGCTGGAGCAGGTGTCTCCTCTGGGGCAGGAGCGGGAGCAGGTGTCTCCCCAGGGGCAGGAGTCTCCTCTGGGGCAGGAGTGGGAGCAGGGACCTCCTTGGGGACAGGAAACAGCCCTGGGCGGTGGGGAGGGCCTGTGGCATCGGGAACCCTGTCTCCTCCTGGGCCCCGTTCCATGTACCGGGATAACCGAGTTAGCCGGATAACTTTATCAGGCTAACTGTGTTAGCCTGACTTTCCGATTTCATGTACCTGGATTTCCCAAATCACCATGACAACATATCCAAAAGTTTGAGCCTGCTCGAAAGCAGAGTTCAAGTTCAAGTTAGCCTGAACTATCGCCACGCCCCCGCAAAGAAGTGACAGCCCGTTTCCTGAAACTATTCCCACAGTCTACGATCTGCATTATACCATTCTGAATTACGTTTTTGTGCTCCATTCTTCCAGAGGGGGCTTTTGAAATGTAAAATAGACCCAAAATGCTGATATTAAATTCACTTTGTCCTAAATAATGCACGTTATATATACCGTGGCGACGGTGGCGCTCGCTCGTGCGATGTACACATGATGTGGTTATTTTAATTGTAACTGGGATTAAGATGTCTGATGAGATGCGCTGTTTGACGGATTTGAGAAATTGAATGAGCCGTTGACGTCACATTAATGAATGAGGATAAAGAGATAAACTTCATTCAAAACAACGGATATTCTAAACACGGGTCTCTCGTTCATTAATGTATAAACAATGAATTTATCCCATCTGGCCCAGTGGCCCAGCGGTAGTGCTCATCCCTGCCAGTTCAGCGACCGGGGTTCAAATCCCTGTGTTTCCAATATGATTTTTTTGAATATAATATTAATGATTATACGCCAAAGTAGCCTGGTTTTAAGTTAAAATATTATAAATCTACATGCATTGAGGATGTCATTCTTTATATAGCTCTCAACGTGCACCAAATTGAATTATTCCTATATTGCAAAAAGAAGGAAAAGACTAGGGCCTTGAACCCCGGTCGTCCGTGTGAAAGTCAAAAGAAGAACCCGTTACACCACAGAGAAGATAAGTAAAAGATTGACTATACATCAATCAATGGGTAAGAGAGCCGTATCGTAATTCTGTATAACAGTTAACTAATAATTTTCGCTAGCAAGATCTCATTTGATTATTCAATCCAGCAGGCAAGTTTAAAGAAATATAATCTGATTGATTGAGGTAATGAGGGACTTAGAATTAGCCTATAGATAACGCATTTAACTTGTCGGCGAGGCGATTGAGCCTATTGCAATCTGTCAATAAAGTCTTAAATCAATTAATCAATCAATGCCGTTGAGAATCAGGGTCTCTGCCATCGATACGTGCTGGCTTTCCACCTAAAACGGGAGCGCGCATCTAGCCTGACTTGAGCCTGACTCTCAAGTCTGGCTTGAGTTAACGAGACTGAATCCTCCTTTGTGAAACAGGAAAATCCCGGCTTTGAACATCGGGTTAACTGAAGCTGGATAATGGACATGTTGATCGACTTAGTTGAACCACGTACATGGAACGGGGCCCTGGAGGGCCTATGTTAGCTGTGCTAGCAGTAAGGGCTTTGCTAGCTGCAGGGACTGTGCTAGCTGTAGGGCAGGGGTCGGCAATTAGGTCTGGCCATGGGCCAAATTTTCCACAAGCCATTGACTGGCGGGCCAGCACCAAAAACAATGGCTAATTTAATATAATGATAGTGAAAAATGCAGCACCGCGGCGGGTGCATACACATAATAATAATAATAACTTTATTTGTATAGCATTTTTCATACAGAGGTTGCAGTTCAAAGTGCTTCACAACAGTAATGCTTGCTGCACTCGCAAATGGGGGACCCTGATGTAAACAAGACAAACGTCTTTCTCTGGTCTGCATCCCCTTAACACTTTGGCGTCCGCAGTCTTGCGGCGATTTATGCCTCAGAGGACAGCGGTTTGTTTACAAACCTATGTACTTTCTAAGATATATATATATCATTTATAGTATTGCTATCTGTCCATTCTCATTGTCACTTGAGTGCATAAGCCGTGCCTTCATAATGGCTTAAAGAAAAAAAAAATCCATCGGTTGGTTGTCATTTTATAGCGTCGTGAATATAAGGTTTATCGCGCTTTTCGTCTAGTCTTTTTTCCAGGAAGCTAGAAAATAGGCTAAACGTTGGCGCCGTTATATCAAACGCCATTTCTGCTGTATATATACGAATGAAATAAAACAAACTGCGTAGCATCCGGACTATTACAGAGCATCTATGGATGAAATGGGGGCGGCAGGGAACGCCGATTAGTATTATTGATTAGCAATATAGTGTGCGTTCAATCAGCCATGTTCACTGATCATCACGGTTTTAAAACAATGTCCAATCCAGCTGTAATTTGGGGGAATAGTGTCCTACCGTCAGGCCATGTGATCACCGGCAGCATTTCTTCATTAGTCATCGGATTCTGGTAGATCGATATGTACATTGGCTAATCATAAATCCCATTATTCCAGCCTGAAAAATACGTTCGGTAACTGGATCAAAGATGGAGGGTCTTCGTTTGGAATCGAGGATCATATGATCCGCCCACAGGACTGTAAAAGATTTATTTTTTAAAATCCCCTCAATGATACTGCAGTGGAGCGATGGCGCCCCTAAGCGGATCTGGCCGGTAGTGCATGTTTCGAAAATCAAATATGTGGGTAGGTAATGGATCTCGATAGCGGACGTTAATAGCGTTATAAATATGGAATAAAACAATAACAACTTGCCACGAGTATATACGTGGCTCTGGTCCACAACGCATGGAATCGAAACACGTATATACTCGTGGACGGACGGCATAGTGTTAACAATTGTGTGTATTGAGCCATACTGTATTGTACCCATTCTGCAATCTGTTAATAAAGTTTTCATTCATTCATGAACAGCAGATCAGCTGTTGCAGATCACCGCGGCGAGTGATGAACAGCAGATCAGAATGCATGAAAACACGACTCACCATAACTGCCCTGGGCTTGTTTCAGTCCTCCAAAATCCCTGCTAATGTTTGAAACATGTCAAATATCCACTCGCTGCCCTCCAATTCCAGATTGGCGTTGAATGCAGCTACTTTATCTGCCAACTTGAACACAGTTGTCATCATTGCCTCGAGTCGTTTGCTATCTTGTCGCCACATATTATGCAGAGAGGACCTCGGCACGCAAGAATCACCGACCTGTTGCGATAAACCCGTATTTTAAGTATGACTCCTGTTTATTAAAAGAAGCTTTATGTGTCTTAGAGGTCGTAGGCTCCTCTTCTGGCACCTCAGTTGGTATTTCCCCGTTGCAAAGAAGCTATCCAAAGAAGTTTTTTTTTATAATTTTTTTAACACATTTTTGTTAAAGTTAATCGCTTGCATCCCGAATGCGGAAGTGAAAGTGCGTTAGGGAAATATACACGCGGCCCGGTGGGACTATTCCATTGGTTCTCCCAGTCCACGTGACTATTTCTAGCATTTCAATTGGCTATAGTTACAGACATAGATATGATGAATAGATAGATACAGCTTCACAAAGACACTCTGGCGTCACGAGTGAATATTTCCTGTGCGTAAAATAAATATCATATTCTCAAAATAAACTGACGGGCCAGAAATGATTGCTGGCGGGCCAATGTCGGCCCACGGGCCGCCTATTGCCGACCCCTGCTGTAGGGGCTGTGCTAGCCGTGGAGGTCTGCTAGCTGTAGGGGCTGTGCTAGCAGTAGATGCTATGCTAGATGTAGGGGCTGCACTAGCAGTAGAGGCTGTGCTAGCAGTAGTGGCCATGCTAGCTGTAGGGCCTATGCTAGCTGCAGGGGCTGTGCTAGCAGTAGAGGCCATGCTAGCAATGGGAGCATGTCTATGTTCCCCGGGTCCTATGTTCCCCGATTGATTGATTGATTGATTGATTGATTGAACATTTTAGACCACCAGCCCTGATTCCAAACTCTAACCTTAACCAACTTCGGAAGAGGGCCTAAGCTTAACCAGTTCGAAACAAGGCGGACTAATTAGAACCCTTCTGGGTCTTGGGATATTTCATATGTTTTGGCTAATTTTGATTTAAATTGTATAATTCCCATTTTAAAATGTTTTACCATGGTATGTTTGGTATCTTTTTTTTCAGCACAGCCTCACATATATGACCTGACAGTTAGTTTTCATATTGTATAATACTGTATATACTGTATACTGCATAATGTACAACACAAAACACAAAATCGGATTGAGAAAATGTGTTATTTTTAGTATGAACCAATGCAAACATATCAAATCAAGGATATAAAACAGTGGAAATGCACCCTCAGGTAGCATATTTACATAAACAAAAGAGAACAGATCAGAATTCAATTTACAAAGCATTATTTTCTCCATACACAGGTAATAAACAGACGAAATTTTGATTCTCAACTGGAAATTATCACCAGCATGCTTTTTTTTTACAAAAAGTCAGTAAAGGTAATTTCTTTTACAAAAAAAAGTAAAAAAAAAATTTACAGTAAAAAAGTAAAAAATTACTAAATAATTAAATTGTGGGATATTCAATATACATATATACAGTACACATATGACTAGAGTGCAGTCATATAGAGCAGTGGTTCCCAAAGTCGGGGTCGCGACCCAAAGGTGGGCCGCGAGCAGCCACGGGTGGGCCGCGAGATGATTTAAAAAAAAATTAAAAAATATATTTTTTTTATTTTTTTTTTTTTAAATTTTGTCAGGCCACTGAACTTAGAAGCAGGCCAGGACAGTGTTTCTAGTTGTATTCTAAAATTCTATTCTATTGTATTCTAAAATGTGACTATATGGTTTTATATTAACTTAATAAATAAACAAAAATGAAAAATCTACTTATTTCAACAAACATTTCAAACTAAATAACAGATTATGCACATAAAACGCTGAAAACAACCGAAGCAACAATAGTATTTTAATGAGGCTATTATTATTATCATTATTATTTTGCAACAAGTTAGCCCTCTCATAAATAGCACATATAAATGAATAACTAACTTGAACTAACTTAATAGGATTGAAGTGATATTTGGCTTAAAAAATCGGTCGCCTGGCAAAAAAGAAAAAGCCAGACGATGTGCATTGGGCCGCGGCTCTCTGACGCCTTATTTTCTGGGCCCCGGCCTGAAAAGTTTGGGAACCCCTGATATAGAGTGCAGGATGCCTGAGGCGTATCCAAAGAAAAAATTGCACCTGTCAAACTGTAACGCCTTTTGACAGGTGTTACCTGTGTATACGTGGCATGGGGGTCTAGCTGCGGTCCTGGGGGTCTGCACGGCATGAACCGGAGGGGCTGAGGGGCTGGATCAGGATCACTGTCGGTCTTCCAGGGCGTCTGATCTCCTGCCTGATCTCCTGCCTGGGCTGGACGTCTTGGCCTGGCCTGGGTTGTCCTGCGTCGGACTGGAGCAGGCTGCTCATCATGTCTGCACATAAATGGCACACACATTGTACATATAAGACACTGCTCATACAACAAAAAAGCACATTATTTTCAACATTCAACAAGGAATCTCTTGATGCACACTTACCATGTACACTTATCATGTACATTCACCATGTACACTTGTCATGTACATTCATCATGTACATTTATAATGTACACTTGTCATTTACATTCATCATGTACACTTGTAATGTACATTCATCATGTACACTTATCATGTACATTTATCATGTACACTTAGCATTTACACTTGTCATGTACATTCATCATGTACACTTATCATGTACATGTATCATGTACACTTAGCATTTACACTTGTCATGTACATTCATCATGTACACTTGTCATGTACATTTATCATGTACACTTATCATGTACACTTGTCATGTACACTTGTCATGTACATTCATCATGTACATTTATAATGTACACTTGTCATTTACATTCATCATGTACACTTGTAATGTACATTCATCATGTACACTTATCATGTACATTTATCATGTACACTTAGCATTTACACTTGTCATGTACATTCATCATGTACACTTATCATGTACATTTATCATGTACACTTAGCATTTACACTTGTCATGTACATTCATCATGTACACTTGTCATGTACATTTATCATGTACACTTATCATGTACACTTGTCATGTACACTTATCATGTGCATTCATCATGTACTTGTGCATTCATCATGTGCACTTATCATGTGAAAGCCTTTCTTTGCCTTTCCCAACAAGTTTGACAAAAACAAAAGCAATCAAAGTCCAAAATAAGTGTCTTTACCTTTCATTGTCGTCATGATCAGTGGACCTTTCGTCAC